>NC_143136.1:114817192-115117192 GCF_059928025.1 Delphinapterus leucas
TGGATTTTTGATAATCTGATAAGTGAAAAGTGAACCTTGACAATAAAACTCTGGAACTGGTCTTTTGAGAGGAGTAGGACTGCAACTACTCTTTCAGTTTTTTCATCGTAATTGGTCTATTCAGATGTTTCTTCCACTTAGACCAATGTTAGTAAATTATATTTTTATAATTTTCAAATTTATTGGTATAGTGTGTGATAATTTATTATTTTAGAAATTTTCCCCTGTATTTGTGGTTAGCCTCCTTTTGTTGATATTTAATTTTTTCTCTTTATTGATTATATTTGCTAAAGGTTACTTATTCCAAAAGAACCAGTTTGGGGACTTCCCTGGCGGTCCAGTGGTTAGGGCTTCACCTTCCAATGCAGGGGGTGTGGGTTCAACCCCTGGTGGGGGAGCTAAGATCCCACATGCCTCATGGCTGGCGGGGGTAGGGGGGGACAAAAACCATAAAACAGAAGCAATATTGTAACAAATTCAGTAAAGAGTTTTTTAAAGAAATGGTCCACATTAAAAAAAATCTTTTTTAAAAAAAAAAGAACTAGCTTTTGGTTTTTATTGTTTAACTCAATCGGCCTTTTGTTTTTAAATTTGGCCTCTCTTTTTATTTATGAATTTTCTAAGAAGTGTCTGGGGCATACTTTCTGTTTTTTCTTAAGAATTGAGTAACACTTAATTGGATAACTAAATCCCTTGGTAATATTCTGTGTTAAAGACTCTGCCCTCCTTGGTACGGTGAAATAGACCCTGTTTAGAACCTTTGGGTACACCTGCTTCCTCATGAACTATTCAAGACCCCAACTCCTGAGGCCTGTTTTGACCAGTTGAAGCACCTGCTTCACCCTGTGGTTATCCTCCACTTCTCTATGAGCCACCTTTAGTAAATAGGCCTATTCTCTGCCCAGGGCATTTGTGATGGGATATATCTAGGGGTGGTGGTGATTAAAAAAAAATCATTGTTATGGTATGGATTAGATGTCACTTTCCCTTTTGTTATATGTGATAATCAAAATAATCTAAAGCAGGTCTTAAAATGTAATTGACCCTGAGAGAAATTTAGTCTTAGGATTTTCTTGGAAGAAGGACAAAACTACTTAACAGTATCTTTGTAGTGTATAAATACAGTAATGAGTTTAATGCAGCCATTCATTGCAGGCTGATAGTTTAATGCTGAAGCACAAATTAGTAAACGTGGTTTGATGAGCCAGAGCAAAGGCCGGTTCCTTTATACAGATGTCTGAAAATGGCACCATATCAACTTCGAAGTGATTCTAATAAAAAGTGCATAATCTTGAATATGGAAAGTATGTTCTCCAAAGAATCTGTTGACTTTTTACACAGCATAGCAAGAAAGAAAACAAAATATGATATAAGATTATAAGCATCTGTCTGATATATAGAAATCTTTTTTATAGTAGAAATGGATTTTGAAAATGTTCAAACAGTCTTCAAAAATTGAATATTAAGTCTAAAAGTAAGCCACAGTTAAATGAAACAATCATAGTACAAAGGGATTTTTAGCAATGGAAATAATTTTTTTTTTACTTTTGAATTTTCTTTATATTTTTATATAGCAGGTTCTTATTAGTTATCCATTTTATACATATTAGTGTATACATGTCAATCCCAATCTCCCAATTCATCACACCACTACCACCCACAGCCAATTTTCCCCCTAGCAATGGAAATAATTTTTTAAAGTTTTTAAAAAGAAGGCAGTTGCTCTCCCATTGCATATGTTAAATATGCAAAGTGATTTTGCTATTTTCAATAGTAATTAATCTACGTGATTCTTTATGAATTTAAGTAATTTCCTTTGTGAGTTAAGGTCTTCCTGTATGTTTTCTATTTGTACAATACCATAGCGGCAATGATTCTCTAGGAGCTCCTGATTAGTTTTCCGCTAGCAAGTGCAGATACGGTCCAGGAAATGCATATGGATGTCTTAGATTACTTGGTTAAAACATAAGCCAAAAGGAAAGACGTCCTTAGATCAGGCCAAACACCACACACACACACACACACACACACGCACACACGCACACACACGCTCCAACTTTATTTTTCATGAGTTTTGTTAGGGCTGTGTGGCTTAGTGGGAGGGACAAGCACCCCATCCCAACCCTGGGTGCTGGTATCAGCATCTCCTGGGCATATATGGAGTATCCAAAACCATATTCAGTAGACCTTTTATTTTTGTAAATTACAGAGCAAAGCCCCATGAAACTATAATCAGCGAGTTTACTAGACAATAATGGGAAAGCTTTATAGCAGCGGTGAGTTAGAATAACTTGGGGTCACTGTGGTGAAAAGACATGGATTTCGGTTTAGGTCTAGGATTTGCAATCCAGAATGGTTACTGAATAACCTGCAGGCAAGACCTTCGAGGGAATTGAAGCTTGGAGCGATCGTTGTAAAATAACAATAAAACTGTCCACCTAAGAGTATTGGGAGACGTCAGAAACAGGGAACTGAGGACACTCTGCTTGTCCAGCCCTCGGACCAGACTGCGGCTCCCCGACCCGGCGCATGGCCAGGTAGCCTGGCTGTGCGCGTGTGCGCGGCTCGCGGTTCGCCACCCGCCCTCGTTGACTTTTAAAGGCACAACCCGCGCCGCCCCCGCCACACTGACTTTCGCTGGCAGGAGGGGGCCGGAGGGGCCAGCTGGGCAGAGGGACAGCCCCCTCCGCCACACGCCATGAGGTGAGGAGGAGGGGCCGGCCCTAACCCCCACCCAGCCAGAGGCTCCTGGAGACACCTGCGTCTGGGGCCTCCCACCTGGCCGGTGAGCTGCCTGCCAGACAACTGGGTGACGAGGAGACTGGGAGAAGGGACGGACTAGGTGTCCCACCTTCAGGGGGCTTTGGGGAGTGAAGCTTTGGTGGGGCCGCCGAGGTAGGTGGTGAACAAACGGTTGTATGTACTTAAGGGTTTACGGAGCGCCTCTGCCTCCTGACTCATGGGATTCTGCGAGCGTGGAGTGGAGAAACCCTTGCCGAACTGCCAGAGAGATGGCATCACTCTTTACAACTCTTCTGTGTGTGTAGACTTACAGTATTTTAGGAAATCTTTTGAATTGTAAAGCAGTGATTCCAAATGGACTTTTGCACTTCAAATAATAGCAAGGGTATCTTGGTTTTTATTCTTTCTGTGGGTGATTATCTTGACATTAGAAAACATTTAAACTTTTGTACATGGTAGACTTTTTTTAATTTAAGAAATTTTTAAAGTTTAAAAATTTTTAAGAACTTAAAAATTGTTATAAAAATCATACATTTCTCATTCTGTAGTATTTTCTATTTTTTAATAGAGAAGCTTTATCTTATGGGTCTCTTACTGTTTTGGCTTATGGGAAATGCTATTTCCATTCATTTACTTTGTGTTCATTTTAAAAACGAACTTGCTACTACTTAGGGCCATGGAAGATTTTTTTTTCCAAAATGAAAATAGCTTTAGTTCCCCAGATTATATTTATGCTTACGTAAAATTTCAGATAATACGTAAAGCTGTAAAAAGAATGAAACAGGAATTACCTGTACTTGACCTACCCAAAGATAACTTGGTAGAGCGTTGAGTACTGTGGTGCTAGGAGCTCTGCTGGGTACTGAAGGGCTTTGTGAGCAAGACAAAGAGTATCTGCCTCTGTGGACCTTACATTCTGCTGGGGAAGATGGACACACACACACACCCAAAAGTAAATTGACAAAATAGCTGTATGTTGTAATGAGTGATTTAAAGAAAATACCTACTTTAGGTGGGGTGATCAGAGGAGGTTTATCTGAGGGAATAACTTGAGATTTCACTCAAAGAAGAGAGGGAGCTAAGCCAAGGGCAAAACAGGAGAGCGAGCGTTTCAGTCAGAAATAACAGCAAGTGCAAAGGCCTGAAAAGAGCAAAGAGCTTGAATGGAAAGACCAGGGTAGCTGGACCGTAGTAGTAAGCCAGAGGAGGGAGGATCAGGTGAGGTGGAGGAAGCAAGCAGGGGTCAGATTTCACAGGGCCATGGCAGGGAGTGTGTGTTGTATTCTGGGGGCAACGAGAAGCCGCGAAGGGTTTAAGTAGAGAAGTGAAGTGATTTGGAATATGGATTGATTCATTCAATACATGAAATGTTTATTGAAACCTTACTGTGTACCAGGCACTGTTCTGGGCACTGGGGTACAGCATGGAAAAGGATAAATTCCTGTATTCATGAAGCTAATAATCTAGTGGTGGGCGCATAATCAAATAAACAAGAAAAACATCAGATAAGCATTATACAGATGATGACCATTGTTTAAATCATAGTATATGTTCTTAAGACTTTGTGTATATATATACATACTTCTCCTTTGTTATCAGCTTTTCTTTCCCCTAAACAACTTATGGTAGGATTTTTTCTGTGTTACATTAAATGAACAGCTTTCTTTTATTTGGAAGCATCAATTTGTTTTGTAGATTAAGTATGGCCAAAATAATACTACATAAATGAAAAAAATACTGTGCAGCAACAAAAACTTATCTAAGTCATCTGTTTGGAAAGAAGTATATAGTAACTTCCTTTGGACAGTCTGACATGTGGCTCTCCTCCCTCATCCCATGTTCCAGCAGCCCCTCATGATAACTTTGACCTGTTAATGTGGTTAGTTAAATTTATGGATTTCCTATTTATTGAACCAATTCATACATTCCTAAAATGTACCTTAAGTGACTTCTGTTATTATATTAGTGTCCTGATGGATTCCCTTTGCCAATACATATATTTTAGGATTTTAGTATCAATATTCGTGAGATCTATAGTTTCCTTTCTTAGTATTTTCTTTGTCAGATTTTGGTGTTAGCATTTGACTGCTTTATAAAAAAAATCGGGAAGCTCTTTTTCTGAGTTTTGGAACAGATTAAATTGCATAAGTATTATTCTTTCATTTAATTATCAAATACATATTTACTGAACATTCACTGCGTGCCAGGCATTGGGCTGATGCTGGGTAATCACAAGTAGACAAAACAGACATGATTCCTGTCCTCATAAGGCTTGGTTTATTAGGTAAATAGACATTAGTGAAATAATTATGATTATGTAATTATAAACCATGATAAATACTCTGAAAGAAATCGTTGAAGATCTACTTTGACTGTTCTTTTCATGTATTTGAGTAAATGGTTATTGCGTTAATACACACTAAAAATTAATTCTTTTAAAATTAATATTTGTTGAAGATTTGATATGTAATTAGTTCTGTGATAAATACATAAGTAAATAAAATGAGGTCTTCATAATTATAAAAGTTAAAATAAAAATAATGGTGATAGTAGCTACCATGGTAGGTGGTATATTGCACATTTTTTGATTGAAGAAATTAAGACTTACATTAAGTAGACACTTCAGTTATGTCTGTGACACCTCCAGTTGTACACTCCTCTGGAAATTCCACTAAGATTATAGTAACAGAGTAAAGATATAAATCCACAAAGATCAAGAGAGTGAGAAAGGAGAAGATAAATGAAATCAGTATTTGGGAAACTACAAAAGAAGGTGGTCAATTACTAAATGATTTAGTGGATTAGAGAATGCTGAAGGCTGAAGAGAGGTAAGCCAACAAGAGAAGCAAGCCGATTCCCTCCACAGAATCTGGAAAAGGCTCAGGATTTAGAGGTACCAAGTACTTCTCAGGGCAGGAATATGGGTGGAATAGAAATAGAAGTATCTGTAAACTGTGGTATCTTTAAAAAGAAAAGAGAAAATACAACTTACGTAAAAGAAGAGATTCTTTTTTTAAAAAAGGGAGAGAAATTATTCAGGAAGCAAGAAAGGATTAGATAATAAAGCTGAAGAACTCTCCTAAAAAATAGAATAGCCACAACAATTAGACAAAAAGAGTGAGAAAGTATTTAGAAAATAAAGGTCCAGTCAAGAAAGTTTTTCATCTAATCCAGTGGCAGGAAGAAAAATCTATAACGAAATCAGTACTATAGATATGTGGGAGAATCTGGAACATGATACAGTGGGTAGCCAGTGATACCAACAGCCAGTGTCATTGAGATGGGATATGTCATGAAAGGTTTCAGAGAGGTACTGATACCTGAAATCTAAGTAAGTATTCAAATGATAAGCCAAAAAAGGGCACTAGTGTATACATTTTCAGGGCAATAGAAATAGCAAATGCAGAGGTGGAAACACGATACACATGAGGAACTGCAAGCAGTTCATTATTTGAGAAATTCAGTATACTTTACAAAAAATAGCATGTATAGTTTTATAATAGTACACCTTTTTTCAAAAAGGATTTGAGGTAGAACTGTGTGAATATATTTAAGATTCTTTAGAAAAAGTAGCAATATTGATTATATCGTTCATTATGTCAAGAGGGGAGAATTAAATTGGGATTCAGGAGACCAGGATTCTAGTGCAGACCTACCACTAACTTGTTGAGACCTTAGTGTGATAATGTTGTTGACTGCCTTCCCAGTAATCACCTCCCTTTTTCTTCCCTTCCCCCAAACCACAATTTTGTCTAGCTTTTGGGGTGATCCCATGCTTCAGGAGCAGCTTGGGCGGGTGAGAGTGGGGGGCTGTGTGACTCTTAGTTACTCTAAGCTCATTATGGTAATTCCACTCTCTTTGGTTAGTGATTGTTTTAGGAATAAACGTGTGACTCAGTTCTGGCCAATGAGTTGAGAATGGGGTGCCTGCAGAGAGAATTCTGGGAAAGCTTTCTCACCGAGGACAAAGGAAAAGATGCCCTCTCCCTGCCTTCATCTTATTCTAGCTCTGAAGATGTGTTTGAGCCCAGTGTACGGATGCAACAGAGCAGTTTTCAGGCTTAAGGGTTCCCTCCTCTGCTCCTGAAGCTGAGGATTGTTTTTAAAAATATGGTGCCTTTGTTGCTACTCCTTTTCTAAGTTGCAAGTGTAATCTGGTTTGGGAGGGTCTTTACTTCCAGCTCTGCTTTCCTCTTTGAGACCACTGTCACCAGGAGATACAGCCCTTGCTTTCCAAAGGTCACACACTCACTCTAGGAGTATTTTGTGAGCGCATTCTAAGATCTCCAGGCCACCGGGACACTTTCATCATAGAGACTTTTCCTCGTTTGTCTTGATAAAATGCAGGGTATAGCATAGTACTAGGCACATAATAGTCATCACTAATAGTTTTGTTTAATGAAGGGTGAATCAAATATTACTTATTTAGGGGTGGGGAGAGGTTTTATTTGTGTTCTATTTGATTTTATTATTTCCAGCCAGTAGAACATGGGTGTGGTTCTATAATCTGTGCATTTTGAAAGGTTTTTTTCAATGAGGCAAAATTGATTCCTGTTTATCTCTGCGAAGAAAATTTTCTTTAGAAATTAAAGAATTGGGGGAAAACCACTTCAATTTATGTGTGTTACTACTTCTTATACAGCAAATTTAGCCTTTAGCTCTGGAGACTTGACAAAGAAGGGAAACATTACAAAATTGTACCTAATGCAAACTAGATGCTCAGTAAACATTTATTTATATAGTAGATATGCCTGAAATAGAACTATTCACTTTATGATTTAATTTTTTCTTTTTTCATTTTAGCATTTATGACATTAGCAGAGAACAGGACTATGTCAAGAAGTCCGGGGGTATACTTGGTGCAAATGAATTAAGACCACCCTCCCAGCTCCATTCCCTGTGAGAGAAGACCGAGACAAGGTTCATATCAGAGAAGAGTGGGTATTAAACTAAATGCTATAAGCTATTACTAATGAATCCAAAGTTGCACAGTACAGATTTTTAGATTTTAATTTAGATCATGTAAAATGAAAGGACTTTTTTAAAAATTCTAACTTCCAGTAGCTACAGATTTCTTATAATTATTAGTCCTAAATTGATAGGTGATTAAGTTTGCAAATTGCATCAGAAAAGGTGTGTGTGTTCAAGAGAAATTGTCACACTCCTCTATTTGTATTTCTTTGAAATTATGATTTATTTTACTTGATTTTAAATTGAGATATTTTAAATAGTAGAAGTAATACATGCTTACGTAAGAAAAATCTAAATTGTAGTGATATATATAAGGCAAAAGTATAAGTTCTCCTTTTTGTCCACTCCCCAATCACCATTGGTGTATATACTGTTAACGGTTGGATTTCCCATCTTTTCTACATCTTTTTCTGTATACTTCCAAACACATAATTTTTTATGGTTTTTTTTTTTTACCAAAATGACAGATAATACATATTATTCACTCAGTAGTATACAATAGATATCTTTGTACGTCAGTATATACAGATTTACTTTGTTTTTATTTAGTAATTGCAAGGTGTTTCCCTATTGATGGCAATTTAGGTTGTCTCCAGTGTTTTTGCTGTTATAGGTGTTGGTGCATGGAACACCCTTGGACATATAACCCCTGCACTTATGCTAATATTTCTGAGGAATAGATTCCCAGAAATGGAATGGTTATTTGGTATGCCCATTTAAGTTTTTGTTACTTTCTGCCAAATTGTGTTCTAAAAAAGCTGTATATATCTTAAACTGGCAGTCCTTTGATATCTTAAAGGTAAGGGTAGTACATTTTAGGATTAGGTGATTAAAGAATGGGCTGTTCCTTCAACAACTGTCAAATGACCTACTTAGAGGAGATAAAGTATATAGGCATGGAGAGTATTAAAAGGTGTAGGTTGCCTTCTACTAATAAGGGCCTTTAATGGCACATATTGTTGGGTTCTTAGTGTTTCTGTCTTTGATAAGTGCTATTGCTTAATTCACAAACAGGAGTTGTGGTCATGTAAGTCTGGGGGAGATGGAGAAGTGGCTAGATTCTGTTAGATTACTGTGACACCTAAGTTGTTGACGTTTGTTCATCTCATTATTTGCTTTCAGACCAGATGCTTATAGAATGGAAAATAGATACCTGTGGTATAGCATCAGAAACTGGTTTATAATTTTTTTATCTCTCTTATTAGAAGTTATAAAGAGAGAAAAAAGTGTCCCGAAATCAGACACTCAGTATCCCTGTCATGGATTTTGAGATGGGGGAGATTGATGCAGGGCGCTTTGAGCAGAATCCAACTTGTTGTGTCAAGCTTGACCTAACTTTTTTTTTTTTTTTTTTTTTTTTGCAGTACGCAGGCCTCTCACTGTTGTGGCCTCTCCCATTGTGGAGCACAGGCTCCGGACGCACAGGCTCAGCGGCCATGGCTCACGGGCCCAGCCGCTCCGCGGCATGTGGGATCTTCCCGGACCGGGACACGAACCCGTGTCCCCTGCGTCGGCAGGCGGACTCTCAACCACTGTGCCACCAGGGAAACCCAAGCTTGACCTAACTTTTAAGATCCAATCCACAAATGGCAGAGAAACGTGCCCAAAGCCAGGTGCTACAGGAAAGAATATTAACTCAGTTTTCAGAGCCATTTTGATTCAACTTCAGTTTTTTCCATGTGCTCTTTGTTGATCACTTAAACCGTAAGGGACACTCTTTATGCTTTACAGACAGGTACTTTTCAAGTTACCTTCTTAGATGTTGCTTTAGATTTCTTTGTGGAATAGCCCCCTCTTCTTTCTCTTAATATTCTGATCATCTTGAATGTTAAACTAGAGCATGTGCATTGCTCAGCAAAAAATGAAACTATCCATTTATTTAATGCTCCTCGTTTTGTACGCTTGTTTTAGGTGGTTAAATGAAAGCGCATTGTGTGGGAAGAGACAACGTCAAATGATTTATCAGTAAAATTCTCATTATGTCCTTAATTATAGAGCAGGAAACTTGTGCTTTCTTGAGAGTATAATTGAGGTCATTTATTATGAAGTCATGAAAGATTCAGGGTTTACTGTGGTTTTCCATTAACTTCTCTTTTGATATGCTTTTCCTTCTGCCAACTGTAAAATTATTACTTTTCTAACATATGGCTATTTGGAGAGTGCTGACATAAGAAGGAAGCATTTTTAACCATAAATAAATGGTTTTAGAAGTTACAGTATAAAAGTACAAAATAAGTCATTTCTTACTTGTTCCTCCTTGTTTATTTTAAATCATTACCATTAGTCCTAGCTTTATTGGGAGCAGTACTCCCCACATTGTATTAGATGGGGTCTTTTAAATTGCATTATTTCTCACAGTTTTCAGTTTATTATTGTGCGTTGACGCTCAAAATTGGGGATATATGTAGTATTCAGTACTTGTGAAACTTATAATCTATTAACATCTTGCAGAATTTAGGGAAGTTGATAATCATAGATTGGTCATTTCCAAAACGATGACAACTTTTATTTCTTTCACTTGTAAGCAACATCTTTCACAAATATTGAGCCTCATGGTATAATTAGATTCTTTAAATATTATATTGCCTTTTAAAAAATTTAAATACTAGGTTTCCAAAATTATAATTTTTAAAGGAATCCTGATTTGCATTTGAGCTAGCTGTACAGATTATTTGTAAAAGGAGTTTGCAAGTGCATAGGCTTCCCAGTTTGTTTTGAGGAAGTAGCTAAAGAAAGCCATAATTTTTAAATTGTTATCACTGGTGTTTTGCTGTTTGAATCTCTTTAGAATATCCATATTTTTCACAGCACTGGTATACCGATATTGAAAGAGAGAAGGTGAAACTGAGGAAAAATCAAAGTCAGATGCAATCGATATAGATCAGATGTGCCAACTTCAGAATATTCTTAAGTGTTTCATCCTCTTTTCTTTCTTTCCTTGCTATTTATAATCTTTTATTTTTGATACGATGAAGTATTATTATCAAAATCATTTTTAAATTACCTTGGGAATTGAAGCATTAGGACAGTTTAGTCCAAATGAATTTTACTGAAATGTTTGTTTTGATTTCTGTAATAGTCTAGGGTTTTTTAATCTGTTGTTCATAAATTAATTTTAATTAAAAAGCTTATGTTTTCTTTAACTTTTGAACTCTAGTGTAATTGGCAGAGTCCTGGTATAAGTAGGAAGCCAGATTAATGTACTTATTTATACTGTAAGGCCCAAACTTCCAGTCTTACATAAATTATTCTCTCTATTATTTACAAATAATCAGTGTGTATCCGCCCCCCCAACCTTGTTAAAGAGAATAGAGAGGAGGTAAATAGAAAGGAGTAAACAAATCAAATAGTTCAATGTTATGAGAACTCATTAGGCTCAGTTCTTGCTAAGTCAGGACTGGTAAAATCAAAAGACACAAGGGCTCAATCAAGAGAATTACTGGATTGAGTCAGTAGTTCTCAATTAGGAAGCATGCCTCTCATGGGAGGGGTATACCAGCATCTTTGGGATAACACATGGGTATGGTTTGAAGAAAGCACTTTCAAGAAAAGTAATAAAGTTTTATTTTTGTAAAATGATGATTTTATAATACAGCCCATAAGAAGTAAATTTTAATAGACATGTACAGGCTGGTGAGGAAGCCCCAAAGAAACATGATTTCTAATGTGTTTGCTGAGTGTGCAGTAGTAGGCTCCTTCCAAGGAACCTAACAGACTTCCTTGGGGATTTGGTGAGAAGACAGGAAGGGTAAGTTTATCAAAATGTGGCTTAGGTTTAAAAAAATTTAAGAATGAGAAGCATTGGTCTAAGCAGTTGCTGACCACCAACTTGACACTACAGTTGCATCTGCTTTTACCCAGTGTGGCTACAGCGCCCAGCTTGAAACCAAAAGGGATTTATTCTTGCATTAAAAGTCATTCACCCTCAGTTATAATCCATTTAGGTTATTTTCACATGTGAGATCTTTTAAGATAGTCCAGATATGGTAGCCAAAACACATTGTAAATGTCTTAATCATACAGGAAGGAAATAGATGATTATTTCCTATTATCATAGATGATATATTTCCTGTATCAGTATTCAGTGATATTTAGTGTGCCACTTTTCCCCATCCTTTGGTTATCTTAAACAGTTGCATTATTTTTGTTTGTGTTTTGCAGTTTTTGAGACAGTGTCCTTGAGTTCAGACTCTCTCTTCCAGAGGGCAGTTTCAATTCTCCATACTTCTTACTTGGACTCTGCATCTGAGCATGGTTTTCAGTACAGTCAAGTGACTGGTGAAAAGTGACATTTTCTTAAATGAGGTGAGGTGCTTGGTACACACTGTGTCTGTTTTATTTTAGTTTTAAAGAAAGAGACCCATTATTTTTGATATATAAGCCTAGTTCTTTTTAGCTATCCCATTTCAGCTGAAATAAAAGATCCTTGGAAATAGTCACTTGAAAGGTAATTATAATATATTCTAGGGAATAGAAAAATAATAAATGTCATTAGTCTTTTAGCAGGAGGAATTCAGATGATGCATTTTTAAAAGTTAATTTTCAAGGCAAAATAACATGTTTATAACATTTGATTATTCTCCCCTTATACGGTACAAAACTCTTTACCAAGAAAAAAAAGCAAGTAACTGTACTCACGAAGAACTTCAAGAAACTTACGGGTTTCTTCTGTTTGAAACTGAAAATCAGGTAAGGGAATTCGATCGTAGAAAAGTAATTTTGTGATGTTAATGTACAAAATTAATTATATCATTAAAGTTAAATATTGGTATTTTAGGTCTATAAAGTTTGTAAGATTACCAGTTCATCAGTCTTTTTTGTTAGTTTGGTGGCAATGTAAATGACAGTGAAAGCTTGTCATGAAAGAGATTGGATTTCTACAACTTTCCATAGGTTTTCTTTAGTTTTATCTTGAATACATTTGTAAGCTCGTGGTGAGATTTTGATTAATACAGATTCCTTAAGTATTAATAATGACTTTTAATGGAGTGAATGGATATTTTCTATTCTCGATCATCGTTTAGATAGATATTTTCTATTTCTTGTGGAGGTTTTTCAAGTTTAAATTACATGATTTTGGGGACAAGATGAACACGTTCAGCATTCTAGTTACTTGGAATTGTTTCATGCCTTATTTTGAAAATTGAACATCCATATTGTTGGTTGTACCTAAATTGTGGAGAAGGAGACTACTGTGTGCAGGTATGTCTCCAGAGATGTGTGTGGCTTCTAGATACAGTTCAGCAATGCTAGAGATCTATAATCCAACTTAAAGTAATTCAAAGGTAGTATTTCGGTTGAGGTCATGATTTTTAAAGAACAGGGATAGATTTGCTAAAGAATAATTAACATTACCATATAACTTATGGATTATATAGTAATACTAGAGAGTTTGTTTAACTTCCAAATAAGATATGTTATGGATTCATACTAAAAAAAAAAAAAAAAAAAAAGCATTTGCGGAGAAGACATTTTCAAATTTAGTGATTCCCAAGCTGTAATTGAAAAAGAAATCTTCAAGAGAGGACTTATCTGTGAGTTTGTTTAATTTGGTTTTGCCGGTGACATTTTTGTTAACAGAAATAATAAAATTTCACGAAAAAGTTTGAGCTGTTAATATTAACTAAAACACAATTGCCTTACGTAAGCTTGCTTTGTGCCATGAATGCATACAACGTACAGATTCTGTATTGAAAGTCTGTATATAGATTATAGAGTTATTTCATGGACCCTCCCAAGAACGATATGATAAGCAAAGTACGATCTTTTGTTTAAGGCAAAGTTGGTATGTCAGCGTGGACTCTGTGTTGGCAGCAGTGCTATCAGCACTCTGGGTGACCCAGGGAAAGGTACGTCTGTAAGGAAAAGGAATCTCTTTTACAAGGTGAAGTGGGGTTTAGTTAGTTACATAAGATACCTATGTTAAATGCTAGTTTCATTGATGATAAATAGTGATCTTTGGAAGCAGACCTTTAAACATATAAATGAGCTTTGAGTCTAAGACTTAAGGTTTTCTAATAGGAGTTATCTTTTTTAAAAGGATGGTTGGACTAGAAAAGGTACTGAAGGTATCTTTCAGTGCCAAGAGTTCAGTGCAGTCATCTGGGGCTAGTGAGGATTTCTTCTGAATTATCATAATGGCAGTAGGAACACATAATAGAGGGAACTGACGCACCTTGGCAACTGTGGAATGTGAGGAGTAACAAAGAATCAAATGTAAGGTAACTTACACTGCACTGATATTGTCAGTAGAAGAGAGACACGGAGGAGAGGAAATTGTAGGGAAGCTGTTGAGTTAAAAGAGAAAGGTAATCTTACTGTCAAGAATGTGGATTAGCACTAATTTCTTTAAGCTTCACTTTCCTCATCTGTAAAATAGATGAAACTATCATCTAGATTTGCTGTGAGGATTACATGAGACTGTGTCAAGTGCTTAGCTTGGAGCTTACACCTAAATGAACACTACTACTTCAGTGAGCTAAATTTGAGAAATAATGAGGTGGTCATAAGTGTTTCTGAAAGCTGTCCTGCTGGTGGTAAAAATAGTTGGAAAAGGGATTAGAACTGGAGGTTGGGGTTCAAGGTGGCAGCGGGTGGGTGTTAGCTGAAGCCAAAAACATTGTTACATGGGGCAGCAAAGATGGCAAGAGCAGAACTTTCAGGTGGTTATGGGAGCAAGGGATGGGGCCACGGGGCAAGGCTAGGAAGAGGGAGTTGAGAGCAGTCCAGGGGATGAAGAATCAGGAGGTGGAGTTTCACAGAGAACAGAAGGCTGTAAGGAGGGGTGTTAGCAGTGTCAGATGCTACAGAAGTTGGAGATCAGCACTGAGAAGGATTACTGGGCTCCATGGCTACATTCCTGCTGACCATTTCTTTTAAATAACAACTTTATTGAGATAACATTCACATACCATTCGTTTCACCTGTTTAAAGTATACAATTTTTTTTAGCATATTCACTAAAATGAATATGCAGCCATCAGCACAATCAATTTTAGACCATTTTCATCAGTCACTCCCCACTCCCACCAGCCTAAGCAACCAGTACTCTACTTTTTGCCCCTATGGATTGGCCTATTCCAGACATTCCATGTAGATGGGATCGTATATGACCTTTTGTGACTAACTGTTTTACTTAGCTTAGTGTTTTTGAGATTCATCCATGTTGTAGCATATACTTCATTCCTTTTTTGACTGAATAATATTCCACTGTACCGCATTTTCTTTATCCATTCAGCACTTGATGGACATTTGGTTGTTTCTACTTTTTGGCTATTATAAAAAAATGGTACTATGTACGTTCTTGTCCAGGTCTTTATGTGGACATGTTTTTTCATTTCTGTTGGGTTTATACCTAGGAGTGGAATTGCTGGCTCATATGGTAACTCTGTGTAAAACAAGTGTTTTTTTAAACTTACATTCAGCTCTTCTAAAGGACATGAAAGGGGATAAGTTCATAACCCCAATAACAGTTTACCTAAAACCTTTTTTTCCTTCTCCCCTACTCTTTTTAACCCCCCCCTTCTTTTCATTATGAAAAATGCTAACATAGAAAAAGTAGAGAGCATAGTATAATATACCTATCACCTACGTTTAACAGATAATGTTTTGCATTATTCTCTTCATTTGTTTAAAAAAGTTTTTTTTTCTGAAAATTGTGAAAGTGAATTACAAGCAAACACCTCAGCTTACATCTCTAAAAATTAAGGCCATTTTTGCGCTTTACTGCAGTCACATGAGTTTATTGTTGATGTTTGAGAGGCTGGCTTCAGTAGGGTGGTGGAGTAGATAGAGGCTGGATTGCTCCTATAAATACACAATCTTCTTCATCACATGTACTGGGGGTAATAATAAAATAGCACTACTGCCTGTGTGTGTTCTATAGTTTTGGGCTCAAATAGAAATGGATAGTTCTGTGTATGAAAGTAATCCTTTATATTACTGTAGTGTATTACAGTTTTAAAAGTTTATGGATCTTTTTAAATCTTCCTGAGAACCCTGTGATTTATGTATCTATACTCATGCCCACCTTGCCCGCTTAAGTGACATACTCCTCAGTCACATGGTTATTATTAGCAGTAAGTGAAAAACCTGGAACTGGAACCCAATCTTCTGGCCACAAGTTTATTGCTCTGTCTGCTATATCCATGTCCTCACCATTGTCTTTTATGTTTCAAAAGAGATACTTCAGGAATATCTCTGAAATGTGTCCTTTCCTCCTTATTCTCACTGCTGCTGCCGGGTGGGGATCCTCTTCTCCTGTCGTAACTTAAAGGAGTCTCTCCCCTCTTGAGACTCACTTCTCTATTAAGCTGCAGTGGGCTGTGATGTGGCTACAGTGGTGAACAAAACAGATATAACCCCCGCCTCCCTGGAATTCACAGCCCAGCAGAATAAGCTGCTTGAAGGCAGGACCTCGTTGTATTTCCCTTTGTGGCACTGCTGCCTGGCACACAGCTGCAGTGTAGTAGACCTCAGCACACATTCTTAAATATGAGTACTTACTGAGATGTTTTGCAAAAAATGACTTGAGAATCAGATTACTATAGGCCTTTTCACTGAATGATTGCATGGAGAAAAAACAGACTCACGAAGACTTTTCCAAACATGTGATACTCTTATCCCTTTTCACTTACCATACCCAAATAGAAAACTGGTTGTCGAACAGATGTATTGTATCTTAGCTCTAATGTTTCCATACCTTTAGAATATCTCAAATAGTTTTTAAAAGGTAAGCAGTTTCAAAATAGTTTTTTAATGTTAGCATTTATTTGTCTTTTGTGTTGTCTTGTTCAGTTAAAGGTAACCCATGTGTAAATAATCTTTTTAAAGTGTAAATTAATCTGTTTTTATACTTTTATAGGTGTATACATTTCCAAATACTCAGACTATCTTCATGCAAGACCTTGGTATCATGGGAAGTCTGGTTATGTTGTAATTTTTAATCTAATTAAGGTAAAGACTAAATGTGCTTCTATGTAATTTTTCTTTTAAAAATGAAAGATTATCAGTCTGTGATAATGTTCTTTGCAGATCATTTGCTACACATAGTCCTTGCCAAAGACAGCTATCTAAAGTCAGAGAAAATAACTGCTTTTTGCTTTCCTTTACGGACAAAGCTTTTTTTAAATTCATTTTATAGATGATCTATGAATATGTTTTTTTTAAAAAAGCTTCAAAATAATACAACAGGTATTCAGTGAAAAGCTTTCCTCTCACCCTGTCCCACAATGCCACTTTTTAAATAGTAAATGACAGAAAACGAGTAGCTGCTTATAAAGCAGTGTGATTTCAGTTAGAAGAGATGAATTTAGAAAGCAACATTCATTGATTTAAGTTGTCAAAATGAGAAACCTTTATATATTTTTTTAACCCCTAAAACATTGAGACCTTGTTCACAGTTTCATGGGGCACCTGCAACTGATGATCTCAGAAATTTTTAAATGCCCTTAAATAGTCCAGTATAAATGAATCACGCAATTAGAATTTTCACTCAAATAGTAGGAAAACTCTAATTTTAGAGGTTGGGGGGCTTTTTGAGGACATATTCTGTGGTCTTGTTTTGGTTTTGCTTTTGTTTTAGCTTTCCTACTATCTTAAGTTCTTTGGTTATAAACCTAACACTACTGATTTTTTTAAGAGTGTGAACTCTTCATATTCCAAAACTTGTCCCCAAGAACTGGAGGGAAAGTAGCATTGCATTGGCTCATAGTCACTGCTTCCCTCCCTTACTCTTCCCTCTCCTGCTCTGTGATAAGTGCTGTAGTTCTGCCGCAGACAACGTGCCTGTCAGCTCAGGTAACAAACATTTTTTGCTTATGTCAGATTGTGCCTCGCCATTGGTTTCGTGCCCCCATATCCCACCCTGTCTGGTGGATACTGCTGTTTAGTTTTTGCCTATGTGCTCTCAGTCTTCCTTACTTTACTGCTTAGAAGGCAGCCCTGCCCAACATCATAAGCTGTTTGATGGGGAGAGAATACAGGTTTTGATTGCTCACTGAAGTACCATTTATATTATTTGTCTTCTTAGTATTGCCTTTGGTGGTCCTGTTGATGAAGAGGCGGGACCTTGACAGCAAACATGTGTATATGTTCTTTATTAGGCTACTTTTAAATAAATCCTAGAGTCAGATTATTGCTATTTGAAAACATTTGATTAGTCTTAATATTTTCATTCTAGGGAAGAGTCAAGTTTGTGTCTGAGAATTATACAACTAACTATACCAGCCCATCTTCTGGCTATGATTGCCACGTGGCTGTAAGTACTAACAAGTTTTCTCACAAGACAAGTCAGTTTCGCACCTTTGAACTGAATCAGGTATAGTCACCTGGGAATAAATCATTTCTAAATCTAAGGAGTTAAATTTTGGGGTTGGGTAGGGTTGAAATAAACTTGATGCACGTGGAATTCTGTAGTATTACCCTGATAATACTTATTTTGCTTCTTTCGGTATTACCTCTATGAACTTTCAGGCAGCACTGTTATTGAGCGACCCAGACAGATCTGTCCTTATGTGATTGTAGCTTTTCAGTACAGGGAACCTAAAAAGATGGCAGCACCAGCTCATAATCATAAAAGCAAGTAAGTAATTATGTACATACTTTGTTTTACTGGATTTCTTTCCTTTGCTCTTATAAAATATGCTTCTTTTTTTTCCCCCTAGACTTGAACTCAAAGAAGATGGTAAGAAATTATTTAATTGGTTCTTTTAGCTGTTTCTTTAAGTAAATGTTTTGTTCATAAATAAAATAATCAGTTTCTTTCTTACCCTCATTTCTCACAGTTCTCATCTATCCATGGAAAGGGAAATTAATTATTCAAGGCTGTCTGATGTGTGATATAACTCTTTGGTCCTCTTACGGCACATTGGTTCCAAAACAACTGTAAGTATTGAATAAGTGCCTTTACTGATGCTTGTATAATTTTTTGATTCTCATTTTGAGGTCTTGCTTGTTGGCACTGGTGTGAAATACAGCAACTGTACTTGGTTTTAGATTACTCCTGGGGAGATGTATAGAGCACAGGGCCATGACACAGGAGACCTAAATTCAGATATAAATCTGACCGTTGCCTTGAAATAAGTTAGTTTTATAATCTTTGACAAATCACTTTTTATATTTTAGTATCTTAATCCATTTATGGGAAAATGATCTCTCAGGCTAAATTAATTTACTTGATGCTAGAAGTTTGACTTTCCCCAAGAAACAACTTGGACTTGCCTAGATAACAGATGCAACAGATTCTAGCCACTGAATTCTGTTAGAATCTTTATAAGGTTTGCAGTATCTAGCTTTTTAATTTTCACACGATTTTCCTAGACTAGTATTAGAGTAGCCTTTACATGTATTTACATTATGATGAATTACAGTACTTGCTTCTGCAGAGAGAACTGTGAAGGGCATCTTGTGATATCTTTTTGTTTAATCTATTCTTAGTTTGCACCCAAAACTGTTGAAAGTTAGACATGCTTTAATTGAAAAATAAAATGAAAACTGGTGTGCTATTAGAAATCATTTACTTTCTACTGGCCTTTTTTAAGAAGAGAGAGGGAATTTATAGCCCATAGAATAAATTAAGGATTCTGTGAATAAATAAATGGGAGAGAAGGGAAAGTTCTTTCTCACTGTAGAGTGCAACTAATAGGTATAGAAAGAGCGATGGAATTTGGAAATCACATTTTGGCAACATCATAATAATCAGTGGAGGCTTGATGTAGTAGGTGAAAGTTTGATGGTATTTACATATCTCGCAAAGGAAAAAATAAAGACTTTACAATGGAAGAAGCTACAGAGACCATCTTAACTAAGTGGTTAAGTTAATGTCACCAGGAGAGGAATAAACACCATGTGCTTCCTGATACGATGCACAGAGAATAACACGATATCAGTCTGTGGTGCTCCTGCCAATCTAATCAGGAAGAAAGGTTAGACATGCCCAGATTGAGGGACATTCTGCAAAATAAATGGTCTATATTATTCAAAAATATCAAGGTCACTGAAGATAAAGACTCAGAGATTGTTGCAGACTGAAGGAGACTAAAGAGACATACGTAAGTGCAATGTGGCATCCTGGATTGGATCCTGAACCAGAAAAAAGTACCTTCTTTTGTTACAAGGGACCTTAGTGAGACAGTTGGCAACATTTGAATGAGGTCTGTAGGTTAAAAAATTGTCCTGTATCATTGTTAATTTGTTGATTTTTGCTAATTGTTTTGTGGTTATATAAGGAAATATTTTTCTTAAGGGTACACATTAAGAAGTATTTGGGGGGAAAGGAGGCATCTGTAAGTCTGCAAGTATTTAAAAATGAGTTTTAAAGAAGGAAACGGTAGTCAGGGGAAATGATGCAAGTCTGGCTGCGGTTCATCCTGTGGCACTGCATGGTCGGCAGTCCCATATTATCAAAAGTTCTTACGTAGTGTAATTTCTAGAAGATTCTCGTTCCAAGATGCATAATTCTTCCACATGTCTGGATATTTTGGTTATAACAGAAATGCATGCATTCAGAAAATGGGAACACATTTGCAGACCATGGTTTATGAGGTCACATACTCAAAAATCTATAATATTTATGAATATGTACATTATTTGATCTGGCGTTTATAGATTTAAGAATTTTTTGTGGTTATAATATTTTTGTTTGCTTTATATTAGAAAGCCAAAACTTATGAAGCTGTAGTTTCAGTGTTTATTACATTACATGATATTGTTATTTTGTTTTTTAGACCACACGAACTAGAGTTTAAGTATGTAATGAAAGTGTCGTCTTTGAAAAACAGACTACCAGAAGCTGCTTTTAGAAAACAGAATTACGTGGAGCACAAAGGTCTGTTCAGATGTCATGGTACACTGCATGTCCTGAGCTCTGTTCCAGTTCTTTTCCACCCTCTCTTTCATACACACATGCACGCGTGCATGTGCACTCTCTCTCTCGCCCTCTTACTTCTGTTTTCCCTTAAGTACTTCTTAAAAGGGTCTTTTGTGAAAGGTGTAGAGTAGCTCTGTGATTCAGTTCTTGGGAGGTTCCGCCTCTACCTACTTTCTGGAGAGTTTATATCGTAAATGGGTGCTGAATTTTCTCAAAAGCTTTTTCTGCATCCATTGAGATCATCATAGGGTTTTTATCCTCCAATTTGTTAATATGGTGTATCACATTGATTGATTTGCGTATATTGAAGAATCCTTGCATTCCTGGGATAAACCCCACTTGATCATGGTGTATGATCCTTTTAATGTGTTCTTGGATTCTGTTTGCTAGTATTTTGTTGAGGATTTTTGCATCTATGTTCATTAGTGATATTGGCCTGTGGTTTTCTTTCTTTGTGACATCTTTGTCTGGTTTTGGTATCAGGATGGTGGTGGCCTCGTAGAATGAGGTTGGCAGTGTTCCTCCCTCTGCTATAATTTGGAAGAGTTTGAGAAGGATAGGTGTTAGCTCTTCTCTAAATGTTTGATAGAATTTGCCTGTGAAGCCATCCGGTCCTGGCCTTTTGTTTGTTGGAAGAATTTTAATCACAGTTTCAATTTCACTGCTTGTGATTGGTCTGCTTATATTTTCTGTTTCTTCCTGGTTCAGTCTCGGAAGGTTGTGCTTTTCTGAGAACTTGTCCATTTCTTCCAGGTTGTCCATTTTATTGGCATATAGTTGCTTGCAGTAGTCTCTTATGATCCTTTGTATTTCTGCAGTGTCAGTTGTTACTTCTCCTTCTTTCATTTCTAATTCTGTTGATTTGAGTCTTCTCCCTTTTTTTCTTGATGAGTCTGGCTAATGGTTTATCAATTTTGTTTATCTTCTCAAAGAACCAGCTTTTAGTTTGATTGATCTTTGCTATTGTTTCCTTCATTTCTTTTTCATTTATTTCTGATCTGATCTTTATGATTTCTTTCCATCTGCTAACTTTGGGGGTTTTTTTGTTCTTCTTTCTCTAATTGCTTTAGGTGTAAGGTTAGGTTGTTTATTTGAGATTTGTCTTGTCTCTTGAGGTAGGATTGTAGTGCTGTAAACTTCCCTCTTAGAACTTTTGCTGCATCCCATAGGTTTTGGGTCGTGTTTTCATTGTCATTTGTCTCTAGGTATTTTTTTATTTCCTCTTTGATTTCTTCAGTGATTTCTTGGTTATTTAGTAGCGTGTTGTTTAGCCTCCATGTGTGTGTATTTTTTACAGTTTTTTTCCCTGTAATTGATATCTAGTCTCATAAAGTTGTGGTCAGAAAAGATACTGGATACGATTTCAATTTTCTTCAATTTCCCAAGGCTTGATTTGTGACCCAAGATATGATGTATCCTGGGGAATGTTCCATGAGCACTTGAGAAGAAAGTGTATTCTGTTGTTGTTGGATGGAATGTCCTATAAATATCAGTGAAGTCCATCTTGTTTAAGGTGTTATTTAAAGCTTGTGTTTCCTTATTTATTTTCATTTTAGATGATTTGTCTGTTGGTGAAAGTGGAGTGTTAAAGTCCCCTACTATTATTGTGTTACTATGGATTTCCCCTTTTATGGCTGTTAGCATTTGTCTTGTGTATTGAGGTGCTCCTATGTCAGATGCATAATATTTACAGTTGTTATATCTTCTTGGATTGATCCCTTGATCATTATGTGGTGTCCTTCTTTGTCTCTTGTAATAGTCTTTATTTTAAAGTTTATTTTGTCTGATATGAGAATTGCTGCTCCAGCTTTCTTTCAATTTCCATTTGCATGGAGTATCTTTTTCCATCCCCTCACTTTCAGTCTGTATGTGTCCCTGGGTCTGAAGTGGGTCTCTTGTAGACAGCATGTACACAGGTCTTGTTTTTGTATCCCTTCAGCCAGGCTATGTCTTTTTGTTGGAGCATTTAATCCATTTACAGTTAAGGTAATTATCGCTATGTATGTTCCTAGTACCATTTTCTTAATTGTTTTGGGTTTGTTTTTGTAGGTGTTTTCCTTCTCTTGTGTTCCCTGCCTAGAGAAGTTCCTTTAGCATTTGTTGTAAAGCTGGTTTGGTGGTGCTGAATTCTCTTAGCTTTTGCTTGTCTGTAAAGGTTTTAATTTCTCCATCGAACCTGAATGAGATCCTTGCTGGTCGAGTAATCTTGGTTGTAGGTTTTTCCCTTTCATCACTTTAAATATGTCCTGCCACTCCCTTCTGGCCTGCAGAGTTTCTGCTGAATGATCAGCTGTTAACCTTACGGGGATTCCCTTGTGTGTTATTTGTTGCTTTTCCCTTGCTGCTTTTAGGATTTTTTTCTTTGTATTTAATTTTTGATAGTTTGAGTAATATGTGTCTTGGCATGTTTCTCCTTGGATTTATCCTGTATGGGACTCTCTGCACTTCCTGGACCTGACTGGCTGTTTCTTTTCCCATGTTAGGGAAGTTTTCAACTATAATCTCTTCAGATATTTTCTCAGACCCTTTCTTTTTCTCTTCTTCTTCTGGGATCCTTATAATTCAAACATTGGTGCTTTTAATGTTGTCCCAGAGGTCTCTGAGACTGTCCTCAGTTCTTTTCATTCTTTTTTCTCTATTTTGCTCTGCGGTAGTTACTTCCACTGTTTTATCTTCCCGGTCACTTATCCATTCTTCTGCCTCAGTTATTCTGCTATTGCTTCCTTCCTGAGAATTTTTATTTTCATTTATTGTGTTGTTCGTCATTGTTTGTTTGCTCTTTAGTTCTTCTAGGTCCTTGTTAAACGTTTCTTGTATTTTCTCCATCCTATTTCCAAGATTTTGGATCATCTTTCCTATCATTACTCTGAATTCTTTTTCAGGTAGACTGCCTATTTCCTCTTCGTTTGGTCTGATGGTTTGTTACCTTGCTCCTTCATCTGCTACATATTTCTCTGTTTTCCCATTGTGCTTAACTTACTGTGTTTGGGATCTCCTTTTCGCAGGCTGCAGGTTCGTAGTTCCCTTTGTTTTTGGTGTCTGCCCCCAGTGGGTAAGGTTGGTTCAGTGGCTTGTGTAGCCTTCCTGGCGGAGAGGACTGATGCCTGTGTTCTGGTGGGTGGGGCTGGATCTTGTCTTTCTGGTGGGCAGGGCTGCGTCCAGTGGTGTGTTTTGGGGTGTCTCTGAATTTAGTATGATTTTAGGTAGCCTCTCTGCTAATGGGTGGGGTTGTGTTCCTGTCTTGCTGGTTGTTTGGCGTGGGGCGTCCAGCCCTGGAGTTTGCTGGCCATTGGGTGGAGCTGGATCTTAGCATTGAGACAGAGATCTCTGGGAGAGCTCTTGCCGGTTGATGTTACATGGAGCCGGGTGGTCTCTGGTGGTCCAGTGTCCTGAACTCGGCTCTCCCACCTCAGAGGCTCAGGCCTGACACCAGGCCGGAGCACCAAGACCAACCATGTCAGCCACACGGTGGGTCTAGGGAGAAACGGGATTTTTCACAATAGCATTTTAAAATAGGAAATGTTCTGTGTTTCTGATTTTCTCCACAGTCTGTTGCCAAGATATGTGCTTCAATATGTATGAGGTGAAACTGTCCAACAAACAAGGGGAAAAAGTAGATAAACTAACAGAGTACATTAAAAGGGAGCAATTGGTAAGAATCATCAGTTTAAAATATTATTATTATGTTTTCCTTAAATTGAGAAATTGATATCTGTTTATTAGTTGGCTCTGCCTAGATTGAATTGTTTTAGCTTGCTCAAAAGGATTTTTTTTTTTTTTTTTTTTGGTCACGCCACACAGCTTGTAGGATCTTAGTTCCCTGACCAGGGGTCAAACCCGGGCCCACAACAATGAAAGTGCCAAGTCCTAACCACTGGACCGCCAGGAAATTCCCTTAAGAGGATATTTATCATTTAATATTTATTGACATGATATGTATTGGCTAACATGTTCATCCCCTTTGTATCTTAGTTTACTTTTTCTGTGTCTCACTAGTCAGTTCATACTCCTGGTTTTAAGTATAGGAGGACAGTTTTTCTCAAATCCTTTTTTGTTGTTGTTTTTGTTTTATGATGGAAGAATTGAGTAGATCCCTGATATTTCTGCATTAATCAAAGGAGATTGATTTGTGGGATATTTCTTTAAAAGTGACCCTTGTCAACACATAGGTGTATAAAGAAGAAAAAGTTGCTGCTTCTATTGTTTTCATAGCGTAGAAAAGCACGATCCTACTGAGAAATATGTAACATCCAAAGACCTCTCCACTGTGTTAACCAGGGCTCCTCGGTCTGAGGATAGGAGTAGATGCTGACCTTATAGTGAGTGATTCCCAAACATCCCAAAGGAAACAGTGTGCATGGTGGAAGTGAGCAAACAAGTCTGCTCAGCCCTTTAGTGGCACAACGGACTTATCCCCATAGTAGACAGTATGAAACCGGTAAATTAACAGAATAGATAGGTGAGCTGCCTTGGGGGAAGTGTCAGGTAAGATGCTTGAGTTGCACGTAACAGAAATTCAGACTGGCTTAAACAATAAAGAGTTTTGATAGGCTTACTTTTGAGTTTTAGATGGTAAAGCAAGTTCAAGTGCTGTTTGCTCAGGACTCTTTTTCTTTCAGCTTCTCCCTCCTCTGTGCAATAGTTCTGTCCTAGGCTGCCAGTCAGGGCTGCGTGCTTCCTTTTTGCATGCAGAGAGAACCCGTCCTCCAAACCATGGCTTCTGTCCTTAGACCAGTTCCATCATCTGCATGTCTCTCAGCAGCAACTAGAAAGGGAATGGCCCGCACTGATTAGTTCAGGCCACTCAGAGCCCACCTTCCAGAGCTGGGTGCGAGGTCAGGGCCCCCATTCTGCAGTAAGGAGGTGCAGTGGCTGACACAGGATGCTGAGCAGGTGACCACCGAGTATCGACGGGGACTACAGGCTATGTGTTTTCGAAGTAGTGTAGTTCATTTTATATTTGGAAATTCAAAGGAAGAAAGGTCAAAGATACTTTGAGAAAATGCATTAGTGAAGGGTCTACTTGTGAGTGCTTCTGGTATTGAACTCAGGAGACTCGGTGCCCAGCTTTACTTCACAGTTTGTGTGTTAATTACTTAACAGAAATTACTTATCACATAAGGTCCTTCGCTCTCAGTGCTCCAGGCTGCTTTTCCTGCCTCATTTTATAATGAATAATCTTTACATATCGGTCTCCCTACCTAGACATCGAGCTCCTTGAGGGTAGGTATCATGTCTTAAGCATCTTTGACACCTTGGTGCCTGGTGTATAGTGGACGAGCAGTAAATGTCCCTTGTACCTACAACACTGGACTTCAAGAACAGTACTGAGGAAGGTCTCTTCTTTAAAAGGTGGTAAAGACATGTATGGCTGGATTTTTCTGTGTGTGAATGGAAAAGGCTAGAAGTAGATATTTCAAAGATTCTATGATTTTTTTCCCCACAAAGGTTAAAATAGGAATTTTATATAGCCCTTTCAGCGCATAATTTGAGAGACTAATAAGATACACTACATATTTGTTTTACGTGCACATATTTTGGAATAAAGAAATGTACAGTTTTAAGCAGATACAGGATTTTACTTTCATCTATATTACAAAACTAAAATTCAGAATAATGTAGCTAATTATTGTCACTTTTACTCTTTACACCGATAAAAAGATAAAACAAGAATTACATCTGTTTGCTGATAAATACCAAAGATATGGGTATATATAACTGTTGATACATTTATTCAGTAATTCTTTCTTGAGTGCTTACTGTGTGCCAGAAGCAAAAAGACAAATTGTCCCTGCCATCAAGGAACTTACAAGACTATAGGAGACAAAAATGTAAACCAACCAATGCATAGGGGCTGTGATAGAAATGTTTGGAGACTCACAATAGTGATTGTTCCTGTGGGTGAAGTTTCAGTCTCATAATTAGTTCCAATAAATAATTAGAAAAGAAGTCTTTTTTTCATACTTGAGTTGTTGAATAATTTATTGATTTATCATATTTGTAGGCTTATGACCTGTCAATTTTTGAAGTATGTTTTATCACTTTATAAAGTGGTATCTTTTATTCTGTTTTTTTAACTGAGAAATTATTGTATGACATTGAATTTTATCTTCGTTAAGGGTATATAGGCTTTTGAAATGGTGACTAATGGGGAAGAAGAGCTGTTATCTCTGTGATTTAGAATGACAGAAGATGCCACTGAAGACTGTGGTAGAGGGAAAATAGAAGTATTTATTTTCATCTGCATTTCTTATAACCAGGGGACCTAATGATGTTATTTCCTTTTATTACTCATCTCTTAGGAAGCTGTAGAAAGGATTCTTTTAATGGATGGTATCTTCCAGTTTTTCTAGTCCCAGGATTCTGTGATATGTTTTGTATTAAAATGAGCTTAACATGTTAATCATAGGTCTGATTGACCTTGAATTTGTAGTGGCTAAATGGGAACAGAGCGGCTACTTAGCAGTATGAAATGTCCAACATGTCAATGAAAAAAAATGAAAGACGTTGTTTCTGATTGATTTGTTATGTAATTGAACACTATCCTAAAACTAACCCATGATGTTCTAGTTATTTATTATATGTAGCCATAACAAGGCCAAGATTACTTGAATGCTAAGGAGCTTGCAGTTTCTGATACTGGGGACAAAATTGTCCTGATTCCCATAAATACTGACATTTCAAGAATTTTTTTCTTTAACTTTTCATGAGCTTAAAAATCACTGAAGAATGTGGTAGAGGGAGAAGGAGAGAGGAATTGAATCTTCTTTCTTGCTCTTTTATGTTTAAGGCAATCGTCAAATGCTTAGAAGATCGAGAATTTTTCATTTTACTTACGTCGTCAGCCTTAATGTCAGAAACAAGTAAGAACAACTTTTTGAATAAATGTTTTTCAGTATGTTTACTTTTATTGTATAAGATCAGCAACCTCACGTTTCTTCTGATTCTCATTCTGTGTAGGTTTTGGAGAGGAGCAGATGGGTCTTCACGGGTTGCATTTATTCCATTCATCCCCGTCAGCAGGTAAGGACCAGGACTGGCAGTTCACTGCACCTGTGGGCCATTTTTCAGTCCTCATCTTAAACTCTCAGCAGCATATGACCCTGGTAACTCTTTTCTTCTCTTAAATAACTTTCTTCCTTTACTCTCCCTGGTCAATCCTTCATCTCCTTTCTTTGTAGGCTTATCCTTTCCTGTCTGCTCCATGCTCAGATATCCACCTGCCTATGGACATTTCTTTCTACTTAAATGTCTCAGATGGTCCTCACATTCAGCATGTCCAAAACTGGATTCATTTGTTATGGAACAACAAGAGCTGGGAGTTGGTTTTATCATAGTCTCCCCGTCAGTAGGACTTAAGGTCCTCACAGAAGCACTTCCCTCTGTCTGGACTACTTGTCTCCTTCCCCCTGATCAGATGATGTTGATCGCCCCCCAAGCCAGAACCAGGAATTGCCTGCTAGGGGCAAAAAATATTGCTCCTGCAGTCTGTAAATAGATATACAGTATATCTGTGGTATTAGAATTTCAGAGGGCAGTTAGGAAACAAAGTCTAGAAAGGCTGTCTTTGGTGGGGGTAGATAATGAATAAAATTGGAGGAGAAGTGCTGGTCTAGCCACTTACCCATAGCTGTCAGGTGTCAGTTTAAATATCACTTTATTTATTCCCATCACCACTCTTCTTCCTTCAATGAGGACCCCTAGGCTTTTCACCAATATAATTTAAATATTTATTTTTATAATTATTTAATGCCTGCCTTTCTTGTATTCTGCTGCATCCCTACTGCTTAGCAATGTCAGGCACCTAAAAAATAATAAATGCTTGCTGAGCAAATAAATAAATTAAAGTAAATGAGTCATTTCTTTTTGTCACATGAGGAAATTTTCCTCATTGTTTTATAATCACACTGTGTATGTTTAAACATGATTTGTATATAGTATTTATAAAGCTACAACCAATCCAAAAAATTTTTTTAATTGATGTTTTTAAATTGTATTCAGCTACTCAAAGCAGAGAACTGCTGGCATTACCTGTTTGGAATAAGCAAAATATTACCAGTTATAATAACATAATGGCGATAGCTGCTTGCATTTTTCAAGCATTTACTACATTGATATTCTGCTAGGCACAATTGATTTCACAGCCCTTAATAGGTATTTTTATTGTGACCATTTCAAAGATGAGGAAACTGAAACTTAAACTTGCCCAAGGTCAAACAGCTGAGTCTGAGCTGGCTTCCAGCTCTGTTCCCACACTGCCTCCCTCCGTATGCAGGAGCTCTGCCTTTATTCTTATTTTTAGGTGTACACTACCACCTGAATAAGAAACATTAGTTCCTGTACCATTTGGGGCTGAACAGCACAGGATTTCTTTTTGAGTAAACATTGGATTGTTGTGTTCAATGCTCACAGCCTCCTCTAGTTCGTTAAGACACTTTTCTATTTCTGGTCACTCAGAAATGTTCAGTGCTGTGGTTATTTGTTTTAAATTGAGTGACTCTTCGCTTAGCAGACTTAAAAAGTTCTTTTTCTTAGATTTCATAATAGCCTGTTACAAATCGTTCTGACTTCTGCCTTTCCAAATTCTTGAAATAATGAAGTTGTCTAGAAAACTGCTGCTTTATCGTGAACTGTTAGCAGTACATAAGAACTTTGTCATGTTTTATTTTTCCTTTTACTATCTAAATGAACTGCAGAGAAAGGAATTTTTATTTTAATGGCTAGCCACATTTTCCCATTTATTTTTATTTGCCATTCTTTTCCTGATACCTGCTCAAGTATAAACGTATTCAGCTAGGTGTTTCTTAATTTTGCAGTTACTTTTTCGTTAAAAAGAATGGTATACTTCAGTTTAGTAGGCACCAAAGGTCTTTATTATCTGTGGGTTTTTTATTACTGATAAATTACATTTTCTAGGATTTTATTACCTATTTCTCAGTGACCTGACCTTTTCTCTTTTTTCCTGTACTCTTTTCCTTTAGGTTATTGAGTTGCTGAAAAATTAGCATTTCAGTCAGAGAGTGAACCAGGGAGAGGAAGTAAAATACAGACTAGTCAGTCTAGTTACATAATATTAAAAAATTGCATTTGCTAGAGAAGGTGATGAAATATATACCAGTAGTTACCATGAGAGTTGGGGGTTACTTAGGGTTTACTTTCTTTTAGTTCAACTGGTTTGTGTTGTAACTCTAGTTTCTTCCAGTTTTATTGAGATATTATATAATTGACATACAGCACTATATAAGTTTAGGGTTTACCAGCATAAAGATTTGACTTACATACATTATGAAACAACTACCACAGTAATTCTAGTGAACATCCATCATATCATATAGATACAAAATTAAAGAAAATAGAAAAAACATTGTTTCCCTTGTGATGAGAACTATTAGTATTTCCCTTCTTTTTCCTTCTTTGGCTGCGTTGGGTCCTCGTTGCTGCAGGCTTTCTCTAGTTGCGGCTAGCGGGGGCTACTCTTCATTGCAGTGCACGTGCTTCTCATTGTGGTAGCTTCTATTGTTGCAGAGCACTGGCTCTAGGCACGCGGGCTTCGGTAGTTGTGGCATGCAAGCTCAGTAGTTGTGGCTCGCAGTCTCTAGAGCGCAGGCTCAGTAGTTGTGGTGCACGGGCTTTGTTGCTCCATGGCATGTGGGATCTTCCCAGACCAGAGCTCGAACCCGTGTACCCTGCAAAGGCAGGTGGATTCTCAACCACTGCGCCACCAGGGAAGTCCCAGTATTTACTTTCTTAACTTTCATATGTAACGTCAGCAGTGTTAATTATTTTTTATTATGTTGTACATTACATCTTTAGTACTTATTTATCCTATAACTGAAAGTTTGCACCTGTGACTACCTTCTTAAGAGAATTTGAAGTAGGTCATATAAGGTACAGATTAGATACATTTTAAAAGCAGAAGATGAGAATAGAAAAGTAATTCTGCCAACTCTAAATGCCGGTGCATTGAGCCCACGCTGGGCTCCTGGTCAGATGAGATGGAGCTGCAGGCGGGCCTGCCTTCTTCATTCTCACCTGGTGATCCCATCTGAGTGACTCTTTTTTGGTTCTGTGTGTGCGTGTTTTCATATATATGGAGATAATATATGTTCATTAAGTGCATCCATAAGTCTTCTATTAATTGCTATTTAGATTACCATTTGAAACACTGTATCATATTTAACCATCCTGTAATTTTGTAATCTAAAGCGTTTTTTCCTGCATGTTTTTGAAAAAACAAGAACTTTGGGTTTTTAATACATGTGTATATATTTTAGGGCTGAAAGACTTGAAAGTTGAAGATGACATCTCATTGAAGGTGGTACCTATTTTACCTGCCCTTAATTGTGCCCTGCTGGAAGCAAAGAAATCATTTTCTGAAAAAGGAATCTGTCCAAACACATTAGTAAAGCATAATCTCCAAGAACTGTACAAGGTGGACAAAAGTCCTTCATTGACTGCTGCTTCTCAGGATGGAATTAAAGAGACTGCATTCTTTGGCAAAGTGTCCAGTGGTTTTGACTTGACTCCTCCAGCTGAAAAGTGCCCTTTACAGTCTTTAACTCAGTTGAGATCTTATTCTTCAAATCCTAATGGGTACATTTTGGAAGTATCTACTGCACTAGACTTATTGGCAGACTGTCCTCAGTCTCCATGTATTTCAGATGGAATTTGTGACGCTGGATTTTCTTTAGTTATGACTCCAAATGCTGAATTTCACGACTCAGCGACAGAAGTAAGAAAAGAAACAGAAACACAAAAGAATTCTGAAGAGATGTTTAAAGCAAGGCAGGGAGCTCTGGTCCCATTAAGTCCCGCATCAAATCTGAGAGTTCAGCGTAAGAGAAAAGCAGGCACGCTGCCCGTGGTACAGAGTAAAAGGGTGAAGTTGTGCCATCCCTTTCCCAGAAGAACTCGTGGTGGAGCAAAGAAGCGTCCAGACTCTCGCACAACTCTCAAGTTCCATCAGAAAAGAGAAAACGGTAAGCATGGTCTGTATGGATTTTCAGCTGAGCAATTAGTAATAACTGTTGTGTGTTAACCCTGTTCCTGTGTGACCATCCTGGACTGTAGCTTGACAGTGTCCGTTAGCTCTCTCCAGGTGATCTGTGTGCATGCTAAAGTTGGAGAAGCGCTAATCTAGATAACATGAAAATCAAGAAATAGGACAAAAGCCCACCCACCAAAAGCTTGTATTTCACTTGTAAAACTGCTCAAATTATCACTCAGTTACTTACTTACCTGTCTAAGAAGTACGGTATTTCAGATGGAATTTATTGATGCTGGATTTTCTTTAGTTATGACTCCAGGTGCTGAATTTCACGACTCAGCGGCAGAAGTAAGAAAAGAAACAGAAACACAAAAGAATTCTGAAGAGATGTTTAAAGCAAGGCAGGGAGCTCTGGTCCCATTAAGTCCGGCATCAAATCTGAGAGTTCAGCGTAAGAGAAAAGCAGGCACGCTGCCCGTGGTACAGAGTAAAAGGGTGAAGTTGTGCCGTCCCTTTCCCAGAAGAACTCGTGGTGGAGCAAAGAAGCGTCCAGACTCTCGCACAACTCTCAAGTTCCGTCAGAAAAGAGAAAACGGTAAGCATGGTCTGTATGGATTTTCAGCTGAGCAATTAGTAATAACTGTTGTGTGTTAACCCTGTTCCTGTGTGACCATCCTGGACTGTAGCTTGACAGTGTCCGTTAGCTCTCTCCAGGTGATCTGTGTGCATGCTAAAGTTGGAGAAGCGCTAATCTAGATGACATGAAAATCAAGAAATAGGACAAAAGCCCACCCACCAAAAGCTTGTATTTCACTTGTAAAACTGCTCAGATCATCACTCAGTTATTTACTTACCTGTCCAAGAAATAAGGTATTTCAGATGGAATTTGTGATGCTGGATTTTCTTTAGTTATGACTCCAGGTGCTGAATTTCACAACTCAGCGGCAGAAGTAAGAAAAGAAACAGAAACACAAAAGAATTCTGAAGAGATGTTTAAAACAAGGCAGGGAACTCTGGTCCCATTAAGTCCCGCATCAAATCTGAGAGTTCAGCGTAAGAGAAAAGCAGGCACGCTGCCCGTGGTACAGAGTAAAAGGGTGAAGTTGTGCCGTCCCTTTCCCAGAAGAACTCGTGGTGGAGCAAAGAAGCGTCCAGACTCTCGCACAACTCTCAAGTTCCGTCAGAAAAGAGAAAACGGTAAGCATGGTCTGTATGGATTTTCAGATGAGCAATTAGTAATAACTGTTGTGTGTTAACCCTGTTCCTGTGTGACCATCCTGGACTGTAGCTTGACAGTGTCCGTTAGCTCTCTCCAGGTGATCTGTGTGCATGCTAAAGTTGGAGAAGCGCTAATCTAGATAACATGAAAATCAAGAAATAGGACAAAAGCCCACCCACCAAAAGCTTGTATTTCACTTGTAAAACTGCTCAAATCATCACTCAGTTATTTACTTACCTGTCCAAGAAATAAGGTATTTCAGATGGAATTTGTGATGCTGGATTTTCTTTAGTTATGACTCCAGGTGCTGAATTTCACAACTCAGCGGCAGAAGTAAGAAAAGAAACAGAAACACAAAAGAATTCTGAAGAGATGTTTAAAACAAGGCAGGGAACTCTGGTCCCATTAAGTCCGGCATCAAATCTGAGAGTTCAGCGTAAGAGAAAAGCAGGCACGCTGCCCGTGGTACAGAGTAAAAGGGTGAAGTTGTGCCGTCCCTTTCCCAGAAGAACTCGTGGTGGAGCAAAGAAGCGTCCAGACTCTCGCACAACTCTCAAGTTCCGTCAGAAAAGAGAAAACGGTAAGCATGGTCTGTATGGATTTTCAGATGAGCAATTAGTAATAACTGTTGTGTGTTAACCCTGTTCCTGTGTGACCATCCTGGACTGTAGCTTGACAGTGTCCGTTAGCTCTCTCCAGGTGATCTGTGTGCATGCTAAAGTTGGAGAAGCGCTAATCTAGATGACATGAAAATCAAGAAATAGGACAAAAGCCCACCCACCAAAAGCTTGTATTTCACTTGTAAAACTGCTCAAATCATCACTCAGTTATTTACTTACCTGTCTAAGAAATAAGGTCATTCAGTTTCTGAACTGTCCTCGGACAAATTCGAGTGGAAGAAGAGGATCTGCTAAAATCAGGCACACTAAGAACAGATGGCAAAAACTGATAAGTGATAGCCTGAACATGTTTAAAGAGGGGGGAAAGTGCCTGGACTCTCCCAGAACTAGAGCATCCTGGGGCAGAATTTCTAATCCTTTGTGTGTTTTAAAAGTGGTCGTCTGGATCCTACTACCGACCTACTGAAACAAGGTCCAGTGGCCTCGAGACATATATATTGAAACAGTTCCTCAAGTGGTTTTGTTGCCCCCTGAAAACTGAGGGAGAATCAGCGTCCAGAGCCATTTAATGTTAGTCAAATGCACTTCAGTGAACAGAGCACGACAAATAACACAATTTTGGCTTAGAGTCATCTCAGATTATGTGTGGTGTATTTTGTTTAAAACTAGGGAACTTATGCTCTATGACCCCTTAGCGAAGAGGTGAGCAGACTTGGGCCAAAGGGTCCCTCAGGCATTACCTGTTGTCTCTGTACTTCACTGTGCTGGCACAGGTGGGCGGCTGTGACTGAGGTCTGGCCCTTCACAGAAAAAATTTGCCAACCCTATCTATAGTATTTTGAATTTTAAAATTCTGATGCCTAAAGAAGAAACACTGGAGGTGTGTGGATCCCCAGGATCCTAGATAATTAAGATTTTACCCTGTGGTTTAACAAGTAGTTATTTCTGGCCAATTATAGTTTGAGAAATTGTGTGTGTGTGTGTGTGTGTGTGTGTGTTTAGGAGGGTGGTAGAGAGAACGGCAGTATGAAGCAGCAACTCACACTCTACATTTCCTCACAAATTCCAGGCCAACCATATTGGGTTTCTCTCTATATGAACCATTTTAAAGGTATTAAATAAATTACCTATAATTCAACATATATGTTGTCACTGTTTCTCAAGTGTGCTAATTTCATCCACTATAAGAAATATGTTTTAGGGATGTCCCTGGCAGTACAGTGGTTACAACTCCACACTTCCAGTGCACAGGGCACGGGTTTGATCCCTGGTCAGGGAACTAAGACACAACATGCCACAGAGTGTGGCCAAAAAATGAACAACAACAACGATGTGATTAAACCAGCCAAGATGACTAAATATAATACCACAAAAGCTCAAAAAAAAAATAGAAAAGAAATACATTGTATATTGTAGTCCAGTACACACAAATTCATACATTACTGAAACAGAAATTTCAGGAAGCATTTACCCTAACTATGTGTAATACAATCTGATATCTTCTGTTTCATTTAACAAAGAATTCTGGTTGCAGCCCATTAAGTTTATTTTATAATACACCCATGGGTTATTGCATGCAGCTTGAGAAACATGTCATTGAGTGATGCAAATAAGCAGGGCAGTCCGTGCAGGGTCACCTGTTTCGTGTTTCTCCTTTTCCTCGCAGGACCTAGGTTGTGAGAGATGTTCCCCTCCCGCCCGTGCAGATGTTACGCTTCCCCTAGTCTTGATCATCTCATCTTATTTTCTTTCTCTTCTTAATTTAGTCTTAACAGTTTTCCTGCTTGACTTATATTTTGCCTTTTTTTATGCTAAAAATTTTAGAAATTGTAACCAGTATAAAATCAGAAGTCTTACTCTAAAAACAAAACTGCTGCTTTATTGCCTTTGATAGTTTAGTAGGGAAGAAAATAATTAGACCCAGGGAAATGTACAACATTAAGAGAGTCTAAAAGCTTTTTTAAAAAACCGTTTATTTTTCTAACCTTCAAAAGAATAAAATGAAACTGGTCTCTTTTCTACATTTCACTAATAACCATCACATTCTGAAACTGTTTAATATGTTTTCTGTTCTCAATCAATTAGAAATAGTATTTTCCATATAACGTGATTTTAAAATATTTGCAAACATTCACACGTGTGATTATTTTATATAGTCAATGGGGAAAACGTTTTCACAGGGAACATTTATTAACATTTTTTTTTAACTCTTAAAGGATTGAAACACTTTCTGCGTGTGATACAAGCAGGTTGTTAATAGTTTTTTCTCCTCATGTGCCCCCACCTTTAGTTCTTTCCTTCCTTCCCTGCGAGAAGTAAAGCTGAGCATTTTGTAAGAGAAATGAGCAATTATAATAGATTTATAGGAAGTTAAATCAGAAGAGGACTTTCTTCAATGTACCTTCCTCTGTCTTCTCTTAAGAGATGATTTTTCAGGCAGTGTTAAAGCTTTGATATTTAGGTGTAGTGAAGGAAAATATGTAAGATGGCTCTTTGTGAACCTACAGTCTCTTCTCTACAGTGTGATCATGGTTTTAACCATATGGCTTTATGGGAGCTGTGTCGCTTTTGTGTAAATTGAATTATCCGTCACCCTGTGCTGTGAACTAGCATGTTCAGCCTTACCTGCCACATCAGTCAGCAAAGATTATGGAATCTTTTTTAAAAATTAAGTCATGCCTTGTTTCTATAAAGTTATTACTCTGATATTTTTCTCCTAATCCTAATTAGGGATATAGACCAACACTTAGCAAGTTCAAAAATCTTTTAATGAAATACCCCCAATTTTATATTTTATTCCCCATTATTAAAGTTTCCCCCCCAAAACAAATCAAAGGAAAGCTATGCTGATAAATATGTGCGCCCCCTACCCCTTAGAAAACGGTGTCTTTTCTGCATAAGGTGCTGAAGTGCTGACTGCACAGTTTGTACAGACAACCAAATTGGATTGGAAAAACCAAGAAGCTCCTATTTCTAAAGATGTTCCAGGGTCAACGAATGCTAAAAGGGCAAGGAAACGAGAGACATCTCCAGTCAAAACTGTTCCAAGGGCTGAGCCACCTGTGAAGAATTCTCCACAAAAACAGAGGGAAAATATAGTAAAAGGCAATCAGAATCCCAGAATCAGAAAGCAGCCACAACCTGGTAAGAAGTCCTCTTCCTGTAAATTTCAGCACCGTAATACAGACTAATCGAGATTATAAAGTAGTATATTGAAACAGTATAAGATCAGTTGAAATCTGTCACGTTCTTGTGGTCTTCTTTAGTTCAGACACTGACAGGACAAGTAACTTGGTTTCCCATTGTGAATAAATAAGAAAGTGCCAAGATTCATACCTTCACTAAATAGACCCTACTTTTCATTCTGCAGAAAGCCTGAACATGAACTGTTTAGCAGAGTTAAAGTATAAATGGCCTTTTTTAATGACTAAATTCACAAGCAAGTAGCATCTGGCAGTATTTTTCTGGACCATAATCAGTTATAGAAGATATTATAGGTTTGTCCAGAGGGAACTGTAAAGACATGGTTCAAAGCAGTCAGTAATCTCGAATCCTGTATTTCACTTGTATTTTTTCTTGTTTTTTTTCGGTACGTGGGCCTCTCACTGCTGTGGCCTCTCCCGTTGCGGAGCACAGGCTCCAGACGCGCAGGCTCAGCAGCCGTGGCTCACGGGCCCAGCCGCTCCGCGGCATGTGGGATCTTCCCGGACCGGGGCACGAACCCGTGTCCCCTGCATCGGCAGGCGGACTCTCAACCACTGCGCCACCAGGGAAGCCCCTGTATTTGGTTTCAAAAGGCATTAAATTAATTTTAAAAGCAGTTTTACTTTTCTACTTCTACTTGTGCGGAAGTGAATAACCAAGTCTCCTTCTGTGAGCCAGCAGCTGACTGCTGGTTCCGTGTTCCACCTGCTGGAACCTCCTCGTTGCTGGCACGTTCCCTCATCACCGCGGACCTCACTTTTCTCCCAGCTCCATGTCCCTCTTCACACCCGTCTCTCTGAGTAGAGTGCAGCTCCACCAAGCTGCAAAATCTATACATTTTACAGTATCTTCGGTATTGAGTCCTACTGTGTTGTATGTGTGGTGGTGTTTTTTGTTTAGAAAAACCTTCATTTCCTCATATCTCTGTATTTCCATCAGTTTTCTGTCTAATCTCATGATTCTACTTTCTCTCATCTACCTTTAGGTTTTTTAAAAGCCTCAAATTTAGTGGAATTCAGGGAAAGAAACTCTTGTTTTGTTGGGGTGATGGTATTATGGATGAGCTTGGTTTTTTCTTTCCTCATTGTTTTAAAAAATTTTTTCAGCCACACCTTGCAGCATGTGGGATCTCGGTTCCCTGACCAGGGATCGAACCCACACTGCCTGCATTGGAAGCGCAGAGTCTTGACCACTGGACCACAGGGAAGTCCCTTTCCTCAGTTTCGTTAATGTTGTTTATGGCTGAAGATTTTTCTGAAAGCTCCTCAGTCATATCACCGTACAGCCTGTAGAGAGTCATACCCAACACAGCCTCTCTGCTTGTCTCCCCAGGCAGTTACGAGGTGGTCTTACCCACGGGTGCACATTTCTCTCCTGCCGTTTCCCAATGCGTGCCTTCCCTGCCAGGCACATGGTGCCACCCACACGAACCACGCCTGTTGTCACTCCTGTGCAGTCCCCTCTGCTCAGCTAAGTCCACCCGGAGTCATTTCCTGATGCTCTGATCTGCACTCATTTCTCCTTTTTTTTCCATTTCTTTTTTGGGTTTTTGAGAACGTTAAAGAGTTAATTCATACTATTTTCCAATCATCTGGTGTGTCTTGGTCCTGTCTTTCCAATTAGTTTGTAAACAGGATGAGTATAGATACATACATAATGCATTGTATTCCCAGCCTTGTCATTAGAATTCCTTGTGCTGAATTGGCTTCTATATACTTGTAGGCTAATCGATTAGTGGGAGGAGGTGTGCAACTGGGCATTGGCAGAAAAGTGAGCCCAGAAAATGAAAAGTTTCCAGAATGGGTATTCAGAAATAGGGCGATTTGTATTGCAAGTGTCTGTATATATCGTGCAGCCACATTCCAAGTTAAAATTTTAAGATTACCACCTTTTAAATAATGTGTTAATTTTTTCTTTTATTTCTTAATCACCCATGCTAATCCACTTCATTTCTTTTACTTGAAATATCAGAGTTTAAGAAGGCTCAATCATTTTGTTACTGAAACTAATGGTTTTCTGTCCTTTTTAAAGTTTTCAATATAGTTTTTATTTACTGAACTCTTTAATTTTTTATAATTTATTTGGCATCATTTTATCTGTATTTCTTAAAAGAGATAGATGATCAGTATTGTATTTTTAATTAATTGAAAACCTCTAGCAAGTCAGTTATTAAATGATTTACCTGAAATGACACATATGAAAATGAACCCTTTTTCTTGACTCAATACAGTGTTCTCTATATTCGACCTTCCTCATAGTGATACTCAGTGTAAGAACCATAGTATTTAAGGATAGAATGAACTTAGTGTCAGTAAACACATCAGATCCTAAAATGAATGTGTTTCCAGTACACCCGGAGGGTTCACGAGACAGCCCTCTTTGGGCCACTTTCTCGTTGGGCTTTGATATTTTAAATAAAAACTGGGCAGTGGTTGATTAATTTTACCCTCCTCACCATACACACACTCTTGTCATTCTGTTTGATGACCTCATAGGCCAGAGTTTTCTCTGTAAATGTACTGTCATTGGGCTTTGCAGACAGGTTAGTAATTTATTTCAGACCTGCTACTGCTAATTATAAAGAGGAGCACAGTTGGCTTTTCTGTCCATCCAGCCACCTGCTACAGGGACTCACTGCCCAGTATTGTTGAGAACTTTGTCCTTCATGATAATCACATTTTAAAAGGCTGAATCAAAGTCCTGAGAAGGCAAGTAAACCACCTGAGAATGTTAGTTTTCTGACCGAATGCCAGTGGGTAGATTTGAATACCTGCTGTAAGGAGAATTATCAGTAGATGAGGAGATTTGCTTTTTTGCAGATAGAATAGAGAGGAAATGTTTTTAATGCAGAAACTGAAGTTTTAAAACTTGAAATTAATTGGCGATTCTGAATATTCTTACTTTTCTCATTTTTTATTTGTATCGTAACGTATTATAATTAAACATCAGTACGGTTAAAAATCATCTCTATTTTGAACTTAGGTGGTTCCTCTAATAACTTGCCAAGGGAAATGATTTCTAAGAAGGTACATTAACCTTCTATAATATACACTTTAAACTTAGAAATTCTTAGATTCTCACGAGATTGTAAGCTCTCTGAGGGCAGGAGTCTTGTTTTCTTGTTTTTGTTTTTTTCTCTTTGTATATTTCTTTAGCTGAGCAGTATGCCTTGTGTGTAGGTCAGTACATGCAGGTTTTTTTTGTTTGTTTGTTTTTGTTTTTTTGCGGTACGCGGGCCTCTCACTGTTGTGGCCTCTTCCTTTGCGGAGCACAGGCTCCGGACGCGCAGGCTCAGTGGCCACGGCTCACGGGCCCAGCCGCTCCGTGGCATGTGGGATCTTCCTGGACCGGGGCACGAACCCGTATGCCCTGCATCGGCAGGCAGACTCTTAACCACTGCGCCACCAGGGAAGCCTGAGTACATGCAGTTTTGAAGGGTGATTTCTTTTTAAATTAATATGCACATTCCTTAAGACTTGTTCCTCGGTAAATACATTATAATACATCAGGAAGTTGGACAAGACCTCACTCTGGTAATAAAAATTTAACATACAATTTATGCAACATATCAAGAGGTTTTTCTTGAATATGTTGACTTAACTGTTGATTTTCACTGAACCATAGGAATATGACAAAGAATTAATTCTATGGAAATCAAGTGTTATGTGTCTTTTTTTCTTTTATGCTGAAGCCAAAGGAGAAACTTCTTCACAGCTTCAATCAGAAATTTCAGATGGTCGAGAAGATGTTATTAGCATAAGTACAGCTCAACCAGAAAATATCACAGTGGCTCCAGAAGACCCACCTGAAAACTCCATTGTCAACTGTGACTCCCAGGCCCTAAATATGTTGGCTGATCTTGCATTAAGCGCTGCTACCTCTACCACACCATCCTCTGAGCCCAGAAACTTGCCCTGCTCCTCTGAATTGCCACAGAACGATGTTTTGCTTTCTAAAGAACATTCTTTGCGTGGTACATCAGACCATGAATATCATAGAAGAGTTAAAAGTCAAAAAGGTGGACCGTCATCCAAGCCCTCCTCTGATAAGAGTAATCTGACATCAGACCCCACGGTCAGCCAGGAGGAAGAAAGCTTGGTTGCTGGCATTCAGGCCCCTGCAGAAGCCCAGTCAGCACTGCCCGAGGAAACCCTAGAAAGTTCCGACGCAAGCCAAAGCTCTGTCGTTGCTGTGGAGCGTTCCTATGCCCTGCTCCTTGCAGAACATTCAAAGAAGCATCTACAGCAGAGAGGGGCCCCAGGCCCTGCGTTTGCCAAGAATGGCACAAAAGGCCCTGAAGCGGGAACCCCAGTGGGGAAAGTGATGCCATTTCGGCATCAGCAGGTCACCTCCCCACTGCAGCAGCTTTCCGAGGCCCCAGCGCTCAGGCGCAGGAGCGGGGTGCTGCCCTCCAGCCTGCAGGACTTCTGCCGCTCTCGTACCGTATTCAGCTGTGACGGCTCCTTTAAGGTCACTTTCGTATGGGAAGCAGATTACGTGTTCAGCTTAGACGGCAAGTAAGTATAGCAACAACCCCCTGGAGAAGACTGTAGTCAGAGCACTACACGGGTGAGTGGGAGTGACCCTGGATGAAAGTGGATGGACTTTTCTGTTGAGATAAATGTAGCGAGAAGGGATACTTGTGCTAAACCCTGGGGAGGGAGAAGGAAGTGTGTAAGATCCAGTAACTTGGGAATAATACCAAGCAGATTCACTGTAATCATTTGTTATATCAACTTCATTTTTATCTTACTCATTGTTTCATGTTCATGTAATTTTTAAAATAAAAATGAACACAAAAACTAAGGTTAATAATTAAGGCACTTACTTATAAGATAATCAACTAAAATAGTCATTTTCAATGATTTTGGTTTCTTCTTTCTTTAAAATCTCAGGCCTTGGAATACTGATTTACCAGATACCATGGAAGAAGTGAAGCTTTTACTTCATATGTGGGTAGCTCTGTTTTATAGCAATCAAAACAAAGTCATACAATCATCCCGAAAAGTAGTAGAACACAGCAACCCAGCAAAATACGTGTGCATAAATAGCACGTTAGAATCGTTTGAATTCAGTGAAATTGAAGAGTCCTCCGGTGTGGAAAGGTGCTCCGTAGACCCTCTGTTGGAGACTAATGAGGCTCCCAGAGGCCCTACTGCCAAAGTGTCCTTCCCAATCACTGACCCCCTGCTTCCTTTCATGAAACCACCGCCTGTGAGAGGCTTGGAGCTTTGGGTGCAGAATGAACAGAAAGAAATGTTTGCAACAGCAGGTCATCCAGAGACCCCAGAAAGCCAGAATTTCATCTATTCCTGTAATAATGAGGTAGGTCAAGCTGAATACTGTAAATGCTGGTGTTATTTTTGAAGAAATATTTTTTGTACGTAAAATCACATTCATAACAAGGCATTGGTTTCTTTTAGGAAAGTGGATTCTCTAGCTATGTAAAGGATTAGAATGCCAGAAACTTAGTTTACAAAGTCTGGATTGTCTGCAGGTGGAGCTTATCTACCATCCTGATTGAAGAAACAAAAGGAGGAAAAAAATCGTAGGCCTCAGATGATCTGGGAGCCAACCATAATTATGTAGCTTTTTAGTTGTATGATTTGGGGCAAATTACTTGTTCTCTGAGCTTATTATCTTTTAAAAGAGGTGAATAATACTTATTCTGTTTACCTATAATAGTGTTTATGGATCAAATGCAGTAATAATAAATATAAAAAATCTTTGATAAACCTTAAAGGAAACTAAAATTGAATATATTAAAGAATATTTTTAAAAACAAATCCTGAGGGCTTCCCTGGTGGCGCAGTGGTTGAGAGTCCGCCTGCCGATGCAGGGGACACGGGTTCGTGCCCCGGTCTGGGAAGATCCCACATGCCGCGGAGCGGCTGGGCCCGTGAGCCGTGGCCGCTGAGGCTGCGCGTCCGGAGCCTGTGCTCCGCAACGGGAGAGGCCACAACAGTGACAGGCCCGTGTACCACCAAAACAGAAAACAAATCCTGAGACAGTAAATAAAATGCCAGACCTCTCATAGGCTGCAGATAACTGTTTGTAAATATGAAAAATACACTTTGTTTCATTTCACTGTTCTCAACTGATAGGACGGATAATCGAATTTTTTTTTTTTTTTTTTTTTTTTTTTTTGCGGTACGCGGGCCTCTCACTGTTGTGGCCTCTTCCTTTGCGGAGCACAGGCTCCAGATGCGCGGGTTCAGCGGCCACGGCTCACGGGCCCAGCCGCTCCGTGGCATGTGGGATCTTCCCGTACTGGGGCACGAACCTGTATTCCCTGCATCGGCAGGCAGGCTCTTAACCACTGCGCCACCAGGGAAGCCTGATAATCGAATTTTAATTGGAGCAAATTAAAAAGTTGTATCAAGATTCTAAGTAAATGGATTGACAAAATACCTGCCTTTTTAAGCTTTCAGAGCAGATTTATTACAGAATAATTTTACATGGGTTTGGGCACCTTCAGTGCCTGTGTTAACATTGAGTTTCTGTACCTGGGCTTCCGTGGGGATTTGCAGGTCCAGGGGTGAGCCTCAGAGGGTCTGTGAGTGTCTGCAGATGCTCATCTTCATCAGAATGAAGACTGGTGGAACGCTGTGGGCCAGAGACTGGTCTGAGCCCTTCACTCGCATTAGCTCAGTTAATTCTCACACGGCCGGGTGAGGTAAGGACCGTGCCACCCATCTTATAGGTGAGAAGACTGAGGATGGAGAAGTACAGAATGGCCTGGAGGCACATAGTAAATTGTCCGGCCAAGACTCAGATCTGGACACTCTAGCTGTTTCTCAGTGTCTAATTCTGTGGATGTATTTATGTATATATATGCACATATGTGTGTGTTTATATGTGTACACATAAAATATATGTTACGTGTGTATGCGTTCTTTTTCTGAGGATGGGGTTCATAAATTTCATCTTATTCTCAAAGAGATACATAAAATCACTACCTTAGAATAAGAAAGTATTTATGTTTAGTCAGGCAGATTTTAATTATTACATATATATTTATACACACACTAGTTTCTTATAAAGTATTTTCGGTCGTGGTAATATATATTAACTTACTTTAGTAATGTCCAATTAGGAATGATTTTCTTGCAAACATGAAAGAGTATTAAGTAGAAAGTAGAATGTTAAAATTAACGATTCCTAACACTTTCTATAGCATATACTTAGAAATATGTTTCCGTCATCTTCTTGAATACTGTACCCATACTTTAAAGGTGCACACACATCCTGTACCACTCCCTATTCTAGGGCAAACTAGGATTATCAAAGTTTTCATTTCACTAAGAGCACAGGCATGGTGAGATTCACGACTATGGCCCAACATTATCAGCCACAGTACGATTGGGAGGGTCATAGAACTGTTCTCAGAATGAGTGTGCCATCAAGAGTTTTCTATGCTTTGTATCTGGCCAGTCGTGTCCTCTTAAAACCAAGTCTCAGCTCCTCCCTGCCAATTGCTCAGGTCAGTGTCTTTCTTTGACTAAGGCAGAAATGTTTTTAACAAGAGATTTGAAACACAGGTCCTGACTTACAACACGACTGCTTCAAAATCTGGCAGGAAATCTGTGGCCGTAGTGTTCCAGAGCTACAGGTGTAGGTCAACTGTATGGTCAATCCACTTTACCATATTCTGAACAAGACCATTCTTCAGCCTTTAAAAAAAAGAAGAAAAGAAACAGCCTTTTTATGAGGTTATCAAAATTGTCCAGAGGTATCTCTGTTACTGTTTATGCTAAATCCTTTCTGGTGCTGTTTAAATCAGTCCTTTTAGTTGAGTTTATTAATGCAAGCTGCACTGTGTTTTCTGCTGCTTTGTTGAATAGGGAGGTATTAAAATGAGAGAGAGATTATGTCCAGTTATAAGCTAAGAAGACAGCTAAGGGGTAAGGGACTTTTATTTAACAGGATAGAGATTGATACCTTGGGAAAGCTGCTTATCAGTGTATTCTGAGTACAAGAGATAATAATTAGTGTTTCCTCATGGGAACATTCCAGATGACAGTGCATTTATAGTCTCATTGAAAGCTGGTGTTTAAAATAAGTTATTCTTTGCTTTAAAGATTATCTTTTAATCTTACTAAAAATAATTTAAATTAATTGAGCACTTTTTCCTCTACTGCTGCATTTCTGAATTAAGTGATGCTATTTAGCAGTCTGCATTTTCAAGTCTTTAAATTGCCAGTGGTCTAGCCACTTTTCTTCCCAAAAGTCCATTAAAAAAAAAACAAAACAAGGCTGTGCAACTAAGAAAGTTTTGGAGTTCTCGTGTGTGTGTATTTAGATAAAACAAATTCCTATTTGGGGGGTATTTTAAGCCTAAGAAGAGAGGGATTTGCTTGATCTCTACCCTATGAAGATTCAAAAGAACAGAGCAAACTAAAATTGATCTTTGTCTGTTCTGTTCTTCACATATGTAAATGCTTGAAAAAAAGATCTATTTGGCCCTTGATTTTTTAAATTAATTTATTTCTTTTGCTTTTATCATTTCAGATAATTGGGGGGAAAGCCGAACAAGAGTCGTCAGATAAACTAGAGACCTCTAATCTGGTGCTTTCTAGCATTGGAAGTACCCAAACTAATGGATCTTCTATTCCTGCTGAAGATAAAACCTTTGAGCCACTTGATGGCACACAGGTGACATCTTATAATGATGCTGTCACACAGTCCACATTCGCCAGGACTTACGATGGGATCAGCAATCCGTCAATGATTTTTCAAAAGTCTGTGTACAGCACCCTTGAAAGCAAAGTTGATGTTTTTCATGCAAAAATGCAAACAAAAACAGGTGCTTTGCAGGGCTTTATCCAGCATAGCAGCCTTATAATCAAAGAATGTCAGTCATCCTTGGAAGGGGAGGATGATACGGAGTATGGAGTGATTAATCTGGAACGAGTTACATTCAGTTTTGAAAAAAATGCCTATGCACCAATACAGACAGAAGTTGTAAACAGAGCTGATAAACCTACACCCTTTAATGTGGAGTTGATTAAACAAGTATCACCTGCTACAAGCCTTAGACATCCTGTGTCCGCATTTGAAAAGACACAGGGTCTTAGGGACGTTCCCTCTCTGGCAATGTCAGGACAACAAGGCGCTAAGTACCTTTGTGCCTTCTCAGTGAGTAGAGAGATACTTGCTAAAGAAATGTGTTCATTACAGAAAGGGCAGGCTGTTGCAGGCTCACCATCGCCGTCTGATAATTGCCTTGTAACAGAGGCATTATCACTAGTTAAAAGTTCTAGTTATTTGTTACCCAGAGAAGAAATGAAGCTCTCTCAAGAATGTTTTCTGTCGAGCCAGAGTCTCTTCAGCATCTCTTCGGAAGACACTGTAGAGTCGTCCCAGCTTGAAGAAGTAGTCTCATCGTCAGCTTCTGATCCCTTGGAAGAAAAAGATTCACTTGACTGCATCCCATCAGTGAGGAATGCTTCGGATGGCTCTTCAGAACTAAAGAATGACAAGAGTGGTCTAAACAGCGAACATATGAGTTTTGAAACATTTAATTCTGCATTTACCAAGCAAACCAGCCTATCTGTGAATAGAGAGGAAGTCAGCCTCGAGTTATCAGAGGAGGATTCTGACCTTGACCTCACTCTCACCATATCACCGCCCACGAGTCCCTGGGAAGAAGCATCCGCTGGTGAGATGGAGCAGCAGCAGGAGGCCCCGTTACCCTGCTTAGAGCTTCAGGAGACAGCGGAAGAAATAATTGAGCCTGAAGAGGTGCCTGATGTGAACTCTGCTGATCACACGTCAATGAAACCACGAGAAAGTGAGAGAAAAGGTGATAACTTACAGACAGTGGCTTTCATACCTTCGAAAGAAACCTGTGCCCTTGAGGTTGCAGAGGAAGTTCAAGTTGGTTCAGACTTCTCCTTCAGTTGTTTTTTTTGTTTGTTTTTTTTCTGTTTGTTTTTGTTTCTGTTTTTTTTCCCCCTCCTTCAGTTCTTTAATTAAAGAAGTGTCACCAGCTTCTAGTCCTGACTGCCAGGTACCAGGTGAAGAAGCACAGCCAGCTTGGGCTGTATTTCCAAGTAGTTTTAAACTCTGTGATGCACACTAGTGAGAAAACTGACAGATCCTCCCAGGTTGAAACAGTAGATTTGGCCATAACAGAAAAAGAAAATTCTTTTGTTGGTCCCACCCATCCAGTGGGACAAGATAACTTAACTCAGATATAGAAGGAAAAATACCAAAATTTAATAACGATGATATTTTGTGGGATTTTAATTTTATTCTTTATGTTTTCCCTGTATTTTCTACGGTCGGAATGACTACTTTTACAGGCAGAAAAAAATAATAATGCTTAGTTTTGTTTTTTTTTAAATCAAAGTAAGAAATCAGCCAGGTTATTACAATTCATTGTCCAACTTCTTACCTCGCCTCAGCCATGTAAAACGGGGGTTGACCGAGACTTGGAAGAACCACCCAGACTGGCAGTGGCAGCATGGTTGTGTGAATGAAATGCAATGACTTTTCTCCGGTAACTTGCAGAGGAGACCTAATAAAAGCATCTTGAATAAGGTCATTACCCCTTCAAAGGAGGAGGAAGGCTGTGTCATAGCCTGACATGCCTATTTCTAGTACTCACCTTTGTGTGAGAACAGCATGACTGGATTATCAGCAAAAGAATCTTAGGAAAAAGCCCTGCCATTAAGGAGTCAAAGTCATGTGAAAGGGTCAGAGGAAGAAAGACCAAGGACTCAGTGTGGGAGGGACTTCCCAGACATACTGTACAACAGACAGAAAATAGGCACCTTCCTCACCGTCATGAGGAGTAATTCACATCCTGTGACATTGCTTTCTGTCCTTGATTATCTCAAATACAAGAAAATATTATCAATCAGCCTTTCTGAAAAGTACCAATACCAATGATCCACATTTCCTTTTCCTTCATTTGTCTGTTAACAGTGTTGATGTAAACCTTCCTGAAATAGAAGCCAGCACATTTCTTAAAATATTTTTTTGATGAGTGGTGCTCCCCACTTTCCCTTTCCTATTATTTCCCATGCCTCTCACAAGAAAAAGAAAAGAATTCAAAATTTTTTCCCCAATTGATCATGCTTTGGTTAGCGGGGGAGTTTTAAAGCTACCTTTCCCAATTTGGGTTATTTCCATAACAAACAAAAAGAACTATATTGCCAGTATTACTAAGAACATGCATAAAAGGATGCTTAATCCGTTTCGATAAGCTATTCACAGGCATAAAGAAACATTCAGAGAGGTTAGTCATTGTCATGAGAAGCTCAGGAAAACTATCACTTTCAAATGCAGTATTTAGGACACACTCCCGTGCATTGAGTCATCCCTCCAGCATTTGCGGAGCTGCCACTGACTAAGCAGAGGGGGTTGGCCGAAGGAGCTAGCCTTGTGTGACATGCCAGCCCAGGCCTGCCGATGAAAAGCATGTAGAAGGACATCGTGGAAAATTCCTAGGTCCTGAAATCCCAGCGCCAAGTAAGGGGAAGTTGCAGAGGTTGCAGTGCGGGTGCACAAGAAGGAAGGCTACAGAAGTACAGCACAGAAAGACTTCCAGGGCCCACGCTGCCAAAATGAGGCCTGGAGAACATTGATTTGCAGAGCAGCAGGACCGATGCCTTTCGAGATAGGGTACAGTGTTTCTGGATGCTGATGGAGCCTCTTGAAAGGTAGATCAATTTCTGGGGTCCCTTTTAGGGAGACTCTCACCCCGGGCAGGCTGCTGACCATCACCGCTGACCTGAGCACAGCTATATACAGAAGGATGACACCAGGAAGCCTAGGTCTGTGCCTTTGGAAAGAAAAGCATCACACTCAGAGAGTCTGGGGAGCTTTTATTGATATTAAGCAACAGATTCACAGGTGTCAATATAATATAGAAGCCAAACTTCATTTAAAGTCTATAACTGTAGGAAAGCTTATATATGACTTCCAGATCCTCACAAATCCATTTGTTTCAGAAAAGATTCTAAAGAAGAAGTCTGGAAAATCCTTAATTAAATTTTGGGATTTAGATGATGATGGGATACAGAATAAAGGAGGTCTCACAGATCTTTGGGGTTGATCGGAGGAAGGCCACATGGAGGAAGTGACTTAGGAATTTTCTTGTGAAAGTTTTGTTTATTTAGGGGCGCTGCTGGTTTGGCATAAATGGGACTTTCTCAAGTATCACTAATGAAATAACTAACCTCCATTCTATGAGTGTTTTCACCTGCAGTCCATCTGCTGCCAGGACGGAAGACAATGTAGCCTACATGCATAGCCATTTTCCCCAGTAGGTAGCATCCTATTTATGGAATAGTTCTTGGTTATTTTATTTTAAAGACGGAATTATCAATTTTGTATTTGTCCGGGTGATTTAACTACAGCTTACCTAGACATCGGTGATGCCAACAACAAATGAGTATTTTCCCTTTTCTTTGAAAACCTTTGATTTATATGAGAAGACTGTTCTGTGTACCTCAGTGTTCTACAACTTGGGGGAACATTTTTCTTCGTGTTTTACACATTGCCAGAATGTCTGACTTTGTTGTCTGGCTTTGTTCACAGCAGCACTGTAGTTTTCCATTAGTTTTGGGTTACAGTGTTCAATATTATTGTTTTAAATTATTCTCATTTTAAGCAGAATAGCTTCAAAGCTATTCATTGAAATTAATGATAAAAATAAGGATTTTACAAGTGTGCTCAGTTGTAGCAAAAATAAGTCTATTTTAACCAGTAGCTTTGTTTTTGCACGTTAAGGTCAGAAATGCACATGTAATGCATGTTGGAGTCTGTTTTAAAGGTTTTACCACCTGTGTAAAAACTAACATCTTCAATGGTTTTATCTGCTGTTATTCATGCTACACTACATAAACATTTTTTTCCTAAATGGTACAAATTTATAAACTGTCATTTTCACTTACTCAGTTTTTGTAAACAGCGTACTACAAAAATCAACCCTCTGAGGAAGAAATAATCATTTATTTATATTAGAAATAATTTCTACACCAATCTTTAAAACTCAAAACCAAGCAAAAACATTGGTAAGATACATAGTATCTATTTGGAACAAAGGTTTTTGTACCTAATTTGTTTCATTTTAATAAAGACAACTAAAAATCATTCAACTGCTTCTGCAATGATTTTATAGCAAATATTAAATTTGTAAGAGAATGTTTTACAGCACTTTAAATTTTTTAGGCCATTTAGCAGAATAAGTAGCTTCCAAAAGAATCCTACCACTTACCTCACTTTGGCCGCCATCTGTCAAGCCTCATCCCCGCAGGCCTGCCCGGTGCTTTCCCCTCCCTCGTGCGGTGCCGAGCAGCAGGCTCCAGCAAGAGGACACCTCGCAACTCTCCAATTGGCCCTTCCAGGGGGTCATGTCAGCCTGCACAGGAACTTCCCTCAAAAGCCATTTATCTGCTTTTAAACTCCCCCTACAGAACCGAAAGTGTTCCTTTCCCCTCGGTATGTTCTTAGGAGGAGGAAGAATGACTGAGTTTTAATTCTTACCCTAGCTCTTGCTTAGAGACCCACTCAGCTGATCTTTACCCCAGGGATAAGAATCTAATAGGACCATAACTGTATTTGGTACACTGAATTAATCTGAAATTACTACGGAAAAGGAAAGTACAGCGCACCTGCCAGCCGTGCTCCTCCCCTGAAGGACCTTCCAGCACCCACGAGGCCGCCCGTTCTGTAACTGAAGGCTTAGCCAGGCCACAGAGGAGCAGGCGCCTCCAGACTGAGCTTCTGCAGAGACTCTGCCCTCATCACCTTTGTGCCCCGTTGGCCTGGCACAGAAATGTTGGTTGTTCCCATAAATATGCCGAATGCAGAATATGAAGGCATCCTGGTACTTCCTTCGTACTACTAACCCAGCTTGTGCCTCCACCTGCGTTAACGGCTCACAATGCGAAATATTGCAGGAAAAGAGGGGAAAGGCCTGCTGGAATTTTAGATAATCTTATGAAAAGGAAGCAGTTGTTTTCAACCGGGGTGATCTGGGGTTGTCACGCCAGGGAGGTGCATACAATGTGCGGGACAGCCCACCTACAACAAAAAATTCTTTGGCCAAAAATGGACAGTATGAGATTGAGAAAGCTAAAGTAATCACTTGGATAATCGAAGTTATTATTACCCTAAATCCTTTAACAGATTGCCTACCTTAGTCTATGTCCTTCAGACTCAACTTTAAAAGAGAATACAGTTACAATGTCCTCATTCCTCCGACATAAATGACAGACTCAACTATAAAAGAGAATACAATGTCCTCGATGTAAATGACAGCACATACAGTGAGGCTTGTAACAATCAAGGGGAAAGGAGTTACCACTAAAAACTGTCTGTCTACAATCTGAATTAAATGAAAATACTGGGACTTCCCTCGTGACACAGTGGTTAAGAATCCACCTGCCAATGCAGGGGACACGGGTTCGATCCCTGGTCCGGGAAGATCCCACATGCCACAGAGCAACTAAGCCCGTGTGCCACAACTACTGAGCCCACGTGCCACAACTACTGAAGACCACGTGCCTAGGGTCCATGCTCCGCAACAAGAAGCCCAGACACCACAACGAAGAGTAGCCCCCACTCACCACAACGAGAGAAAGCCCGTGAACAGCAAGGAAGACCCAACACAGCCAAAAATAAAATTAATTAACTTATTAAATAAATAAATATATTAACGCACCCATTCCACCGGATGTCACTTACTCCCTGATGGGAACGAATCCCTGTTCTACACCACTACTAAGGATATCTAAGAGAGTCTAATAATTATATTGTACCAAGAAGTAATTCGGGGTCTACTCACAGTGAAGCCAGATGGCAGCACTCCACCAACCACTAGGGTCTTCAGCACTCTTCCCCAGCATCCGTTTTCAGCTCTAGTGAAGGAAATGAGCAGCTGTGTCAAGGCCAGTACAATACTTACTAGCTCTGAATTGTCAGGACACAAAAGACCAACAAGAGGGAGCTGGTTTCCAGAGTTTGGCTTTATTTTGCAGTACAGAAATCATCTGGAGCCATTGTGAGACAGACATCATTGAAGCAGAGGCTCTGTCAAATCAATACTGCGTTGCAGCAGCTTGGTCCATTGAAGAAGCCCCACCTGGGATACAAAAGAAGCTTCTACGTTTACCTGCTTTATGATAGTTTCTTTCCCCTCTGCTCTCATCAAATTTATTAGATTAAAACACCGCACACAGGCTTCCTCCAAAATGACTCTCAAAGTCTGGAGTTTGGTTAGACTTGGAGGCCCACATAAACCCAGCTTGTGGCTATGCTGCCTGGGCACTGTTCTAACACTTGATGTAAATGTAAAGGGGTGGGGAGGAGTGAGGGATACTGTCCCCAACGATGGAACATTCGATTCCGTATCTCCTTAATGTCAAGAGGACAGATGGCACGCAAACTGTACTGACACAGCTCTTGAGCAGTAGAAGCTCATAACTGCAAAGGCTACACTGATTAAAAGATACAAATACTGTATCAAGTTCTCTGTATCAGTATCACAATGTTTTAAAACTGATCCTTCACTAGAAAAAGCAAGCCAGTATTGGTTAAATTGAACAGAATGTGGGAACCTGCCAATTCTGAAGAGCCACTCCATGAAAACAAGTTAATACATGATATTAGAAAGGGGAAGAATATTTACTGGTACAGTGCTCTGCAATCTCTCAGCTTTGATTACAAAAGCAGGCCTTACAATATTGATTTCATACAATATGCATCATTTGCCAAATTTTAAGTTTGTCCTAATTCTATATACAGACAATCAATCATGCATGAAGACAAAGACATTTTCAGACACGGGGAGACTTAGAAATTTTACCTTCCACAGATTCTTTCTGAAAAAGTACTTGAAATTGCGTTTTGGGGGGTGGGGAAAAAAGAAGAATTCTTGAAATAAGAGGACCAGCACCCAACACACAGTTGGATCCAAAATTTCAATAATTTGAAAATAGTTCCATGATAGTTATTCTGCAGAAGACCTAAAGCAATTTGTACAAATTATGGGACTCCAAGAAGCATGTCTTCAACAAAAATGTAAATTTTCTTTAACAAACGATTGATTAAGAAGTTGGATGATCTTAGAAATAAGAAAACATAGGGTTTCTTTTTATTTCTTTAACGTGAAGAGAAAAGCAATTGGCAGCTGCATGGAGGGAAAATAGGTGAAAAGTCTCCATGCAGACATGCACAAACTAAAGGTAACATGGTTTTGTGCAACTGATCTAAAAAAAAGGGAGAGAAAATCCATTGGTCCTTGAAATTTGGAACATTCTAAAAATGGCATAGATTCAGATATTCAGATTTTAATTTTTAGAAGCAACTAATGGACAAAACAGAAGTGGGTTTTGGGTTTTTTTTTTTTACTGCAGTGACAGACTGAAAATGTTACCATCTTGAATTACCTAAAAATACTGGAATAAGAGTAGGAGCATAAAGAAAGAAAAGAATAGAAGATACTATTTTAAATTGATGGATATAAAAGTCAAGGTAACCAATAGAAAAATTTTAAATATAATTAATAAAACAATGGAGAGAGTAGAGAAAGGAAAAGTGAAATATAAAGAAGCTAAGTTTCACATTTGTCCTATCAGAGAAGCTGATCATCGTATCATCATCAGTGTATCATGGTGATGATTTTAATCCCCAAAATTCATAATCCCAATTTTCCATAGATAATGCTCTTCATTAGAGATGTACTTCTGCCTATACTTCCTTTCCTATGGTACAAAGTCTGCTTCCTCCAAATTCATGTCCAAATGTTTCTGGTGTCCCTTCTGGCTTTTCCAGTCTCACTTCTGTATCTTGTGCCTCTCACTGGCACTTTCTGAGGCAGCCCCTAACCAGACATCTTAGTCCTCACCATAAAAGACAACAGAGTGAGGCGGGAAATGCCAAACGACAAGACCTGCCCGCCGCAAGCTTGAGAGAGGTAGGGGACCTGCTGCATGTCATCTCAGGCATGCTGGTGAGGGAGAAAAGTGTTTTGCCCCTGAGTTTGCCTGCTGTGCCTCTGCCTTTAGTCTCCTGCTGTTTGTGTTTGGAAAGGGTTTCACCGTACAGGTTTAAGCCAGGGAGCAAGAAAAGTACCCAGCTGATTTTTGCAAGAAATTCTAGATTTTCAATCTCTACCTCCCTCACCACTCAACTCTTTCCGTGTATTCATTCACAGCCAAGAATGGAGCAGCTGTAAATAGCTTCTTTGACTGAGATCTCATCAGAGAAGCTGGAAAGCCCACGCTCTCAGAGCTAAGGGAGGCACTGGGCAGGAAGGCCAAGACAGAAAGGAGGAAAGAAAAATGGAAAGCAAAGAAAATGAAAATACATCCACAATCTACATAGTACTGCAGGGCTAGACATTTGTAAAGCCCTTAACATGTTTCTATACTTTAACCACTTACTGAGCACCTTCTACATCCCTTACTCTCATTTTCTATGTCAACCCCCCCCCACTACATTCCAGCAACATTGACTTTCTTTCTGCTTTTAGAGCATTTGAAGCTCATTCCTATCTCAAGGCCTTTGTTCTCGCTGTGCCCTATCTCAAGCATGATTCCTAAGCTTAAGCTTGTTTCATGGCTGTCTCCTCATCCTTCATTTCTTAACTCAGAGTCACATCTTCAGAGAGGTTTTCCTTAATCACCCTATTTACTGCAACACGCCTTACCTCTCAGCCATTCTTTACCACATCATATTTATTTTCTTATAGCATTTGTTTGTATCAAGAATTATATTTATCTTGCTTGTTTGTCATCTATATTCCCCCACCCACCAAAAAAATCCACAGGTACAGGGATTTTTATCTGTCATTTTCACTGTTATATCCTCAGTACCCATACTCCTAGCCAGGCGCATGTTATATACGTTATTATTTTATTTTTATTTTATTTATTTATTTTTTTTTTTTGCGGTACGCGGGCCTCTCACTGCCGTGGCCTCTCCCGTTGCGGAGCACAGGCTCCGGACACGCAGGCTCAGCGGCCATGGCTCACGGGCCTAGCCGCTCCGCGGCATGTGGGATCCTCCCGGACCGGGGCACGAACCTGTGTCTCCTGCGTCGGCAGGCGGACTCTCAACCACTGTGCCACCAGGGAAGCCCACGTTATTTTTTTAAATAACACATTCCATACATTATGCTAAGCTCTTTACATAGGTAAGATTGTTTACTCTTTACAGTGTAATCTGTACTCTTTGCAGATAAAGAAATTGAGTCACAGAAGGAAATAACTTGCCCAGTATCACACAGTAAGTGAAAGTGGAAGCTCATAGATTCAAATCTAGGTTTTTAATCCTAAAACCCTTCTTCTTAGACACTATTCCATACTTCCTGAAATATGCAAGGCACTTTCAAGAGGCAGTGAATATGGGAAGCCATGAAATGTGGTCCTTGCATTTGAAGGACCTGTAGAACTGGTTGGGGAAATATTATGTTTACATAAAGAGACAAATTATAACAACCAGAGGCAGCTGCTCTCATGATAGTCTCTGTGATCCCCCTGCCTTCATAACCTTCTAGTCATTCTGCCCTTGCCAGTAGGGTCATGGCCGGCAGCCAAAGTTTTTGGACGACTACAGCTGAAGCTGCCAAGTATTTACAACTCTTAATTCTTACTCTTAAAATCGTTTAAAAGGAATTTTATGTGTTTCAAGCTTATCAGATACTGTTTAATTTTTCCCAAGTTTGTGTTTAAGGACCAGCTCCTTGTGAATTATGGAGACTTTGGTTTTTGTTTTGTTTTGTTTTTTTGAAATTTACTTTATTTTTATTTATTTTTGGCTGCGTTGGGTCTTCGTTGCTGCACGTGGGCTTTCTCTAGTTGTGGCGAGCGGGTCTACTCTTAGGTGCGGTGCGCGGGCTTCTCATTGCAGTGGCTTCTCTTGTTGTGGAGCACGGGCTCTAGGTGCGCTGGCTTCAGTAGCTGTGGCACACGAGCTCAGTAGCTGTGGCACACGAGCTCAGTAGTTGTGGCACACAGGCTTAGTTGCTCCGCGGCATGTGGGATCTTCCCGGACCAAGGCTCGAACCTGTGTCCCCTGCATTGGCAGGTGGATTCTTAACCACTGCGCCACCAGGGAAGCCCCAAGACTTTGTTTTTGATACAGACTTCTGAAGCTGTCCCCACATGTCTTCTTCACAGGGTCTGAAAGGGCCTAGGAATGTAGTATCAGGCTTTTCAGGTGATCCTGATACCCAGCTAAGTTTGTAATCAGTGAATAATGACCGTAAATTAACGTTTACTTGATGACTCAGCGTCTTTTTATCTGTGCCTGTTATTAAACTACAAGTTCACTGCAGCCATAGCCAGTGCAAGTGATGGTCACCACTTCCCTGGGTCTCAATTTCCTCATGTGTAAAAGTAAAAATAAGTTGGATTACATGATCTCTAAAATCCTTTTTACTTCTAAAATTCTAATTCTTCAAAAAGGAGCTTTCCCAGGATGTTTACTAGAACATTGTTTCTTTCAGGAATGCCCCAGTTGTTATTTGCTTCTTTCTCAAAAAAGTGGAAAGACAAATAGATTTCTAAATAACTTTCAGAGGGCTGTAATATGAGGGCCTTCCCACAAATCTAATTATTAAGTTAGTACCTGAAACAGCTTTCTGAAGTGTGCCTTATCCAGATAAATAGTAATCTTCATCTTTCTCTTCATGAGCTTTGGTCTCATCTCTTAACATTCACAACATCATCTCTCATTTCTCTGTAATCAACACAGTATACAGCAGCACGCTCCTCGTTTCTTGCCCCTGAAGCTCACATGTACTACATGTTTATGGATGGCACAGGAGGAAGTAGGCATGCATCAGTTTGTGCTATGGTAATTTGTAAAGCCTAAACATTCTTTTCCATCATGTAGCCATTGTTATTTTTTAAGGTTTCTTCTGACAGGATTCTAAACATAGTAATGTTAAAAACTGTCTTTAAACATGTTAAAGCCTTAAATAATGTCTATATAATATGTCATTTTAATTATTTCTTCTAGGAAATTTCATTTATAATATGTTCAAATTATGAACAGCTTCTAGTTGAATCAATAAAGGTAAAGTGGCAAACAGAGCATTTTAGGGAATTCCCTGGTGGTCCAGCTGTTAGGGTCCGAGCTTCCACTGTAGGGGGCCTGGGTTGGATCCCTGGTCGGGGAACTAAGATCCTGCAAGCCATGCAGCGCAGCCAAAAAACAAAAAATCATTAAAAAAACCAGAGCATTTTAAGAATATATATTGTAAGGTATTAATATTCCTTTAATGGGATAAGCTCTGCATCAGCCTGTTTATAGCTTTGACTTCCTGAGATAAAGTTCTGAAATGCAAGCACAGCCAACCTATCTTTATAATGATTAAATCGTCAGGAACTTGATTCCTCACTACTTGCTAGAAAAGAATAATTCAGTTTCATCAGAACTATGAAAGTGCTCAGTGGTAAACAGAGCTTCATGAAAAAGTAAAACACTATCATAGATTGCTAACTGTTTTTCGTTTCATTCATCTCCATTTGTTCCCTGTCCACACTCCTCTCTACCCCCTACTTTCTCCCTCTCTCCTCTTTGTCCCCACAGAGGTTCGCACACACACACGCACACACACACACAGACACACACACATTTTCTTTTCCAAATGCATCCTTTAATGGGAAATCTTAAAAATGAGACATTTAGCTATATAAGTAGCAAATCCATGCTTAGCAACAAGTTCTGGAAATAATTTGGCCAGATGTTCTTTTTGAGCCTTAATGACATCTAAATGTGAATTAATATTCCATCGATTCATCAAAATTTTCTAGTTCTCATTCATGTCAGATTCTATATATGCAGTGATCTTATGTTCCAGACAAACAAATAGAAATGTGATCTGACAAACTCACACACACACACACACACACACACTCACTCTCACACACACACACACACACACACACACACACACACACACACACATAGATACATATAGAACTCTTGAAATAGGATAGCCACAGAATAGCATTTTTATATGTGTTCCCTCTACACCAGCTGCTTTCAACCAGAGACATTTTTACCCCTTAGGTGATACTTGGCAATGTTTGTAGACATTTTTGATTGTCACACTGGGCAGGGAGGTTGCTACTGGCATCCTGTGGGTAGAGTCAGGGGTGCTGCTAAACATCTTACAGCGAAAAAGCCCCCACAGAAAAGGGTTATCTGGCCCCAAATGTCGATAGTTCTGAGGTTGAGACACCCTGCTCTACACAGTGGTCTAAGGCATCAAATAAGGGGACAGCCAAACTCTTCATTCCATTCCCGGCAACTGACTAGAAAAGAAAGAGAAAAAACACATACCTCCACAATTCCATTTAAATCTCTTTAACCAAAACTAGTTACACGGCTACACCACAAAGCTTTTATTTCCACCCTGAAACCTCTAAGCACTTTAGAAAGGAAAGACAGATCTAGTCCCTCTATTTTTAGTTTATAAGTGGTCTTGTATTCTCACTGTCCTATCCATCTCCCCACAGTGTGAGTGAAACTCTTTGCCAGATGGCGTAGGAAAGATTTTGATAATCCTTACCTCACCTATTCTGAAAATAAGTTTCTGCAGCTTCTGGCCCGATGTTTTGTGTATTTCACATATATTAAAAAGACAGTGTGGTTACATGTTTTAGTATAGCTTGTCTTGTTTTAAAAATTATTATGAAGACAAATAGCAATCTGATATACAGCAGTAAGGTCTAGGTTTTTTGTTTCCATGTAGGCATATTTTGCTGCATATTGATAGCTTATAGATGATAGTAGAACTTTATAGTTGGAGAGACCATGGAATTTAATTTCCCATTTTCTAATATCACAGTTCATCAAATATAAGATGCCATTAATTGTAAGATACGCTATTACATTCTGTACCACTAAAAGAAAAGTGTATGCCAATTGGAAATGACATGCCCCCAATCATTAAGACACATCTCAGTTTGAGAGACATCAAAATGTGGAAAAGGTACATCTTAGAATTGATAAAATACATTATTTTGTACTACAATACCTTTTCCTCTTTCTGAGATAAAAGCCATGTGTCTTGTTATTCTATAAAAATCCTTCCACGATAATGTAATAAGGCATACACGTTGGAAAACACATAAGTGGTGAGAAAACCAGGTTAAGAAAGTAAACCAACATCTTATGTAATTCTAAGTTCCCTTTTAGGTTATAAGTGCACTGGGTACTTTGCTAACTGGACAGGATTTTTTTTTAACCCTGTTTTGTCTTATTCTAAATGGGGGAAAGTTACAAGAGATATTATAATGAATAAAAATTAACTGGATTTCAATTAATTATAAGTATCAGTTAACTATAAAAGAGAAAGAGACTGCCTTCTTTAATAAAAAGGAAGGAAACTGTTTTTTGGATAAAATGATCTTGGGGTCAGATCACATTTAAGCTAATCTCTGTTTTCTATAAATTCTACCTATAATGAAGGTAATAAAACTAGGTGACTCCTGTGATTGCTTTGAGACACTATAATATCCTTTGGTGTAAAAGAGAAAGTCAGTCATGGTTCCTACACTAAGTTTGGTATTGTAGAAAATGGGGCTGGGGGGGTGGGTACCTGAGAAAGACTTTTAGCCAAGAGCATTAATTGTTTCCTAAACTGAAGAAGTATTTTATAGAACAGCCTATCCACCTAAATCTTTTCATAGGTCAAGTTTTAGGAAGAAAGACTTGTTAGATGAGTAAATGCCCAGCCAAAGTAGAAATTACACCAGAAAAGGTTTCTTGCTAAAACTTGAAAAACGAATAATACTAAAAGACCAGCAAAACAAGCCAATGTACGTATGTGCCATAGCTGTGCTGGGCAAGAGCCTAATGATGCTGTTGTCTGCAAAGTGTCCGAAACATAGTCCCAAGACCGCTGAACTGCCTGTTTGCACATAGTGGCCATCAAGCTGCTAAAGTTATCAAAATTCCAATGTACTGTTTCAGTAATTCTGTTTAAATAACCCTGTGAACATCAATCCAGAGCTGAATAGAGAAGACAAACAAGGCCCTAATGCTTCTGTACCAACCAAGTACAAATAACACCAACAGCATACTTCTTGGCATCCCAGTATATTACAATATAATCATAAAACACGGTGCATCTTGGAAAAAGGTAGCCTTAAAACCCTGAACAGTGAACAAAAACTGATGCTTTTATGAAGTTGAAAGTAAAATTTGACTTAGCCAGCAATTGAGGCCATAAAATCAGTCTTGTGAGGCATGAGTTCTCTCCCCAGAGGGGAGGCCCAAACTCCTGTCATTTATTTAGCAGTCTTGAAATCCCATTTCAGCTTCCGAATGCGTGTTCTAGAAGGTGGCAAGATAATGCTGTACCACTGCTACACCACACTAAATAGCCTCCTTTGAAGTATTAACACCAACTACAGAGTTAAGTCAGAGACAGGTTGTTTTTAAACAGTAAGTAGGAGCTTCAGGATGCCTAAACATTGATTACCTTGGGGGAAATTACACAAGTGTACTGAGGCCCTTGGTTTAGAAATCTGTGAAACAGCTTCTTGTTGACTTTAAGTAAATTTTAGGTGATCTTTCAAGATCTAGAAACTCAGATCATGCTTATTCTTATTTTGAAATGGAGTTCTCATTTCCCTTAGTATGTATACTTAATCCAGTGTACACCGAGAGGGCTTTCTCTAAATAGCCTGTGAGTAAATGACCATGATAAAGTTAAACACCGAACATATATGAACATGATCTGCATTCAGGTGAGGATACATTAACTGGTTTCAGCACAACCATCGAAACTTCACAAGTTAAAGTGACACATTTAGTTATGTACATAATCATAGGCTTTTAGATTATAAGGAGCCCAACAGGTCACCTAGTCCAGCCCCCTTTAACTTACAGATGAGGAAACAGGATTAGAAAGGCAACTGCTGCCCATGGGAGCACCATAGTCAAGGATGTGGTCCAGGCTGGGGTCAATGTCTCCTGTCTCCAAGGCCAGTATTTCCCCCGTGATCCACTGTAATTACAAGCCTTCGCAATAATAGGAATGAAACTAAGTCATTATATAAATTATAAATTACTATAAATCATGTGACTTTAATACAACTAAAAGTGTTCAGTATTTAGGAAGACAGACGCTGTGACACAAAATATTTACTGAACTTCCTGTGTGATAACAGTCCTTCATTTAGTCTTTACAAAATCCCAAAGATACACTTTACTATTCACAGCTTAAAGATGAAATAATTGAGACTCAAAAGCCTCAATAGCAGAAGTCCATCTAAAAACTCTGATCCATTACCCAGGTAGACAGCTCTGTCGTGTTCCTGTAGGTAACCTCTTCACCACTACCAGTACCCACAAGAGAGACAGGGTATGTTTGGCCTAGAGCAAGATGGTCATTTCTCTAATACTATGTAAATTGCCATCTGCAGAGATCTATACCAAAATCTCTGATGGAGGTGTGTGGGCACATGTTTGTGAAGGAGAGAGAAGTAACCCCTCAGGAGTCAGTGACTCAGTGACACCAATGTTACTTATGTAAGTTTCTAAAAAGGCGTTTCCACACTATTGTGGAAAAATGCACACCTGACATTCATTTGGTGTCCTCTTCTTCTGCACGTTCCTCCCCCATCAATATCATTTCCACAAGGTACTGCATTTATGTGTATCAGTCCTGTTTCCAAAGCCTCCTTGTTGCCCGTTGGATAGGTCGCTTAAGAACTCATAGAACAAAGAGTTATAAAGGTATATGGATATCGCCAAGTCTCTTTCCACGTTTTAATTGTGCAGAAACTGATTTTCAGACAGGTAATACAGCCAGTCAGAGACAAAACTGGGACTTAGGGCAAAGTTCTGACTCAAGTCTAATACTCTTCTCTCTATACAACATGCTTGATTATATGATTGGCCAAAAAAACAAGTGTCTGTCACGTATTTGGCCAAATATATTAATTATTTCAAGCCAATACCATGTTACATTTTTAATAACAAGGTGAAAACAAAATTGGTAATTAAGAGATAGCGTCATAGGGTAGTAGAAAGACAATACAAGCCTCATAGCTAGATAGATCTAAATTTAATTCACGCTCCCTAATTTACTAGCTGTGTTGCCCTGGGCAAGTTGCTCAACTTTCCTGAAGTTGTAACTACCTGAGAATACTAAGAACTACATGCAGTGGGATATTTATAAAACATCTGACACATAGTAGATGCTCAATATATATTGGTTCCCATTAATTCTAACCCACCACAAAAGAGCTGTGCCACTCTTAGCAAATTCCTTTAGCCCTCTGGGTCTTACTTTCCTCCACTGTACAATGAGAAGAGGAAAGAAACCAAATGAATTCCAAAATCCCTTACGGCTCATCAAGTAAGAATTCCCAAAGGTTCCTTTACCTTAATTTAAATTCAACAAACACTTAGGTACCTTATATTCATCCTAGGCACTAAACAGTTCCAACCACCACCAGGAATATGTCTATGAGTTCATTAGAATGGGCTCAAACTCCATAGTACTTTAAGTTCCACACAGAAAAATTAGTATACAAAAGCAAAGGACTTAACTTTGAAGAAAACTCTACAAGGACATCACAAACCTAAGATGATAAATAAAAATAATTTAGAGTATACCTTAAATTGTTAGTCTCTCTTTTTTTTTTGCTGGGATAGAAGATGAGAACTTAAGTGTTTATACTATAGGTCTATAACAAGACTCAGGAGCCATTTAGGTAAAACACTAATGCCATTTTGGGGGGGAAAAAAAAGAGCAATAAACTTCTCTTCACATGTGAGTCTTACACTAGGCCTTAAAATTTAAGAAACCTGTGTCATTCTGAAGCAGAGGGGAATAAAATTTATTCTGAGAGGTGTTTTACAGTGATAAGCATTAATATAAGAAGGTAGTTGACCATGTTTTCCACATTACTTTTGAATTTCATATTTCAGATTTGAATTCTCTAAAAATAAAATATAATTTAAATCTTGAACCTTGTAAGTAAGACCTGGCGAAATATTAGCTGAAATAGTAACTGAAGTTAAATGAAAGTCTTAACTACAAAGTTTATCCTCCTCTTCTCTTCCATGAGGAAATCATTAGCAAATTTTTTTTATTACAGATAAGGCTTTTTGCAAATAACACTCTATAGATTCAAAATAGATTTAAAATCATGATTAGAGCCTAGTCATGGTTTCTCAGAAATTCATTTGAGGTTTACCTGTTACCATACCTGTACAATATTATTCACTTACGTTATAAAAGTTTAGAATACACATCTTAGGTGATAAAACATCAACAACATCAAAAACATTTGCCTTTTATGAGTATGAAGAGACAGAAAGGGCCCGTTGAAATTTATATATATATATGGCATAGTGTGAACCAGAGGCAGAAGGCCTGGATCCTATTTCTGCTGTTGTTAAAAGCTCGATATGTGATTCTTGGACAAGTCACTTCACCTTTCTTATCTGTTTCTTTATGAAACAGGAAGAACCATCTGATCTAAGATTTCTTCCAGTTCCTATAATTAACATCTGTGCGAATCCTCAATACAGTACTTGAGGAGCATGGGACATGGGGCAAAAGTACTCACAGGAGAGCACTTATTCTGCTCTTCATGCGTGCTGCTAGGAGGAGCCAGATTCTGTAGAGAGCCACACACTAAATGGCCTGGCTTCGTGCCTTGGCTAAAGAACACCATCGATGACTAGGAAGGCACTTAAAGAGACTCAGCCAGAGGAAACAATCTATTTTCTGAACATAGTCCAAAAATTAGATAGGGTCGTGTGAGCCTACACAACATGACCCCTGGTGTCTCAGCCTTTTATCTTGGCCTGCGGAAGGCCTGAGTTCATGTAGGTGACCTATGGTTTCTGAGCCTTATGAGAAATACTTCTGAAAATGAATGGTTCTCATCCCCAGTCTCACATCTGACCCTTGAAAATACATATATTTTTATGCAGCAGCTGCAATACATGCAGCACTCCTAGGACACCTTCATGAGACAGAGTTTAGCATAGTGGTTAAAAGTGTGAGTCGAGCTCAAATCCCGACTCTGCTGCTTAACTGCTGCGTGATCTTAGGAAAGAAGCTTAATCTCTCTGTGCTTCAGGTTCCTTTTCTGTAAAACGGGGAAACTAATAAAACCTAACTCAGGTTTGTCGTGAGGCTTAATCAAGATAATACATGCAAAGCAGTTAGCACAGAGCCTAACATAAAGTATCAATACACGTTAGTAAGCTGGATGAATGGATAGATCAATCGATCGATTGATCAACTGATCTTTCAGTCCTGGGCCCTGGGACTCCCTGAAAAGGCTTATGCGAAGGCCAAAAGCAATTTTCTAGCAGTGAATGGCATCTGCAGATCTTTTCTGAGCAAATAATATAGCAAAGACTCAAAGCTGGGCTCAGCTTTTACTAATAGGATCCTACAGAAATCAGGAGGAAGTAAGATTATCCTTAAAGTAGGAAAGAGTTACGCTGGTTTAAGACAAGATCCTTTAAAGAGATAGACACACACAAAAAACATTTAATATGGTCATACAGAATTAGAGAAAGGAGGTTACTTTTCATTTATACCTTCTCAAGTGTTGCCAGCATTAAAAGCCACAGAGTTTTATAACTGGATGGCTCCCTAGAGACCATCTAGTTCAACTCCCTTACTTGATAGGTAAGTTGTTGAGGCCCAGAGAGATTAAGCAACTTTCTTGAGGTCATTCAGCAGTAAATAACAGTGCCAAGACAAATAAGCTTTCTGACTCCTCCCATTTGCCCACCCAGTACTCCCCCTGGTAACTTTCACCAGGTCATCATCCTGTCCTTGTTGTACCAAAAGGGCATTAAAACACACACAGGTTTCTCACTTTTGCCCAGTTTCCCAAAAAGTACAGAAGCAACCTCAACCCCCAAGACCTTCTTCCCATTGGGAATTGGGGAGGATACCAGTCAATCTGTGGCCTTCTCCCAGGCCTTCTTTGGAGTTTCCACTCTTTCCTTTCTGTTCCTCATGTTCAGTCAACAGGGCTACTTCTAAAAGTCCCTCACCTCAAAAATCAGGCACGTCCCAGGGCACAAGTTACCACCTGCTAATCTGCAAATTCTCATCTTCCCACAAATGCTACACCTTGAGGCAGGAAATACAGAACTATTACTAAATTTTCTCTGAGCTCCCTGAGTGCATTCAGTGAGAACTGATCCCTCCCTCCCTAGGATAACTCAACCAGGTTCATTTATAAAGTGTGTGTATGTGAAGGGCCAGAGAACCCTTAGGTGTGCCTAACACAGAAAACAGGAGAAAGAGGGGACCAAGGAATGGGAGATGGGTTGAGGGAAGGAGGGAGACAAGTAGAAGGAGCGCACCTGTCAAACTGCAAAGTATGGATCCTAGAGACAGCTGTGCTGCTGGGACTGACTCACTGCTGAAGGGACAGAACTGCCCAGGGGATTGCAGCGTTTTCATTAGGCGCTCTGGTAACTGACTAACAACAGACTGGCGCCTCAAACTACACACGTAGGAGGAAGTAGGTAGAGGCTATCCCGAAGTAGCGGGAATAACGAACTCTTTTCTTCCCACTCCCTTTCCTACTCTTGTGAGTTGGCACGCCACTCTGTGCCTGGCTGGCATGCCCTGAGCTTGCCAGGGTGCAGTGCATCACCCCTGACCGGGAACTCCCCTCCCTGCTCTCCCGAGGGCTAGAGAGAAACATAGGGCATCTCTCAGCTCTACCAAGAGCTCCCGTCCCTTGCCCCTTGCAGGGGAACTGATTTGAGAGAAGAGCTTTTGCTGAGTGTCTGAAGCTGACAAATGCGGGGCACTTCTTGTCCCTAAGCACTTGCGCCTGCGTGGGGTGTCCCTCAGCCTGGGTCTCTGCTTTGAAGGTGGGAGGCCTAAATGTCACAGCCACAGTGTTCCTTCCCCACACGCGCACCTACCCATGAACCCGGAAGGAAGGCTTTGCTTTGATCTTTTTTCCCTCCCTACCTGAATTCCGGGACCAGGTTAGGCTGCAACCCGTAGAAAGCAGCGGAGAGAGTGACCAACCACCCGGGCTTGTAACTGCCGTTCTCGCACTCCAGATAAGGCGGAGACCACTTGACGTGGCTCTTGTCCCCGCTAAGACCGTCCCTGCGCCGCCAGCTGTGGCCCAGGCCCCGGGGCCCCTGATTGGAGCCGCGGCGGTGCAAGTGAGTCCTCCACTTGCGCCGGAGGCCGCGGAACCACTCGGTCTCCAGCGTGGCGTTGGCCAGGTGGTGTGCTGAGGAGGACAGGTCCTGGAGCAGGATGCGACTCTCCTCGCGCGTGGCCTGGAGGAAGACCTGCGGGGCTGGGGCGGACAGCGACTCGGTGCTGAAGGTGATGGCCGCCCGGGAGATGCTGGGCTCACCCTCCAGGAGGCTCCGCACCAGTGCCCGGTACCACTCCAGGTCGTCCTGCGAGTTCTGCTCCCGCGACTTATTGCTCTGCAGCATCATGTTGAGGAAGTTGGTGGCGTGTGTCAGCGTGTCCAGCGCCCCGTGCAAGGAGGAATGGGAGCTGGCTAGGGCAGGCGACTTCCCCGGCAGGCCCGCCAACTCGTAGCGGCTGGAGCAGTTGGCTCGCTTCAGCTGGTGGGAGTCCCCGGTGTAGAGGTAAGAGGCCACGTCCATGGGCACCTCCTCGGCGATTTTCTGCGCCAAGATGGTGCCGTCGGTGGAGCGGCTCCAGGGAGCCGAGGGGTCCGAGGCAGAGGCTCGAGCCGGCTGCTGGGCGTGCTGCTTCGCCCTCAGGGCCTTCTCTCGAGAGGAATCCGTCCGACTTGGAGGGTCGCGGCTGGCGCCGGCAGCTCCCAATCCCAGGTGAACGAGCAGGAGGCAGCAGAGTAAGGGGTTAGCCATGGCTCCCATCTGCCTCGCAGCAAGGAGAGGAGGTAACGGAGGGAGTCACTTTTTAAATTTTGGTCGTCAATCTATCAGCACTAAGACTTTTTCTAGGAGTCTTCCCCCTTTTCAGCTGGCACCCAGTCCAAAAGGACTTTAAAGTAGGGATGTTCTGAAATACGCGCGGCTGACTGAGCTACCGTCGCAGGAGATCAGATCACCTGTGGCAACGCCGGCTGCTCCTGCTCCACCATGGGTCTGCTCGGGATTGCGCACCTCGCAGCCTGGAGCCCGGCACCTTACATCCCCTCTCGCCGCCGGCAGCTATAGTTGGCCTGCTTACGTCTTTCTGCTTAGCAGCTTCCACCGCCGCTCTCATTGAGGTGTGTTCAGGAGCTGCTGCTGCTGCTGCTGCTGCTGCTGCTGCCGCCGCCGCGGCCGCCAAGGACACTGCTCCATCGTCTCGCCCGTGGCAGGTCGTTCCCGCCTCCCGGCTCAGGCTCCTCCTCGTCCGCTTCGCCCCGAGGCGCGGAGCGCGCGCGCCCAGACCCGCACCGCGAGCGTAGCAGCTAGGGTTTCTTTTAAGGCGTTTGTCTTTCCGGAACCACGAGGGCTAGGCAGCTGGTTAATTGGAGTCTTTAAGTTTGGCCACAAACCACACTCCTGCCTCTCCCTGCTCTCGGGAGGAAAGCCGGTTTAAAGAGGCGGCTTGGCCGCAACCAAACCCTGGTAGGGCGGCTTCAAGTCGTCTTGTGCCCTGTTTGGCCGGCTCCTCTGTCAATCAGCCGACTGCCGTTTGTTGGGCTGGTGCGGGAGCTGTCCAGTGCTGAACCCGAGGCGCAGGAGGAGGCGGTGGCGCGGAATGCAGCTTCGCTGAGTCCTTTCACCCGCTCGCGTTCCCTGATGACTCGGGAACCTGAGGGGGTGAGAGGTGGGGTGGGCGGAGTGAAGGGAGAAGCAGACTTGTGGTGGCTCAGAGCGAAGGAAACTTGGATGTACCGAGGAGGAGGGTGTTGGCATCTTGCATGCTTAGTTAAATCAGCCTTTCCTTTTGCCTGGTAAAGAGGGAGAAAGTAGTTTTCATTTGTGGCTTAAATCGGAGGGAAGGGACGTAGGATGGAGACGTGTCCTCCCGAGCATCTGCTCATTTTGGGCAAATTATCAAATCTTCTTCCTTGTTGTCGGTTAAAGAAATGATTAAACCCTACTTGCCGAGGTCTTCGCTATAAGGGAGTAATGGAGACATCTACCGGCTGAACTTTAAGGGGAAAATGCCATATTAAAGGAGCCTCTCTGCTTGAAAGGGATGAAGGGGAACCTGTGGAAGTGTAAGCAAGTGAATATGTGGAAGGGAGAGAATATGTGCCGGGGCAGGACTCGGACTGTGAGAGAATGAGAATGAGTCTGTTGGGCGGGAAGGGAAGCCATTCTGACTGGGAGTTCCTAGAATTAATGGATGTAAGAACTAAGACATCTGGTTAACTATAGGTTGGGATGTCCCAGCAGAAGAAAGAAGAACTGAATAAGTATGCCAAGACCCCCCAGAATGATTGGAAAATCCCTTAACACAGTCTAATGGTTTTATTTGAAGCTTTAATAGGGTCTTCTGACATTTTCATTCTGAAAATACTAATTAGTACTTTGGATAGGTATGGTTTTATGCACCTCCACCTTCCATATGCACCTCCACTTTCAAATTCCCCAAGAAAGACACAGGATAGAAAGTCTCAAATTCACTTCGATTCCCAACTTAAAAAAAAAAAAAAAAGTTACCTGTGGCATTCTAAGGTAGCACTGCTTAGATTTGCTTTATCCTTTCATTTTATTCTTCCTGTTGAGAAAATACCTAAGCACAAAAATTTAAGCTCCAAAGAGCAAAAGTTTGTCTGCATTGGTCACTGTAGCATCTTGAGCACCTAGAACACACAGATGCCTGGCACATAGTTGGTTCCCACTAAATATTTGCTAAACTAATGAATGAACCAGAAGATAATGATGATGAAGCTAATTATTTAGGAATCCATCTCCTTACCTAAGAAGAGAAGTCTGCCTGATGTGTCAGTGGTGAGGGCTTTTGGAATAAGACATAGCAACCAGTTTTCCAAACTGCAGTGTATGGTCTCCAAGGGAGTTTTTATAGCTTTGCAAAGAATGGTTATTAGATTTGTGTTTATTTACAAGTAGAGTTCATGTTCATATCTGACTTGTTTAAATTTTGCTTTGCAGTGTATACGCTTTTGCCAAATAAAGGTCATCCCAGTTTAATCCTCTACTATAGCACACGTGGCAATAATAGGAGTTTCTGTTTGTTTAATTTATCAGAGTATACAATATGATTTTCTATTTAGTTGTCTAAAGACTGGTGTAATTTCATCATTAATTGATTTTTTTAAAGAAAACCTGTATAACTAATTAACAATCCTTTAAAATTTTCTAGTATTGCATTTTAAAAGGAAGATATAATTTTATTAGTCAGTCCTTCTATAAGTAATTCAATGACTTAGCAGAATTGAAAGATCTGGGTTCTGGTCCTATCATTATTTTAAGCAAGATATATGGACATTAACAATATATTTGAAGTTTCTGTGTCTCGGGATGCAAACTGTATGTGGGCCTCGTGATCTGACACTGAGGGAGTACTGAAATGACACCTGAGCCACTCTCCTGGAGTGCCAGTTCTTCCCCTAGTGCACAGCTAACAAGAATGGAGCAGGCTATGAGAGGCTCTTGCAATTTGGGCATTCCCTTCAGGGGATCACCTTCAGTCCACACTGCCAAACAACAGAGGTGAACTAGTTAGGTCTAGAACAACACTGCCCAATAGAAATATAATGTGAGTCACAAATGTGATCCACATATATAATCTCAAATGTTCCAGTAGCACATTTTAAGAGTAAAAAGAAAAATGTGAAATTAAATGTAATAATATATTTTATTTAGCCCAATAGACCCAAAATGTTATTCAATAAGTAAACAGTATGACAGGTATTAATGAGATATTCTACATTTTTATACTAAATCCTCAGAATCCAATGTGTATTTTACACTCACAGCATATGGAACTTCATACTAGCTACATTTCAAGTGCTCAATAACCACCTGTGACCAGAGGCTACCATAGAATACAAGCTCTGGAAGATAGTACATCGTGGTCTAGAATGATCTAGAAAACCTAGGTTTACTCACGATAAGGTACCATGGTCCAAATGGTCTAGGAGGCCTGTCCATTTAATAGATCTGGAGTCAAGGAAACTAACTGAGTAGATAGACAACCCTACGTCTATGTCAGTGTCTGTCACTGAAGGAGATCATCCAAAAGATGTTATCATAGGGGACCAAGATATAACACATACTCATACCCCTCTAAGCAGACTACAAAATTCCACAGCAACTCACAGACATATTCATTCAACAAATGTTGGCTTAGCCTCTGCTGTGTATCAGGCATCATGCTTAGTACTCGGGCAGACACCTGCATGATGGACACATGGACCTCACAGTCAAGTGTATAGAGAGAGAAACAATAAAAAAGCAAACAAATAAATTTTAAAATTACATATTGTGATCAGTGCCATGAAGAAATAAACGCTGTAAAGTTACAAAGAGTGCATGGTATGGGGGCAGGGAGATTCTTATAGAGAGAGAGAAAGAAAAGGAAGACTTCTATGAGGAGGTAACAGTTGAGCTAAGATGTAAAAATGAGGAGTAGTTAACTAGGTAGTAAGTAGTAGTGAACTAGCTAAGGGTAAGATGAAAAGAAACTTAGCAGGAAAGAGAAATGGGAAAAGATGACTGCATTAAGATGAAGTTCATATATAATATAAAAAATACAAACAATTGAGACAAAAAGAAAATCATTTTATAGGATAATCAAGTGATCCTGGCATGAATAGCACCTCTGTCCCACCAATTACACGAGCGTGATTTGTAGAGGAGATAAATATCCTTGTGTAGCCTCAAGTTAAGAGCTAAGTTATCTAAATGCATATTAATACTGTGTGGGAGCTTGACTGTAATAGGTCAGTGTATACAAGACCTGTAGGCCCTGTGTGACAAGGCCCAAAGCGTTTTCATCACAGCCTGAAAAGTCAGTCTAACTGCTTTAGAACAGTCAAATTTGCACTGATGAAAAAGCATTATGCAGTGGAGCTTTGAGTTATTAGTTGTCAGTATATTATTGATTTATCATTACTGTAAAAAGGAAGATGTGATATTAGCATATCTTTAAGTAAAAGAAATTAAAGGAGGTTAAAAAAAACTGCTGAGACCAGATTTTATGTGAGCAGTATAGGTAAAGTTGTTTCTAAAATTTAAGTGCTCCTTTAAATCATTTAAATCAGCAAGGATTAGGACAGTGGGATATGGCGAAAGGACACTGGATTGGCAGTTGGGAGACCAAGCTCTGATTTCCACACTGCTGATGTCTAGTCATGTGACTTTTGACAGTTTCCTCAACCTCTCTGAGCCCTTTTGCTTCATCTTTAACATAAGAGTGATGTATTAGGGACTTCCCTGGTGGTGCAGTGGTTAAGAATCCACCTGCCAGGGCTTCCCTGGTGGCACAGTGGTTGAGAGTCCACCTGCCGATGCAGGGGACACAGGTTCGTGCCCCGGTCTGGGAAGATCCCACATGCTGCCGAGCGGCTAGGCCCGTGAGCCATGGCCACTGAGCCTGCGCGTCCGGAGCCTGTGCTCCGCAACGGAAGAGGCCACAACAGTGAGAGGCCCGCATACCGCAAAAAAAAAAAAAAAAGAATCCACCTGCCAGCGTAGGGCCCATGGGTTCGAGCCCTGGTCCAGGAAGATCCCACCTGCTGCGGAGCAACTAAGCCCGTGCGCTACAACTACTGAGCCTGCGCTCTAGAGCCCACGAGGCACAACTACTGAAGCCTGTGCGCCTACAGCCCATGCTCCGCAACAAGAGAAGCCACCGCAATGAGAAGCCCACACACCGCAACGAAGAGTAGCCCCCACTGTCCGCAACTAGAGAAAGCCCAGGCACAGCAACGAAGACCCAGCGCAGCCAAAAAAATTTAATTAATTTTTAAGAATACTTAACTTAAAAAAAAAATAGTGATGTATTAGATACAGCCACAACTGAAACAGTTTTAGCTGAGTGATGGATAATGGTCCAGGTATATTTTTCGGAACTCATCATTTTTGATAGTTCTAGATTTATAATGTAAATGTTATTTTTAGGTTAAATAATGCTAGGTCTCAGTAAACAAAGTGGCACAACCCGAATCAAATTCTTGATAAAGCAAATAAAGCCACAAAGAAGCAGCATAATCTGTCAATATAACACAAAATCAGAATCCAGTTCTTATTCGTGGTCTTACTGAGATTCTGGATTTCCCTGAGCTTATGCTACCCCCCGTGCCTCACGTTCCCATTTGCAAAATGAAGATCATAGTCTTTGTTATCCAAGGGTGGTGGTTTTGAAATTTCTGGGTGAAGAAGTGTCACTAGAGAATTCTGATCACTGCTGTAGGTCTGGGGGGAAGTTAAGAATCTGCATTTTAATAAGCACCACAGGTGGTTTTGATGCAAATAAGCCATGGAGCACATGCTGAGAAATGCTGCTTTGAGCCATGGAAAATAACTCTAAGATAATAGGGGAGAAGCTCTCCTGGTAATCAAAAAGCTGTGCTGTAAATTGTGAAATGTACCCTGTGGGGGGAAAAAATGAAAATAACACCTATAAAGAGATTATCATCATCACCTAATCATTTATATAGCACTTACAGTGGCCAGGCATTGCTCTAAGGATTTTACACACTTTAGCTCATTTAGTCTCCATTACCACACTGTGAGTTTGGTACAGCTACCATTTTACAGATGGGAAACAAACAAACAAATGAATTGCCCTAAGTACTACAGCTATCTGGCTCCAGATGTCATACCCTTAATCACTACACCAGTGGTTCTCAAATGTTGATACACACTAGATATACCTGGAGAACTTTTGTCAAAGCACAAATTAGTGGCCTTAGCCCCAAAACTGCTGACTTGGTAGGTCTAGAATAAGGCCTGAGAATTTGCATTCCTAACAAATTCCCCTGTGATGTTAAAACTGCTGGTCCAGGGAACACACTTTGAGAACCACTGCTCTGAGATGTGCTTTTCATCATTATAATCCCTGACATTTTGGTAACACTTTTCCATCCATTTAATGTGGAAAGAGGAGAAAGTCAAATTAAGGGATGAAAATATGCCTGAAATCTAGCAAGAAAAAAAAACTATTTCTAACTGAGAAAGCTTACTCAAGATGTTTGTGTTTTTTACTTAGCAGTTTATTCTCATCTGCCTCCAGTTTACCCTTAAAACTCTTACTCCCTGTCAGCATCGCTTCTAACAACACTCCTGCTCTTTCCAGAGTCGTCTCCTCTGTTTTTCACTGTGAAGTCATGACTTGGGCTGTTCCTGCATTCCCAGTGAAGTGCAAACACAGTATCATCTATAGAGTCACTAGGGCTTTGACCCAAATTGCTAGTTTCCCTAATCCCCTTACCCCCATGCACACAAAATGGTTCTGTAAACTAAAGACACTTGAAGAACTTCCTGATCACAAGGGAAGAAAACGCCAGGAAATGGCACTTATGTTAGGAGAATCCTGAATGTGCTGAGGCGAAGTATGTCTCCAAACAATGTCCCATGACACTGACCTGACATTCAGCAGTGCAGGAAAGGACCAATACGACCTTCACAAAAAAATTACACCAAATTAATTATTCAAAGCTCAACTCCATTCAATGCAAGGGTCGTCTCTTTTTCTTATTAAGAAATAAGAACAACCAAAAAATTTGAAACAAAGTTTACCGAAATATGGACTTTGTGGATAGCAAAAGATGGGAAATGGATTATTTTGTCTCTGCTCGATTTTGCCTGCTTCCCTTGCTGGAGGGAAGCCCCTCACACCATATGTACCCATATGTTGTTATAATTCATGATATAGCTTTCATCAGCATAGTACCTTGGGCATAATGGGGGTTTACTTCATGATCAGTTTAGGACTCGTCTCTCCATCCGAACACAGGAGCTTCTGCAAGTTGAGATCTTCAAGTGCCCAGGATCATGCACACATAGGATACACTAACTAATGACAGTTCCTCATTGATGAAGAGCAGAAACTTGTAAATCCAAACAAACTTATAAAGAACAAGTTTAGAGTAGTAAGCTGCTTATAAACTTTTTGCTGTTATTTTAAAAAGCTTGAAGGAAATTAATCCAGTAATGTTGATATCGTTGAAATTGCAGACATCATCTTAACATCAGGATTGTATGGAAAAGGAAAACAAAGAAACATAACATGGAAATATATGCCAACAAAATGTGAAAGAAGACAATCACTGCACATGTTTCAGGAATAGCCGCAGGCTAAGAAAATGACAAACCTAAGTATGAATCCAGGTACAAAACAGTTCTGCAAATCTATCGTTTTATTTTAACAGTAATATTATGTATGCCTACTTAAAAAAAAAAAAAAAGTTTCCTCCAGACCTCTGCTGCTATCCCTAAAGAAAAAAAAAAAAAAGGAGGCAAAGAAATTTACTTTAAGATTTCCTATCTAATCTGTGGTCAGTTGGTCTCTCCTCCTCTTCCTCCTCTTTCTCCTCCTCTTACAGACAGTAAGTGCTCAATGACAGATTAGCTGTAAGTCTGGGTTGTCCCCAGGGAAAGGGAAGAGAGAACGTCCATACCTGTGAGACAGTTATTGACGTTTACTTAGAAGTGTCTTCTTTTGATTGCTTTCGGTACTAGCATTTAAGTAGGTCTGAGGCAGAAGCCTGAGTCCTGTGGCATATATAAATCATTTCCACTTGTCCTTTTGATTTACCCTTGGGAATCAATAGTTTCAGGGAAAATTTTGCCTGGTCTTTACCAACAACTCCCTATTCAAACACAGGAGAATTTTAGAGAAGTTTTGGCACAGGAAGCTTTCAGTTCCTTTTGTTCACTGTGTCAGTGAATGTTCTTGGGTGATGGGGCTGGCTTCCAGTCTATATGGCGATCATTTATCACAGTGTGTGCGGAGGGATGGGTTCTTCATGAGCATAGAAAAAGCAGACTAGGGAACAAAGGCTAAAAAGAGAAACAGTTTTCAAGAATCTGCAGTATCATGAAGACCGAATGTGATGAAAAGTAGCTATCTCAATTGTTCGTTTTTATATCTCAAATCAGATATTTTAGAGTAAAAAATTAAAATGTAACTAAAAGTGAAGAAAGATGTAAGAGGGACTTCCCTGGTCGCACCATGGTTAAGAATCCACCTGCCAATGCAGGGGACACAGGTTTGACCCCTGGTCCGGGAAGATCCCACATGCCGCAGAGCAACTAAGCCCGTGCGCCACAACTACTGAGCCTGCACTCTAGAGCCTGTGAGCCACAACTACTGAGCCCACGAGCCATAACTACCGAAGCTCGCGCACCTAGAGCCCATGCTCCGCAACAAGAGAAGCCACCACAATGAGAAGCCTGCACACCGCAACAAAGAGTAGCCCCCGCTCACCGCAACTAGAGAAAGCCTGCGTGCAGCAACGAAGACCCAACACAGCCAAATAAATAAATCAATTTATAAAAAAAAGTAAAAGAAAGAAAGAAGAAAGCAATAAGAAGGCTTTTCTGAATGTCAGGGTTGTTTTTAATTGAAATGGATTAGCCAAGAGCAGAAGAGAATATCTTTCCTTGAAGAATAATTTGTGATCTCCAGTAGAAACTATATCCATGTATCAGAAATGAGCTATATTTAATTCTGCCTGGATAGACAAATGAACCAAATGGTCATTGGAATCTATTCTTCTCCTACAGTCCTATAATAGACTGAGGAATATATCCTGTTATGTCCCTACAAACAAGAAAACTAGTGCAGGCATATTTAACCCAAGTACTTCTTTTAGGCATCAAAATCCAATCTCTTTGTGCTACCACTCCTCTCACACTGCATTACTCAACCTGGCATTCAAGGCCATTTACTAACTTTTTTTGCCCATCCCACTAGTCCTCCACTACATTTTGGAGATACTCCATTCTAACAAAGCTATGCTGTTTACACTCTTCCTTTATAAGTAATTTGCACACTCCCATCCTATGTCTGCCTTTGTAGAAGTTAATTCTGTGTATTGAGAAAACTTCCACAAATACGCTTCCTCTCCTTTAAGACCTTTAAGAACTGCCAACACTTTGAATAGACATTTCTCCAAAGAAGATATACGATTGGCTAATAAGCGCATGAAAAGATACTCAACATCATTAGCCTTTAGGGAAATGAACATCAAAACCACAAGATACCATTACGTACCCACTAGAAGGGCTATAATAAACAAGACAGATGATAACAAATGTTGGTGAGGATGTGGAAAAACAGGAGCCTTCATATACTTCTGGTGGGAGTGTAAAGTGGCACAGTCACTTTGGAAAACAGATTAGCAGTTTCTCAAAAGAGCTGAACATAAACTATCGTGTGACCCAACATCTCTACTCCTGGGCATTTGCCCAAGAGAAATGAAAGCAGCATGTCCACACAAAGACACACACATGAATGTTCACGGCAGCTTTACTCACAGTAGCCGGAGTCCAGAAACCACGGACAAGGCCCATCAACTGGGGAATGGATAGACACAGTGTGGTACAGCCGTATGGCAGAATCCTAGTCAGCCATAGCAATGAACAAATTGCCCGCACATGCTGTGTCACGGATAAAGCTCAGAAACGTTATGCTAAGTGAGAGAAGCTGGACCCAGAGACCACACGTTGTATTGAGATGCGATGTCCAGAAAAGGTAAATGTATGGAGACAAAAGGTGGACTAGTGGTTGCTTGGGGCTGGAAATGGGAATGAGAATCAACTGTAGGAAAAAAAAAAAAAAAGAATCACCTATAAATGGGCACAAGGGAATCTTACTGAGGGGGATGAAAATGTTCTAAAACTGATGATGGTAGCTGTACCACTCAGTAAAGTTATTTTCAGTAAAGTTATTTAAAATCATTTGAGTTTTACACTAGAAACTGGCGATATGTAAAATGTACCTAATAAAGTTTGTTAAAAAAAAAAAAAGAACTACCAACTCTAGGTATTCTCCAAGATTGACTTGATTTTCTAGAATCAGCCTGATTCTAGCTAGAATCATCTTAGTTCTTAGAAACGATTCTGTATGATAATGGTTTACCTATGCTGATTTAATGCTATCTGTGAACATCTAGGTGAACAACCGAAGAAGTTTTGGGTAGCATTCTCATCTACATTATTTATTATTTTATTTTATTTAACAAATACCTATTGGGGGGTCCACTATGTGCCAGACACCATTCTATATAAAAGTGATGCTGCAGGAAACAAGTCAAGTTTCTGCCATTGTGGCACTTACATTCAGATGTAATATGTCCTGTGAGGAAAAATAAAGTGGGATAAGAAGATATATCAAGATTGGAGGTCAGGGAAAGCACCTCTGGTTAAGTGGCATTGAGTAGGAGAGTGAACGGTGTGAAAGACCGATACATGGGAAGACTCAGGAGAACAACTTTCCCAGCAGAAGATAATGATCATAAAACCCCTGAGAGAGTATCAAGCCTGGTCTGTCCCAGGAACAGCAAAAATTTCTGTGTGGATAGAGGTCAAGGAAAGGTGGATGGAGAGAGAAGGCAACAATCAAATCACATAGAGCTTTTAGCACTGTGGCAGTGAGTTTTGGTTTTATTACAAGGGCAATTGAAAGTCATGGGAGGGTTTTGACAGGAGTAACAAAATCATGGGGGCTGCTATAGAGACTGACTGAGGAGGGCAAGAATAGAAGCAGAGAGACCAGTTAGGAAGCTGTTGCATTAGTCAAAGTGAGAGACAAGGGTGGTTTAGACTAGAAGTGGATGGGGAAAGCAGGATGATAATGGTTGAGATGGTTGAAAATTGTTGAATTCAGGATTGTAATATTCCAAAGGTCGTGAATGTGGCTGCCCATTCATACCCTCTGAATTTCAGATGCAATTAAGGTTTTCCTAGAGTAAGAATAATATTAATATATAAAATAATGTGTGCCAACTTCATTTGGGAGTAGAATCCTAATTTTAGAATAAAACTTAATTCTATTCCTTAGAAAAATCACTGTTCCTATGTATCAGTTTAAAGTACTTATATCCCAACTGAAAAATGAGCACAAGACATGAACAGAAATTTCAAAACAGAAGAAACACATATGGCCAGTAAACACATAAAGCAAATGTTCAACCTCATTAGTGAGCGTGGAAATGCAAATCAAAACACGAGACATATGAGTTGTATCTATATGATTGGCAAAAATTAAAAAGTCCAATAATGCCAAGTTGTTGGCACTGGTTGTGGGAAGGATGGAGGAGATGTGGATTCACAAAATCTCTTATGCCCTGCTGGTAGAAATGTAAATTAGTATGATCGTTTTAGAAAATAATTTTGGATTATCTAGTAATGCCAAACATTCACCTACTCTATGGCCTAGCACTTCCACTCTTGATATATACACCTAAGAAACTCTGTCCCATGTATACCCTATAATATATACAAGAATGTTAATAACATCACTGTTTAAACAGCACAAACCTGGAAATCCTGAATGCCTGTCCACAGGAGAACAGATGAATGAACTGTGTTATCCTCACACAGATGAAAATAAAAACAAGGAAATTATGAACACAGGATTCAGGGAGATGGCTGACCTCCTTGGGTTGGGGGGAGGTATGAGCATGGGATAGGGTACCCCTCACCCTTTACAATTCATTGGACTGACAAGTCTGGCAAAGAAATGGTGTAACTGTTCCAGTAGGTGCCAAGATATTACTCCTCCTCGGTAACACAGTCAGCTTTTCTGACTGACTTAGCCCAATGGCCAACAGTCTACTTGTGGCCAGTTTCGGTGCTCAGACAGGGCTCTGAGGGAGGTATCTGAGATCAGAAAGGGTTTTTAATGCCTGCCTTCAACTGTGCTGAGCCTCTGTCTTTGACGAAGTCCACTCTAGGAGAAATCTGATTTCACTTCCGGAGAGTCCAGCCCTTTCTTCTCTTCCATATCAGTCTCTCTACTTATGGAGTCTGTATCCAGAGCACTATTTCAAGACCTCCAATGTGTCTCCTCAAAGACTGCCTGACCCACTTTCCAGATGGAGCCAACATCATCCTCCATCTGATCCATAAATCATGAACAGAAGGCTGAGGAAATGAGAAGCTGCGCTCCCACTGGGAGGGGAGTGAAGCTTCCAGCATGGGGTGCACAGCATGATCACGGAGGCACAACACAGTTCTCCAGAAAGCCAGTTCTGATGAATGACAGAACAGCCGGTTCCAGATGAAACTATCCTGGATTTTCAAATACGAACAGTAACATTGAAATGAGATAAGACTTACCACCAACTTAGTTGGACATATTTAATTATATGTATTATGATTATTATGGCACCTGAAGACCAGATATAAATAGTAAGCCGTTCACATATTTTACCATCATAGCTATTTCTGGGATTCCCTCAGACAAAAGATGGGAGAGAGAAACGATAAAGTGTATGAGCTTCTCTCCTGCCGGAAGGGCACAGGGCACTGCTCCAGTCCTCCTTCTCTAAAAAGGATTGAAGGTGTCCCATAGCACCTGAAAGAAGAAAATAGCGAGATACCCCAGAGAGGCTGATTTCAGTGTTCATTTAAAAGTCAAAGGTAGGGCTTCCCTGGTGGCGCAGTGGTTGAGAGTCCGCCTGCCGATGCAGGGGACGCGGGTTCGTGCCCCAGTCCGGGAAGATCCCACATGCCGCGGAGCGGCTGGGCCCGTAAGCCATGGCCGCTGAGCCTGCGCGTCTGGAGCCTGTGCTCCGCAGCGGGAGAGGCCACAGCAGTGAGAGGCCCGCGTACCAAAAAAAAAAAAAAACACCAGGACAGAGCTTCCTGCAAATTATGATGAAGTGGTTTTTGCCTGCAATTCACTGGCTTTGTGTTACAGTACCTATCGAAGAAGCTGGGTTTTCCCACCCTCGCACCCACTCCCTCCTAAGATGGGGGCAGGTTTGGGACAAGGAGCAGGAGAACACTGAGCCAAAGTGCTAATGGGTCGACTTCTGAAGCATGAAGAGTGAAGAGGATATAAAAATAATCTTGTCTCTGTATAATGTACCCACCTGAATTCCTCTTTTGGATTCTTTATCCTTATTTAAACCTGTCATTTGAGCAGCTGAAGTGAAAATATGGGCCCAGGATCTCCTTCTGAGTGAGAGAAGCATCTCTTCTCCAGCATCCTCACCATAAGAAATCAATGAAAACAGCCTCCAATCAAAGGTCAAGAGGTAATCAGAAGGCGGGGGGGGGGGGGCGGGGAGGGGGTAGTGGTGAGTAGCAATGAGTAGCAGGTTGGCCTGGCTACACTGGATCTTTCTGAGATCTCAAGGTTATCTCTCTCATAAGCTATCTTTTCCTGGTTGGATTTGACTTTTGTGTTTTGTTTTCATTTTCGTTTTGTTTTCTTACCATAAGAGTGGTAAGGCATTAAAGGTTAGGCAGTGAGCCAGGAGAAAAACGGCCAAGAAAACAGCCTGGCTGCCTTCAGGCTAGGCTTCTAAGTCACAGAGAACAAAAGGGAGTCCACCCAACAGCTCGGGTCCAGCTGAACTCACCAGGATCAGAAGAACAGCATGCAAATTGGAGTCAAAGTTCTGTAGTCATAAACAGTACATACGACTTGGGGGTGGTTTTCACGTCCACACAGAGCTCCCTGGGGAACCTCATTCATTTGGGTGGAGTTTGCAGGTCCTGGTCATGACCACATTCTCTGTGACCAACACTGACTGATGGTGGGAGGCGGGAGTGCTGCCCATGAGTAAGCAGGGTGAGTGGGTGCAGGCCCTGTGGGCCGAGCAGTCACTTACACACCTAGACAGAGCTTAATGTAAGACCCCAGAGGTCATGCTTGTAATATTTACATAAGTGACTTGATACTTAGAGCTCCATCATTGACTGCCCATGAATTATTGTGGTCTCTTCATTTACAATAGAGAAAAAATGGAAGCCACAAATACGTTCTTCCATAAATTAGCAGATAAACAGTGAGCGATGTATCCATGCTGTGAAATTGTATTCAGCAATCTAAATATTAAACTATTATACCATGAAACGACATGAGGGAATCCTAAATGCATATTGCTAATTAAAAAATCGGTCTGAAAACGTTCAGTTTCATCTATTTCACCTTTGGGAAAAGGCAAGTCTATATATGAACCAGTCAGATGAGCATTTAGCAGGAATTTGGGAGAAGGATTTTCATAAGATAAACATGGACAATATTTAAGGATAGTGAAATTCTTCTCTATGAAATTGCAGTGGTGGAACCATTGCACTACGAATATGTCAAAATATATACAGTAATAGGAGAACCTTTTTAATATAAATATAAATTTCATTTAGAAGTTCAGAGACTGAAGGGTGGAACGATGCACACTGTATAGATGATACCTAATATAGTGAATCTATGAATTAACATGGCTGGAGAAGGAGGGAAAGTAGGTTTTGACTTTGGAAATGAGTGGAGTCTGAAGACTAAGTTCTAAGCCACTGCACGTAAGCACTAGAGCCTGGTGGATAACGGTATTTCCATCAGGAGTCAGGCTAAGCATTCAGTTACTACTGTGCATGTGGAATTGAACAATTAGTAGCTGGATGGAATCTGTGGAGAGAGGTTTCTTACTGTTGGATGGAAAGTAACAGAGAAGCAAGGAGGAAACTCTGGATTTAACCATGTGTTGTTGCACTAGGATTGGAGATGTAAGAATTGTCTCACATTTACCTTAACACAGGTCAGAAGGTGAGATACAGAGCTAGTTGCAGACGTCTGTGTGTATATGTGGGGTAGTGCACACAGATATATTTCCAAGGTCTTTTAGCTTATAGGGTCTAGAGCCAATGCTCCCAGTAGACAGGACACCAACATTAGTATCCTAATACCCAGTCTTCTGATTCCTGTTACTATTCTCCAGAAAAGGATCCGCAACTCAGCTGAGGCATGGCTAATTCTAGGGCCAGAGAAGAGAATACACATGATTATCCTGCAGACTCTTGTAGCACCAGAAAGTAAGGAAGTTCACAGAAATGAATGGGGGCCCATAAAGAGGATACAGGAGACAATCTGAAAGAGCTCCCCGTGGCTGACAAGTGGTCACAATTACAGAAGCAAAGAAAATGTCTTAGTATATAACCTTAACACAATGTATGAAACAAATATCTTGATTCATACTTATATAAAGAGATTGAATAAATATATCTAATGGGGATGGTAGGATAAATCCATCTGATGGTGGAAAGCAGATTTAAAGTTCAACAGTAAAAATTATTTATGTCATTAAACGATTAAAAACTTGACAAGTAATAACAGAAAGTATTAACCTAATCTTCAAATAAAGGTCTCAAGAAGAAATATATCTGTGCGGCTCTTCCAAAGATAGATGGGGAAAGACAGAGAAGCCTGAATCCATGAAAAACGTCTCAAGTTTAGAAACAAGAAAGTTCCCTGGAATCATTGTGGATGAGGCTTCCGGGGTGGCAATGATCCAGTGGAGAAACCACAGCTTCTGAGAGAGAATCCCTCCATACCAACCTCTGCACCTGCCCTGAAATGGGTCCTCTTGTTTCCTGATGACCCTGAGCGCCCCCTGGTGGTTGGGGAGGCCCCTGCAGGGAGGGTCGTGTCTGGACTCACCCTGACTTCTCACTGAACCAACTGGGACAGTAACACAGGGCTGTGTCCTAGGTCATCACGGAGCTGAGCTGCAGGGAAAACTGAATTTGTGAGGTGTCTCTGGAGGTGGAGAGACATTTCTGGAGAGACATCTTGTATGCTGTGCTACTCCCAGAACCAAAGCACCCCAGTCACCTCAGCCCTTTCCCTGGGGGCTGAGGGATCCAGTCCCAGCAGCCAGCACTGTTTGTGATGGATAATCCAGAGACTGAGCGGGTAAGGGAGAGGGTCTTCAATAGTCCTGGGCCCGATTCCTGCACCAGCACCTGGGACACGACACCTGGCAAAGGGGAAACAAGGAAACACCCAGTTCACTGATGTCACCCTGTAACTCCACCTTCCTCAGACCCAGGAGATGCTCACAGCTGAGGGATGCCCGCAAGAGGAGGAATGACCAGAAGATTTTCATGTTCATTTTGATCAGTGCTTTGACTTTCAGAGAGTTATGTCAGTGAAGTTGAGAACCCTGATTCTGACTAGCAGAGGTGCTGTGCTTTCCCCTTGAGCCTGGGCGTGATGTGCAGGTGGGAAGCATGTTTCCATATAAAGATGGTCATGGCTGGTCCTTCTCTAGGGCTCTGGCGGAGGGTGCTGGCTGAGATCCAGAGTGGACACAGCTTCATGTCACCTCTGAAGAATGGGTGATGTTCCTTTTCCAATACGATACTTACATTTCCATATATGTCTATCTGCGTCTATATTATAGGTGTACTCGTTGGCTAGTGTGGCCATTACAGAATAACAGACTGGTGGATTAAACAAGAGCAATGGATTCCTCTCAGGCCTGGAGGCGAGAAGTCTAAGGTCACGGTGTTAGCAGGTTTGGGTCCTTCTCAGACCTTTCTCCTTTGCTTGCAGATGGACGTCTTCTCACTGACTCCTCAGATGGTCTTTTCTCTGTGTTTCTGTGTGCATCCCTGGTTTACTTGTCTGTTCATTATTCCTCTTCTTAAGTGTGACAAAGACCCCTGACCACCCCTTTGCCAACAGGATCCTTGTAATTCTCTTCTCAACTAGTCTTGACCTGTGGGCTTCTGTGTTTATATGTGCATGACCAGTTTTTGTCAAGAGCCCTGCTAAGTGAGAATAATGAGAATCCCCTACCCTTGAACTCTGATCACCCGCAGTAGTTGATCAAAGCCATCAAACCTCCTATCACCCACACGGTATCTGATCACCCTGGTCTCCATTTAGCAAGAATCCTTTTGAGTCTATGTAACCAGAATCCCCTTAGCCTGTATTTCTTCTGTTAATAATTTCCAGTCCACTCCACCCCACCCTCTTCTTGGCCATAAGCCCACACTTGCCAGGCTGTATTTGGAATTAAGTGAAGTTTCCAAGGCTGCATCCCATGTGCAGCAACGAGTTTTGTCTTCAGGTTTCCGATGAACTTTATATTGGAAACATGAGTATCATTTTCAGCACCCATGGCCATATAACTCATGCCTGAATGAAGCTGATGTCTCATGTATATTTTCCCTAAGTCCACTCACAGCCACTTGTGCGTAGGGACACTAGACTGTTCCTCAGCCCTATGCCTGGGACTACTTTAAACAATCACCAAGAATCACGGAAATGTGAAAAGCATGGCACTAATTTGACCCCAGAAAGTGCTCAATTACAGGACGGGAGTTGAAACAATTAAAGAGAGCATCACCTTGACTGACCTCAGCTGGGAAAATGTGTGTGTGTGTGTGTGTGTGTGTGTGTGTGTGTGTGTATGTATGTGTGTGTGTGTGTGTTAGTGCGCGCATGTGTGTTGCCTGATTCAAACAACCGGCCACATTTTTAATGTCTGTGAATGACCACAAAATGACAGTATTTATTTTAGGGTGCTCATAAAAGCTAGAAGTAGGTGAATTGGCAGATTTGGAATCTGTGAATAACGAGGATAATTGCATGTGCAGTATTGGAGCGCTCTGGCGTTAGAGTCTATAACACTGCCCGCTGCAGAATTCAGAATGCCTGTACAGGTTGCCTGAAAGCAGGATGGTGTGTCTCTTCCTTCCACATCTACAAAAACAAAACAACAATTAATACTGTTTAAAAATCTCATGTGCATTGTCAGGATATTTACACGTTTCACAAACTTCAGGCTGAAATTGAAAATTATGGTGAGCTGCAGGGTTTTTTTGAGCTCCTTTGAGAAAAAGATAAAGAAATGATAAACAACCTTAATTCTTGAGTATTATATGGGTCTGTGCATATGAATATATATATACACAGCTATAATAAAAATAAAAAGCAAATATGTATATGCACACAAAAATTTTTAGACACTTCATAATCCACAGCAATGAAACATTAGGATACAGTACAGAGTCTCTAGTAGAGGTCCTGGGCAGGAAGAGGAAAGCACAGGATCTAACAAGAATTCCCTCCCAGCCCATATATGCACCTGCTGCAGGTCGCAGCCCTGTACTTGTTGGGTCCTGTGCGACCCCTGGTGGTAACGGGCCTCCGTGCAGGGAGGTTTGTGTCTGGGCTCACACTGACTTCCCCTCACTGTGTCTCTTGCACAGTAATACACGGCTGTGTCCTCAGTTGTCAGGCTGCTCAGCGATAAGTAGACTTGGCTCTTGGAGGTGTCCGTGGTGATGCGGAGCCGGGACTTAAGAGTTGGGTTATAATATGCGCTTCCATCACTATCTATCCCCCCAACCCACTCCAGCCCCTTTCCTGGAGGCTGTCGGACCCAGGCTACTGTAGCATAGCTGGTTAATGAGAATCCAGAGAAAGTGCAGGTGAGGGAGGGGGCCTGTGAGGGCTTCACCAGACTGGGTCCCGACTCCTGCAGCTGCACCTGGGACAGGGCACCTGTGGACAGAGAGAACCACGGTGACTCATGGGCTCAGATGCAGCTTCCCCAGGTGTTCACGTCTGAATCCCTGAGAAACTCACCTCTGGGAGCTGACACCAGGAAGAGGAAGAACCACAGTGGATTCATCTTCTTGCAGATGAGATTCCTGAAGCCCAGAAATTCTCTTCAAGCATGAGGAGAAACCCGAATTTAAGTGAACAGGTACTTTGTTTTTACCTTGTGGTCTAAGGGGATGTTTGCATAAGGGAGGGACCTTTTTATAAAAAGCAGAAAGTAGTGAAGGGAGGTCCCAGTCTCTGGGACTCCACCTGAGGACGCTGCTGACTGTTTCCTCAGGGAACTCAGCCGCCACCTGGCGTCCCCTCCCTATGCCTGGGGGACTCAGTGTCCAGGAATGAAATGATGCTGAAGGGCTAGTGAGGAAATCAGCTGTGCTCAAGGATTAACGGCAGATTTGGGCAGTAGACTTTAATCCCATGGATGTATATATTTCACATAAATACCCATCACACATTCAGGGTCCTCCAAGATGTCAGACACAGACTCTTGTTTTTTCCTTTCTGCATTACCTCATGTTTATTTCCTGGATGTGCAAGTATTTGAGACAAACCATACATGTAATAATCACATTGAATTCAGACAGAGTGAGGTAAAATTTAATGTTTATCATAATTCACAAGGGACTTCGTGTGTCCCTTAACTTGGGTGAACATTTCTTCACCTGAAACAGTTTAAATGTTATCAAGAGTTACTCTGGAGGTGGATTTATTCATAACAACTAAACACACCGTGTATTTTGTGGACAAGGTAATCATTCTTGCTGAGATGGTCATGGATCCTAGCACTGCTGACATGGCCTGAAGCCTGACCTGCCTGTTTCCTGTGCACAACTGAGTGTCTGCAGGAACAGTGCGAGCTTCAGGGCTCCTTCCTTGCAGGTGGACGTTGAGGAATCCCCAGGGCTAGCAAGGTCTAAGAACAGACAGCTCCTGGAAGCTCCTCAGGACTCCAACATGCTGGGCGGGTGACCTGGTCACAGTGCACAGACTCACTACTTCTAGAAGTGTTCATTTATACTCTCCCTGTCACAGCCAGTGACATTGGAGCTCAGGGAACACAGTTCCCACTGCACTGGGTGAGAGAACATGCATGATTCTTGGAAGTAAACCTTCAAAGTGAATGGCTTGCAGAGTATGTGGGTGTCATGGTCAGAGGAAAGTCCTCACCTCAGGAAGCAGGTTCCCTTGAAAAGTCCACGTGAGAGCTTTCCTGAGTCCCTGAGTCACTGAGTCCTGGGACTGTGCCTGAAGTCATATAAGTAAATGGTGCTGGAGAGCAGAGCACAGCTCCATCCCATCTCACTGTGGGCACTGAGGATGTGGCCTCACCACCTGCATTTCAGTCTGCAAGGATGTAAACTGGGGATCACGATGGTAATGGTATGTCTGAAATTTATAGTGGGGTTGCCAGGGGTGCTGGATGTTGACATGAGTGTCATCAGTGATGTTACTTCTCCTGGGAACCAGAAAGACCAACGTGAGTCCCCATCACTGACTGACACCCTGTACATGTAGCGCTGGCTCCACTCCTGCCCTGAGAGGTCACTACTGTGGGTCTGGGGCAGGTCAGCTCTCCCTCAGCCCAGTGATTTCACCTGTACACTGACTGATGTCGAGCCTGCCGTCTGTGAGAAGATATTTACTCCATACTCTTTCATGAAGAGAGTACGATACTTCTTCTAGCTTGTCCAATAATATTTGCAGAGTAAATTCAATACTAAAGGATCTGCCTGCTTGAATGTCGATAATAGGAGAGCCGAACAAAGTAATATGGGCAAGAATCAAAGGACAAGTCTGCACCCTGTTGTCAGGAACTGAAAATTGAGCTGATACGCCATGGGATAGGATAATGGAAGGGATGGCATCTAAAACCTAGAACCAGGTGGGCCCATTATTCACCAGGTGGAAGAAGGGCCTGCATTTGAACAGATGCCCCAGCATCTGACCTGTCCTTCATGAGCTGGTAGATTAGAGGAGATCCATCCAAATTCATGTTAACATAGAAGGATATATAACAGGTGTCTTTATGTTTCAGTGGGTGGGGATGTGTTGTTAGGGTCCATTTAACCCTAGGAAAAATGTGTTAGTTCACCAGAACTGAAAAAAGTTATTTTTCCTTTGTGGAGATAATTGGGGTCCATTCAGTCTGGAAACCAGGTCATATGATAATGCTGGAGGGAATATCTATTAGAGACGCCCAGTGGGTGATGGGAAAAAGAAGTGGGGAGATTTCAGTCATCTTTCTTTGCAGGTTACTAGTGATGGTCACAGCAAGAGCGCCTGACCTTCGTGATAAGAGGGAGAAGGGCTGATGGTGGTGGCTTCATGGGGACCACGTGGGCAGGTCCTTCTGATGGTTTCTGTGTTTTCCCTTATAAAATCTTGAGAGTATAAGCTCAGAATGAGTTGTGGATTTCAGGAACGTTGAGGACAGATGGTTTAGGTCATTTAGTATGTTTGTTGGAATCATTGAGAAAAGAAGAAGCAGGAAGTATACTTGGAAATGAGCAATGCCCTCGTGTGATATTAAATTAGTTGTCTTAGATGTTACTGAATGTACAGACATTCGCTATCCTCACATTTCATCTTCTAGGTCCACTTGGAATCCAGTTTCAAACGTGAGGGATGTAATGAAATATTTATTATGAAACAACAAGGTATCTAAAATTTAAGAAGTATAAGTCTAAGTAATGGAAATGTGTTACTGAAATTGTGATTGTCAAATTCTTCTCTGTGGCAACATAAATTAAAATTAATAATAATAATTCAAGGTATTGATTTTGTTTTCAACCATTGCTAAATCCATTGAATCATTCAAGTTATAATCATTCATAAACTCAGATGCATCATGGGTAAAATTTATTGTTAGGAAACGATCATTTTAACTGATGAAATCTCACTCTCTCATCAAGGATCTGTGTCTCTGTGGACACGCAGCACAGTTCTCACCAGCAACACAGGAAGGAGGGTACGTTGGTACATTTCTACTTTTCCAGAAGAGCATCTCTGACGAAGTCCCCCCTCTGTTTACCCATTCCATCCTTGTAGTATCTGAAAGAGGCCTTTGAGTGTACTGTGACATGTTCCCACATGAAGTTCCCATGGCTTAGGAAGTGAAAGTTTAACTTCACTTTTCATTGTAATAGAAACATAACAACAAGTAATTGAGAAGCAAAAAAAAATACATTTAAAATTTACCCAAAGGCAAGCTACAGATTGGCAGAAAATGTTTGCAAAAGACATATCTAGTATATGTGATTGTTATCTAATATGTAGCAAGAAGCCTTAAACTCAACAATAAGAAAGAAACAAAAGTCTTAAAAAATGGGCTAAAATCCTTAACAGACACCTGACCAAAAAGACAAAGAGTTCGCAAATAAGGCTGTGGGAGAACATATGTCACAGGGAAGTGCCGTTCCGAACAAGGACATATCCCTGAAAACTTACAAGAGTGGATCAGATCAGGACTCTGAGAACCTCAAACACCTGCAGGATGTGAAGCTGCAGGGGGTCCATTCACAGCTGGTGGGGATGCAGAACGGGGTGCACCTTGGGAGACATTTTGGGGGCTTCCTGCAAAACTAAACATACTGTTATCTATGTTTCAGCAATAGTGCTCCTTTGTATGTTTGTGAAAGACAGTAAGACTTTAGTCCAGAGAAAACCCTGCCCACGATGCTCAGTTAGCTTTATTGATATCTGCCGAAATTTGGAAAAAGCAACATGTCCTTTCATAGGGAATGATTAATAAACTGTGTATATCCAGTCAATGGACACTGAAATCTCATACCGATTTGAAGAAATATCGAATGGTGAGATGGAAACGCAAAGTAGAGATTCCAGAAGAACACACCTGGCAAGGTGATGTCAACAGAGTGACAGTGGCTGTGAGGACTGAGGTTCCTAAGAGGTTGTACAACGTGAGGCTGAAGAGAAGACACCTGGGACATGTCAGGAGGGAAATCTCCTCCTCTGCCCCTCTTGAGTTCCTGAGGCTGGGCTGATAACAAAATTGACAAAGACAGATTAACAGGAGAAAAGAAAAAAAATTTAACCATGTGCATGGACGTGCCATAGAAATGGACCCAGAAGTGACCAAAGCAGGCAGCTTTTATATTTTTAGACAAAATGCAATATTTGTGAGGAATTGGTAGAAGGAGGAAATGTGTGCTTTTGGTGCTCAAATAGCGAACAACCTAAGCAGGGTTTGGGCTTGCGTAGTCATTAAAGAAGGAGCAAGGTTTGTTCATAGAGACTTCCAGGCCTGAATTCCCCATCCCTGGTGATAAGAGTGTCCCTCTGTAAAGGAAAGCAGGGTCTGGCTGCTTGGTGCTGAAAGGCCAATAAAGAGGCAAAGTTGGTGAAAGGAAAGTTTGCTTTATTTTGGCTGCCTGCACCCGGGGGTGGGGGGCAGACTTCTCTCCAAAGGTCACCCAGCACTGAGCATCTGTGGGAAAGGGCTTTTATAGGCGGAAGGCGGGGCTACGGGCAGAAACGGCAGAGTCAGCTGTGACAGTCGTCTTGCAGTTGGTCATGAGGTGTTGTGATCAGCCTCATCTTGATTGATTTAAGTAGAGTTAATCTTCAGGTCCAGGGTCGGTTTGTTCTCATTTCTTGAGGCCAGTTCTTGGAATTGTGGCAGCTTATGTCATGGCTACAGTCTGGTCATCATGCAGTTAACTTCTTCCTCCTGGTGGGAGTTTCAGTATCTATAAGACGGCTCATGGGACATGGACAAGAATATTATCTGCAGCCCTTGAGGAGGAACCAAAGGTCCTTGATTTGCTTAATAACTAAACTATTAGTTTTTAGTCTTGTTGGACAGTTTTCCCTTCTTTCTGCATTTGCTCACTTCTCAGATGAAACTTATTCTTTGGCTAAATTGTTTCTACAGAAAAAAGGCAGGTGGAAAGCATGAGGTGAAGGACCGTTTCACTTCCACACCTAAATGGGGGAGAGCACCTTTCACATGGGAGGTTTATTTCTCATTTCAGGGTGACTTGGAGGAAATTCAGAGTGTCCCTGTAGTGGGCTCTGTCTTAAGTCACTTGGAGGCATATTTAGGGGTGGCCTACCCTGGATCCGAACACTCAAGGCCTCCTTTATTATTTTGTTTCTACATATGCACACCAAGCATGTGATGTAGGTATCGGTTTACCTGCATCTTACAGATGTGAAGCTAAACTGCAGCCTGGACTTGGCAGTGATGTGCTGGAGAGCACACATCAGGACACAGTGAGGCCTCCCGTCCAGGCCTGGGCGTCTCCACCCTGGTTATTTTTGCTCGTGCAGGGGTTCCTGGACGGAGGTGGGCCTGCATAGTGAGGCTGCAGGACTCTTCCTGGAAGGAGAAGCTGTGGGACTTTCCTGCATTTTAGTGCTCACGTAAGATGCTGTGGTGAAGAAAGGAGAATAGATTTGTTTTCAGCAGCTTCTGAAAATTCATGTTATTATCCACCTGACTCTAAACTTTCCCTGCCAACTACATATGTGTCTATTGGTAATAGCTGTGATGATGAATATTTGACATAAAATAAACTGCACAGTAGAAGAGGATGCAGGTCTCATATAAGCATATAGGGATTCTATTGGGCCTGGAAGCAAGGAGCACATGTAGAAACACCCCCACCCATGTCCCCTCTAACTGGCATCTTTCCCAGCGACCCACTGAGGATCCGGGGCTGCTCAGCGCATTTATGCTTCTCATGCAAGAGGTTAGCAGGCAAGTCAACAGCCAGCATCCTGGCAGGGACAGCTGGTCTACAGTAGGGCAGGGCTGAGATATCACAATGAGGAAGGAAGAATATGTTTAACTCTTTATACATCCGCTGGAATAGTATTTAAAAGGGTCAATTTAGACAAGATTTAGACAAGGGAAAAGCTGAATATATATCTTTGAGTCTCTGCCTTTCTTATATGACATTTATTCCCCTATTTCAAAGTCTTTCTAATTGAGAGACTGAAAGTGCAAGTCAAGAACCATGGATGAGTCCAGAGAGGTTCCCCAGGGAAAACTGCTACATGGAGAGGAAACCCCAGACCCTTAGTGGAAAGCAGCCCTTAACTACCATCTGCACCTGCTCCTGGGGCTGAAACACACACTTGTATGTCCTGAGTGCCCCCTGCATCCCCCTTCCTGTCTCCCTGCAAGGAGGTTTGTGTCTGGGCTCACACTGACTTCCCCTCACTGTGTATCTTTCGCACAGTAATACACGGCCGTGTCCTCAGATCTCAGGCTGTTCATTTGCAGATACAGCGTGTTCTTGGAGTTGTCTCTGGAGATGGTGAATCGGCCCTTCACAGAGTCTGCATAGTATGTGTTACCACCACTACTACTAATAACTGAGATCCACTCCAGCCCCTTCCCTGGAGCCTGGCGGACCCAGCTCATGTCAAAGCTACTGAAGGTGAATCCAGACGCTGCACAGGAGAGTCGCAGAGACCCCCCAGGCTGTACCAAGCCTCCGCCAGACTCCAGCAGGTGCACCTCACACTGGACACCTGCAAACACAGAGACATCCTGGTCAGGAGACTGTCACACATCCAGTGATTCCCTCACCCATATCCACTCACATCCTCAGTGTCTCTTGCTCTCCATAAATTACCTTGTAAAATAGCCACAAGGATAACCCAGCTCAGCCCAAAGTCCATGGTGAGTGCTCTGTCCTGAGCCCTGAATGGGGGCACGTTGGAATCCCAGGCTGGAGCTCCTCTCCCAGAGCTGCAGGGTCAGGGCTGGGGCTGCTTTATATCAACAGAGGAAGGACCCTATTTGCATGACCTTATAGTCTATAAGAGGTTATGTCGTTGAACGTCCTCCGAAAGGTCAGGGTCTCAGAACAGGTGTGAGAGTCTTGGATTTTGTGGTGTTGATAGCATCTGGGAAATATAACTTTCATTGTTTGATTGTTCCACAGTAAACACGTAGGACCCATATGTCATTTTACATATGCACACACATCCCGTGATGTAGCTGTCATTGTTACCCTCATATTAGGGGTGTAAACTACACCCAGAAGAATGGAGGGTGTGTGTAGTGTCCAAGGAGAAACATGGGGTGACCGTGAGGTCCAGCATCTGCACCTGAGCTCTGGGCCAGTCTGCTCCCTGGAACCCACTGGAGGACAGAGCTGGAGTTGCCGGGTGAGGTTTGCAAAAACCCCTTCTGTAATGAGCTCATGATGACTTTGCTCTATTCTAGTGTTTACCTAAAATATATGGAGAGGGTCAGGGTTGATGAGAAGTATTTTCAAGAGTCTCTTATGTTTCAGTATCTTCCCTTCACTCCTTACCTCCCAAGTCATGCATTTCTTTATTTGTAATTACTTTAATGAGTTTCTTGACATATAATAAAGCGCACACACTCAGAATGAACACTGTGATGAATACTGACGGAGGCATCAGCATTATCAGGAGAGAACAAATCAATTCCTCTCATTATTTTCAGTAGTTTCTGGGTTTCTTCCTTCCTGTCCCTTCTTATCTTCCATCCTGTCCCCACATCACCGTTGATCTTTCCTTGTTATCTCAGATTACTTTTCCTTTTCTAGAATTTATAAAAGTGGGATTATATTGTATGTATTCTTATTATTATGGCTTATTTTACTCAGCACAAATAGTTGTGAATACTATCATGTTATTGTGTGTATCAAGAATCCTGGTTTTAATAACAGGTTGCATTTAAAGAATGATCATAGCATGATTGGCTTATTTATTAAGCTGATGTGTGATATTGGAATTGTTTCCAGTTTCTGGGCGTTACAATAAAGCTGATACTCGTCTTGGAGATGTAGAGAGATGAGAACCTGAGAAAATGCTTCTTTTTTAATGTTCTTAAAACAACCTCAAAATGGGGCAAGTTGCACATTATCAAAATCTCACCATTATATCAGATAATTAGAGAACTAAGAGAGCAACAAATTTAAATCTTGGATAGACAAATGCTCACAGAATAGCAAAGACTAAGATTGTTAATGCTGCCATAGGCTGCTGAATGGAATAAAAACTACTACAAGATTAAACTAGAAACGGATGCCTTGAGGTCGAGTGTGGTTAGGGTGTAATAGTGTCCCAACGTCTCCTAAGTAACTACCTTGCCAGTGTCAGCGTGGTCCTGCTAAAGTGTGAGTCAGATGGTGTTACCTCTCTATCAACACAGGTGTGTCTTCCTACCTGGGACAGCTCAGGATTCCTGCCTGAGCTGTTAGGTCCTCCTGCATCCTCGGAAAGAGGACCTTGGCCCTGGACTTGGATCTGCACTGTTTCATAGCATCTCCGCTCACAGTGTGACCTTTGTCCCCTCATCCAGTCCCACTGTGCCATATATTTACCACATATGAAATGGTGAAATAGGATCACATGCGGAAATGAATAAGAATGTTCCGGGTGCTGACTGACGCACAAAACACTGCCACAACCCCTGACAGTTTACACTGACAGCAGCTCTTTACTTTGTTCACCGTCTCTGCTTAGGGAGGGCTTGGAGGAGAAGCCCACCCTGCCTCATGCAGGGTCGCTGTGAGAGGCTCAAGTTCAGCTGCAGGACCTGCTCCTGTGATGCACACTCACGTGTAAGGGAGGGTGACCCTGACTGTAGGCTGGGGGCTCAGCCTGGTCTGAGGGCTGGGCCTTGTGTCCACCTCGTGTGGACACTGCTTGGGCTCTGACATCCTTTCAGCAAGATGCCTGGGTCAGCTGAGCGGTCCCTGCATCAGAGCCCTTCCTCCCCGCAGTCACTTACACACCTAGACAGAGCTTAATGTAGGACCCCAAAGTCATGCTCGTAATATTTACACAAGTGTCTTGATACTTAGAGCTCATCATAGACTTCCCATGAATTACTGTGGTCTCTTCATTTACAACTGAGAAAAAATGGAAGCCACAAATACATTCTTCCATAAATTAGCAGATAAACAGTGAGCGATGTATCCATGCTGTGAAATTGTATTCAGCAATCTAAATATTAAACTATTATACCATGAAAGGACATGAGGGAATCCTAAATGCATATTGCTAATTAAAAAATCGGTCTGAAAACGTTCAGTTTCATCTAGTTCACATTTGGGAAAAGGCAAGTCTATATATAAACCAATCAGATGAGCATTTAGCAGGAATTTGGAAGAAGATGTTTGATATGTGAAACATGGGCAATATTTAAGGACAGTGAAATTCTTCTCTATGAAATTGCAGTGGTGGAACCATTGCACTCTGAATTTGTCAAAATATACACAGTAATAGGAGAACCTTTTTAGTATAAATATAAATTTCACTTAGTAGTTCAGAGACTGAAGGATGGAACGAGGCACACTGTAAAGATGATACCTCATATCATAGTGAATCTATGAATTAACATGGCTGAAGAAGGTGGGAAAGTAGGTTTTGACCTAAGTGACTTTGGAAATGAGTGGAGTCTAAAGGCTAAGTTCTAAGCCACTGCACATAAGCACTAGAGCCTCGTGGATAACGGTATTTCCATCAGGAGTCAGGCTAAGAATTCTGTTACTACTGTGCATGTGGAATTGAACAATTAGTAGCTGGATGGCATCGGTGGAGCCAGGTTTCTCACTGTTGGATGGAAAGTAACAGACAAGCAAGGTGGAAAGACTGGATTTAACCATGTGATATTACACTAGGATCGGAGATGTAAGTATTGTCTCACATTTACCTTAACACAGGTCAGAAGGTGAGATACAGAGCTAGTTGCAGATGTGTGTGTGTATACGTGGGGTAGTGCACACAGATATATTTCCAAGGTCCTTTACCTTATAGGGTCTAGAGCTAATGCTCCCAGTAGACAAGACACAAGCATTAGTATCCTAATCCCCAATCTTCTGATTCCTATTACTATTCTCCAGAATGGGATCTGCAACTCAGCTGCGGCATGGCTAATTCTAGGGCCAGAGAAGAGAATACATATGATTATTCTGAAGATTCTTGTATCACCAGAAAGTAAGGAACTTCACACAAATTGATGGGGACCCATAAAGGGGATACAGGAGACAATCTGAAAGAGCTCCTCCTGGGTGACAAGTGGTCAGAATTACAGAAGCAAAGAAAATGCCTTAGTATATAACCTTCACAGAAAATATGAAACAAATAACTTGATTCATACTTATATAAAGAGATTGAATAAATATATCTAATGGGGAAGGTAGGATAAATCTCCCTTAATGAATAACTTCAGGTACCTCATCATGGTCATCCTCCCTTCAGGAAGGTGAACTTAACCTTCCATCCCTGAAAGTGGCCTGGAGTATGGACATGGCAGAAATTATGGGTGCCCTTGAGTTACATGATGAATTTTTAGATATAATACACCAAACATCATTCATAATATAAATTTGTAATTTTTCTGTATCCATTAAAACTTCTGTTCTGAAAACAACAACATCAACAGTAACAATAACTTCACTGAGAAGGGAATTAAAGCACAGACTTGGAGAATGTGCTTTCTAGTATCATATTTATATGGACTTGTATCATGAATACACAGCAAATTAACAGCTCAACAACAGCAACAAAAAATGAAAATAATGTACACTGTGCCAGTGATTTGAAGATACTTACACATAGAAGAGATAAAGGTTTTAAAAGGAGTCTTCATTAAGGAAACATAAAATAACACGATGATGAAATACTGCTATTCACTTATTACAACAATTAAAGCACAGAATAATAAAAAAGTTAAATACTGGGGATGATGTAGAGCAAAAGGCCCCTCATCCGCTTGCTGGAAGGAATGCCAATGGCCGCCAATTGGAATATATTTGTCGTTTTCTTAGAGAGAAAACCAGACACTCACCAAGTGATTGAGGAGTGAGCTAGAAAAGTATTTACAAAAGTTTTAAAAATATTTATGTTAATACAAATAACTTCATACGGGTGCTTGTATCATCTTTACACATTCGAGCCTTTACCACTCCCTAAATATGGGTTATGTAGTCAGTTTTTATGGTTATTTTCCATACGATTAGGATATACTTGTTTCTGTTCCCTTTTATCTATCTCTCTTTTATCTAATTCTCTATTATCAATGTCCACACTAGATAAAAAGGTACCGGAAACACAGCCCACATATTACAGCCCAGCCTGTGGCCCGACATTTCCAAAGGTCCTCTGAGGAGAGAATGACTGCAGTGCTGTATGGACATCAATTTCCGAATATCAACATGACTCATACTATTCAAGTGAAAGGCATTGCATCAGACAGGACTGGAGAGATTTTCAGGATGAGAGGAATTGGAAATCCATCTGATGGTGGAAAGCAGATTTAAAGTTCAACAGTAAAAATTATTTATGTCATTAAACGATTAAAAACTTGACAAGTAATAACAGAAAGTAGTAACCTAATCTTCAAATAAAGGTCTCATGAAGAAATATTTCTGTGCGGCTCTTCCAAAGATAGATGGGGAAACACAGACAAGCCTGAATCCATGAAAAGCGTCTCAAGTTTAGAAACAAGAAAGTTCCCTGGAATCACTGTGGATGAGGCTTTCAGGGGTGGCAGTGATCCAGTGGAGAAACCACAGGTTCTGAGAGAAAATCCCTCCATGACATCCTCTGCCCCTGCCCTGAAATGGGTCCTCTTGTTCCTGATGACCCTGAGTGCCCCCGGTGGTTGGTGCGGCCCCTGCAGGGAGGTTCCTGTCTGGACTCACCCTGACTTCTCACTGGGCCTCCTGGGACAGTAACACAGGGCTGTGTCCTAGGTCTGTGCCCTGAGCTGAGCTGCAGGGAAAACTAAATTTGTGGGAAAACTAAATTTGTGATGTGTCTCTGGAGGTGGAGAGTCATTTCTGGAGAGACAGCTTGTGTGCTGTGCTATTCCCAGAACCAAAGCACCCCGGTCACCCCAGCCCTTTCCCTGGGGGCTGAGGGATCTAGTCCCAGCAGTCAGCACTCTTTGGTTGGAGAATCCCGGAATAGGGCAGGTGAGGTAGAGGGTCTTCAATAGTCTTGGGCCCAACACTTGCACCTGCACCTGGGACAGGACACCTGGGGAAGGAAAAGTAATGTGGCACCCACTTCACAGACGTCACCCCATAATTCCACCTTCCTCAGACCCAGGAGATGCTCACAGCTGAGAGATGCCAGCAAGAGGAGGAATGACCCGAAGGATTTCATGTTCTTTTTCATTAAATCTTTGACTTTCAGAGAATTATGTCAGTGAAGGTGAGAACCCTGACTCTGCACAGCACAGGTGCTGTGCTTTCCCCTTGAGCCCAGGGTGTGATGTGCAGGTGGGAAGCATGTTTCCATATAAAGATGGTCATGGCTGGCCCCTCTCTGGGGCTCTGGAGGAGGGTGCTGGCTGAGATCCATGGTGGACACAGCTTCTGTTCACTGACCACAGGTCCTGCCCTTCTAGAACAGGAGTGTTTGGACAAAGGAGAGTCAGAGGGCAGGTGTGTGGCAGTAAACACATCAGGACTTCCTTTCCCTCCCAGGGTTTCACGTGGAAACTTCCCGAGGGCACATCCGATCCTAACGCCTAGAGCCCGGCACCTCTCACTTTTCCTCTCGTGCCCTCCCGGCCGCCTCGGGCCCCCCGCTTTGCCCCCGCGCACCTTCTCTGTTTCTGTGTTCTGACTCTGAGCTGCTTGTTAAACAGATGCTGTGCACTTTCTCATTAGTTACACACCAGCTTTACACATTCCATCACACTGTGTTGGCCTTTTCATACAAAGGTAGTGAACACAGTTCCATAGCACGTACTCTGTTATTTTCTTGCTCTATATCATAATCCTTCACCTCTCATCCTATGTTTACAACGCTTTACATAGCAATACCCCCACAAATTTTGGATTTACTTTAAAACATCCTTCCTTAAAAATTCGAGTTTTGTTTGATAAGAAAAATTGCACTTTAATTTTGATCAATTTTTATATTATTCATTTCCAAGTTATACTCAAACCAATATAATTTGGACATTAATTTATCCAGAAATCATTTGTCATCTATTCTAAATTCTAAAGAATGTTATAATAGGCACATATATGTCTTTTTGGGTATGAACATCATGTCACCACTGAAGAATGGGTGATTTTTCCTTTACAATATGATACTTTTATTTCCATATACATCTGTCTGTTTCTATATCATTTGTGTACTAGTAGGTGGGTGCAGCCATTACAGAATAGCAGACTGAGTGGCTTAAACAACAGAAATATATTTCTCTCAGACCTGGATACTAGAAGTCTAAGATCAAGGTGTCAGCAGGTTTGGGTTCTTCTAAGTCCTTTCTCCTTTGTTTGCAGATGGACCTCTTCTCAATGAGTCCTCATCTAGTCTTCTCTCTCTCTCTCTGTGTGTGTGTGTGTGTGTGTTCATCCCTGGTTTATTTTTGTGTTCAACATTTCTCTTCTTAAGTGTGACAATGATCCCTGACCACATCTTAGGCAACAGGCTACTTGAAATGCTCTTCTCAACTAGTCTTGACCTGTGGGCTTCTGTGTTTGTATTTGCATGAGCAAGTATTGTCAAGAAACCACTACCTCAGATTAATATGAACTCCCTACCCTTGAACTCTGATCACCCTCAATATTTGATCAAATCCATCAAACCTCTTATCACACATGCGATATCTGATCACCCTGGTCTCCCTTTAGCAAGAATCCTTTTGAGTCTATGTAACCAGAATCCCCTTAGCCTATATTTCTTTTGTTAGTAATTTTCAATCCATTCCACCCCACCCTCTTCTTGGCCATAAGACCCCATTTGCCATGCTGCAGTTGGAATTAAGCTAAGTTTCCAAGGCTGCCTCAAATATGCAGCAGTGAGTTTTGTCTTCATTTTTTGCATGAGATTTATATTGGAAATATGAATATCAATCCCACAGCCCATGGCCACATGACTCATGCCTGAATGAAGCTGATCTGTCATGGATATTTTCTCCTAAGTCCATTTGTGCTTAGGGACGCTATACTGTTCTTCAGCCCTATGCCTAGGGGTACTTTAAACAATTGCCAAAAATCACAGGAAAGGGAAAAGCATGGCATTAGGTTGACCCCAGAAAGTGCTCATTTCCATGATGGTAGGTGAAACAAGAAAAGAAAGTGTCACCTTGACTGACCTCAGCTGGGAAAGTGTGTGTGTCTGTTTTGGGTGACTCAAAGAACCGACCACATTGCAATTTTCCATGAATGAACACGAAATGACAGAAGTTATTTTAGGGTGCTAATAAAAGGTAGCAAGTAAGTGAATTTGCAGATATGGGATCTGTGACTAATGAGGATCATTGCATATGAAGTATTGGGACATTCTGACATTAGTGTCTATACCAATGCAAACAAGCTACAGAATTCAAACTGTGAAGGTTGACTGAAAGCAGGAGGGTGTTTCTCTTCCATCGACATGTACAAAAACAAAACTGAAATGAATAATGCTTAAAAATCTCATGTGCCTTCTCAGGATATTTACCAGTTTCGAGATTCAGACTCACAGGGAAAAGGATGGTGAGCCTCGGTGTTGTATTGAGATCCTTTGATAAAAAGAAAAATAAAGCAGAAAAAACAACTGTAACTGCTGAGCATTAAGTGTGTGTTTAAAATCAACCCTACTTCAATAAAAAAATAAAATTAAAAAATATATATGCACACACAATTTTGTGAGCATGACATAAACCACAACGATGAAACATTAGGAAATAGAAGAGGGTCTCTGGTGGAGCTCCTGGGCAGGAAGAGGAAAGCACGGGTTCTAACAAGAATCCCCTCCCAGCCCCCATCTGCACCTGCTCCTGGGGCTCAGCCCTGTACTTGTTGGGTCCTACGCGCCCCCTGGTGGTTACGTGCCTCCGCGCAGAGAGGTTTGTGTCTGGGCTCACAGTGACTTCTCCTCACTGTGTCTCTCGGACAGTACACGGCTGTGCCCTCAGTTGTCAGGCTGCTCAGCGATAAATAGACTTGGCTCTTGGAGGTGATGCTGAGCCACAGCTTAAGAGTTGAGTTATACCACTCTCTCATTTCGTCCCAGAGAGAGTGGCATGGACATATATATACACACTACCAAATGTAAAATAGGTAGCTAGCGGGAAGCAGCCGCATAGCACAGGGAGATCAGCTTGGTGCTTCGTGACCACCTAGAGGGGTGGGATAGGGAGGGAGGGAGGGAGGGAGACGCAAGAGGGAGGGGATATGGGGATATATGTATATGTATAGCCGATTCACTTTGTTATACAGCAGAAACTAACACACCATTGTGAAGCAATTATGCTCCAATAAAGATGTTAACAAAAAAAAAAGAGTTGAGTTATAGTCTGTACTTCGACTGCTCCACATGGTAGTAACCCACTCCTGCCCCTTTCCTGGAGGCTGGCGGGCCCAGGTTACACCATAGCTGGTTAATGAGGATCCAGAGACAGTGCAGGTGAGGGAGAGGGTCTGTGAGGGCTTCACCAGGCTGGGTCCCGACTCCTGCAGCTGCACCTGGGAGAGGACACCTGTGGACAGAGAGAACCATGGTGACTCATGGGCTCAGATGCAGCTTCCCCATGTGTTCACGTCTGAATCCCTGAGACACTCACCTCTGGGAGCTGACACCAGAAAGAGGAAGAACCACAGCTGATTCATCTTCTTGTGGGTAAGATTAATGAATCCCAGAAAGTGTCTTCAAGTATGAGGAGATACCTGAATTCAAATGTTTTTTAATCTTCTGACTTACATGGATATTTTCATGTGGGAGGGAACTTTATATAAAAAGTAAAAAGTAGTGAAAGGGGGCCCCTGTCTCTGGGGCTCCCCCTGTGAGGAGGGTGCTGACTGTGCCCTCAGAGAACTCAGCGCCCACCCGGGGTCCCCCTCACATTCCTGGGTGCCTCTTTGTCCAGGAATGAAACGATGCTTTAAGGCTGGTCAGGGAAACAGCTGTGGTCAAGGCTCAAGGCTCAATGGTAGATTTTGGGAAGAGACTTTAATCCCACGGAGGTACATATCTTCGCTTATCAAATCTCCACCTCACCTTCAGGGAGCTCCAAGTTGTCAGACGCAAACTCTTATTTTTGGTTTTCCACATTAGCTCATGCTTATTTATTGGATATTCAAATGTTGGAAACAAAACATACATGTAATAACCAATTTGAATTCAGACAAATTTGTGTAAAATTCACTGTTCATCATAATTCACAAGACATTTACTGTCTGACTTAACTGGGGTGACCGATTCTTCACCGGAAACAGCTTAAATATTTTCAAGAGTTGTTCTGGAGGTGGATTTGTTCATTACAACTAACTACACAGGTAATTGTGTGGACAAGGTAGTCATTTCTGCTGACATGGTCATCTTTCCCAGCATTGCTGACTTGCCGAGTAGCCTGTCCTGCTTTTTCCCTGTGCACAACTGAGTGTCTGCAGGAACACCGCGAGCTTCAGGGCTCCTTCCTTGCGGGTGGACGTTGAGGAATCTCCAGGGCTACCAAGGTCTAAGAACAGACAGCTCCTGGAAGCTCGTCAGGACTCCAACATGCTGGGCAGGTGACCTGGTCACAGTGCACAGACTCGCTCCCTCTAGAAGTGTTCATTTCTAACTCTCCCTGTCACAGCCAGTGACATTGGAGCTCAGGGAACACAGTTCCCACCGCACTGGGTGAGAGAACATGCAAGATTTTTAGAAGTAAACCTTCACGTTGAATGGTTTGCAGAGTATGAGGGTGTCATGGTCAGAGGAAAGCCCCCACTTCAGGAAGCAGTTTCCCTTGAAATGTCCACCTGAGAGCAGCTTTCCCGAGTCCCTGGGACACTGAGTCCTGGGACTGTGCCTGAGGTCACATAAGTAAGGGGTGCTGGAGAGCAGAGCACAGCTCCATCCCATCTCGCTGTGGGCACTGAGGATGTGGCCTCACCATCTGCATTTCAGTCTGCAAGGATGTAAACTGGGGATCACGATAGTAACAGCATGTCTGAACTTTATAGTGGGTTTGCCATTAGTGTTGGATGTGTAATCAATGTCATCAGTGATGTTATCTCTCCTGGGAACCAGAAAGACCAATCCGAGTTCTCTTCTCTGACTGACACATTTGTACATGTAACCCTGGCTCCACTCCTTCACTGAGATGTCACACCTGCGGGTCTGGGGCAGATCAGCACTTCCTCAGCCCTGCGATATCACCTGCATATTTACTAATGTAGAACCTGCTGTTTATGAAAAGCCCTTTCCTCCATACTATTTCATGAACATATTCCCAAATGTACCCTATTGCTTCTAGCTTTTTCAATAATATTAATAGAGAAAACTAAATAATAACCTTACTGACTAAATGTAGATAATAAGAGAGTCAACTAAAGCAGGATGAGCAAGAGTCATAGGAAAAGTCAGGACCTGAAACGTGAGCTGATACACTGAGGGACAGGGGAGGGGAAGGGATGGCATCCAACACCTAGAACCAGGTGAGCCCGTTATTCACCAGGTGGAATCAGAGCCTGCATTTAAACAGATACACTGGCGTATGACACGGCCTTCATGAGCTAGTAGACTGGAGGAAACCCATACAAATTCCTGTTCACATAGAAGGAAATATAACCGGTATCTTTACGTTTCAGTGGTTGGGGATGTGTTGTTAGGGTCTCCTTACCCCTAGGCAAAATGAGTTAGGCCATAAGCACTAAAATGTTATTTTTCCTTTGTGGAGAAAATTGGAGGGAATTATGTCTGGAGACTGGATCATATGATAATGCTGGGGGAATATCTATGAGAGACGCCCAATGGGTGATGGGAAAAAGAAGTGGTGAGATTTAAGTCATATTGCTTTGCAGGTTACCAGTGATGACACCAAGAGTTCCCCATCAGGGTGATGGGTGGGAGAATGACAGATAGTGGTGGGCTTCATGTTGAGCCCATGGACAGGTGCATCTGATGGTCTCTGTATTTCGCCTTATCAATGTTCCAGAGCATAAGCTTATAATGGGGTGTGGACTTCAAGAAAGTTTAAGCCAGATTGTTGAGGACATTTGTGGGCTTTGTTAGAATAATTGAGAAAAGAAGAAGCAGGAACTATACTTGGAAAAACAGTAGGGTGAGGGTGAGGGTCAGGGTTAGGGGTTAGGGTTAGGGTTAGAATTAGGGTACAGGTTAGGGTTAGGTTATGTGTTAGGGCACTGTTTAGGGTTAGGGCTAGGGATTGGATAGGAACCCCTTATCAGATATATATTTTTTTTCCTTTTTTTTTTTTTTTTGGTACACGGGCCTCTCACTGTTGTGGCCTCTCCCGTTGCGGAGTGCAGGCTCCGGACGCGCAAGCTCAGCGGCCATGGCTCACGGGCCCAGCCGCTCCACGGCATGTGGGATCCTCCCGGATCGGGTCACGAACCCGTGTCCCCTGCATCGGCAGGTGGACTCTCAACCACTGCGCCACCAGGGAAGCTCTATTTAAAAAAAATTTTTTTTTTAATGCCTGACATTGGAAGTTCTACATCTTGACTTTTGGGTGGTTGTTTTGTTTTTGTTATTGGACTATAGTTTATCATCATCATTTAACATATTTCAAACACACACAACACACAATGTTGCATTGTACAGATGTACTGGAACTCGGTGTATAGTGGATAGCTATGGACACACACACACTATTTCCCCCCTGTTATTGTGGTAAGCCATGCTGAAATCCATGTCATCGTGACCGCAAGTGCATTTCCCCCAGTGTCTCCCACACACCCATTTGTTGTCTTTGGACGTTGTCACGGTCTATGCAGAGATAGATTTTTATTTCCATTTGTATGGGTTTGAGCGTATCAGCCTTTCCTTTCCAGCTCCTGGGCTTTCCCTGTACATTCGAAAGACTTCCTCTGTTCCAAAGTATGGAATGAAAACCGACTCATGCATTGTTGTTCTTTGAGCACTTGCTTGGTTTCGGTTTGCCAGTCCACGGCTTCCCTCCTTCGCAGGAGCCAGGATCTCGCTCTTGCACTCTGGGCAGCCCTTGCTGGCCACCAGGCCCCGCCGGCGTCTCCATGGAATTTTAACCACCTGGAAATCGCGTGGCTAGTGTTGTCTCCAAGGCGGCAGACGCCAGCCAGTATGTTCCCAGCCTCCTCTCCCCGCCCCCGCTCCCCCTGTCTGCTGCCGGGGTCGGTTGTGCAGTGCTGTGCCATGCGAAACCGGGAGCTAAGTGCCACGAGGATGCCTCAGGGCTGGGGCGGACGCCCTCCACCCGCCCCGGGACAAGCTCTAGCTTTCGGGCGGCCAGCGCTGCGTCCTCTCTCCCGGGCTCTCGGGGTCTGTCCCGCTTACGTTCGCGCCGGTTGTCGGCCGCCCTCTGGCGGCCTCTTTTATATCGCCTCTTCCGTCTGGAGCTCTGGCGCCCTTGGCGATGGATGGGACGCGGCCTCCGAGCGTGAAGCGGAGTCCCGGGCGCCCGGCGAAGCTGCCGGGAGCTCTCCGGGTCACGCAGGGGCGTGGGCGCGTCATTCGCTCGTCGCGTTCTGGGTGCGCAGGCTCACTGGGGGTGGTCGTGCCGCGCTTCCGCCCGGACGTGGAGCCGCCTGGCCCGGCGTACTGGTACTCACCAGCGCCCCTTGGGCTGCAGGAGCCACCCCGCGATGGCCCGGCGCTGCGGGGAGGAAAGGGAGGGCGTCCTGCACCCACGCAGACGCCCGTGGCGCGGGTGTTCTTTGCCGACCTTATTAATTTCCCCACTCCCTCTACACTTCCTGCTCCAGAGGAGAAGGCCGACCGGTACGTGCTGAGGCCCGTGGAGTGTGGAATGGACGCAGTGGCGGGCATGCTTGAGTCCCGGTGGTTGGACTCTTTCTGATAGATTTTTCGGAGTCGCACGCAGGAGGTGGGGACCGCCCCGGGCCATGAGAGGTAACCTGGGTAGGGTGGCACGGGTCTGGGTGTTGTCCCTCTTGGGGCCCAGTCGTCGGAGGCGCGTCTGCAGAATTTTCCCAAGTCGCCATCGAGAGACATTGACGGACCGGTACCTGCCAACTTGGGCGAACTGGAGAGGGCATGCCCCGTCCACTCTGCCCCTCATTCCTGGCACTCATCCCCCCGCCCCCCTTTGCTGCCACGCTACCCTGAGATGGCCGTGAGAGCTCAGGGGCTGGCAGTGATGGGGTAGTGCTGGGGACCGGTGGCTGGACTGAGCTGCTGGGGGACCCCTGCAATTTGTGAATAGCCAGCCCCCATTGCTGGGTGTGGCAAGTGTTTCACCAATTGTTGGCGGGTTTTTTTGCTGCTAGAGAGGTGTGGTTTTCTTCAGTGCATGTTGCCAGGGACCTTGGGCTTCTGGACATGCATAGTGCTCTGGGTTTGACCACAACTTTGCACCTGGCTCTCCCGTTGCTTCTTGAGCTGCCTGCCTGGGCGTGTGCATCGGCTCTTAGGTGTGTGTCCAGCTGACCCAATCCTACATCATACTCCATCTCTGGCCCCTGGCAACCCGAGGGCAGTGAGGCCATGCAGTGTGGGTCCTCTACTCTCATGTGGCTGTGATAACCTCATCTCACAGGTGTCATGTCATGTGTGAGATGTAATATTCCCAGAATTGTTAGGCACTGTCACCTGAGAAGAGGTGGCTGGTGAGGCTGAAGTAGGCCCTGCTGGTGACGGTCTCCCTGGGTCTCCCCTTTGGGGATTCCATGCACATGGATTGGTGGTTATGTCATGCTCTCCAGGGCTGGGGCTAAGTTGAACAAGATGAGGGCTGGAAGTTCAAAGCAAACGGGGCCACTCTTGTCCTGCCCTTGAGGCCCTTGCCTCTCCCCCACTGCCTTGTGTGGAACTCAGGAGTGGTGGCTCTATCCCGACCTTAGTCTCTTGTCCTTTGCTTCAGGGCATCAGTGTGGCTATGGTCCTCTGATGCAACAGACGTTTTTTTCACCTTAGGAGGCATGCAGCAGACTGGTGGGATGGCTCTCCCCAGGGCACGGAGGGCCACTTGCAAGACCCATCCCACCGCTCTGCTGCATGCCTCCTTGGTGTGTGAGCATGTGTCACCTACTCTCTGTGGTGCCTCTGGAGTTGTACAGGTTGTCCCTCAGGCGCTGAAAATCAAGCAGTGCTGTTTCCTATTCCCAGAAAACCCCTTGTGTCACCACTGTGGTGGTGTGTCCTGTGCATAGCATTCTTGGGCGCCTTGATGGTAAGGTGGCACACCTGTCCCACTTTCCGGGCAAGTACCTCATTGTGGTCATGCTTACTGTGCTAGAGGGACTGAGGTTGCCAGGTGAATGCCATGAATACCTTTTTGCCAGGATTTGTGTGCAATAGTGGGAGGCTGGGCAGCACAGAGAGGGGCTCAGTCAGACTTCAGGGCTAGGGTTAGGGTGAGGGTGAGGGTGAGGGTTAGGGTTAGGGTGAGGGACAGTTTCAGGACCTTGGTAAGACATGGGTGAGGATATTAGCTCAGGATAATGTCAGGACTTTAGATATTGATGGCCGCAGGGCCTTAGTTAGAGACAGTGTCAGGGCCTGAGTTAGGATTAGCCTCAGAGCCTCTGTTAGGTACAGTGTCAGGGCCTGAGTTAGGAATAGTGTTAGGGCATTAGTTAGGGACAGTTCTGGGCCAGTTTTAGGACGAGCATCTAGGCCTTAGTTAGTGACAGTGTCCTGGCCTTGGGCCTAAATTCAGTGTCTGTGTTAGGCACAGTGTAAGGGCTTCAGTTAGCATAAGAGGCAGGACAGTTGCTAGGGACAGGGTTAGGGTAAAGTTTAGGGACCGTGTCAGGAAATGACCTAGGGATAGTGTCAAGACCTTAGTCCCTGAGAGTATCAGGGCCTTAATTAGATCCAGTATCAGGGCTGCAGGTAGGGACAGCATCAGAGCCTGACTTAGGGAGAGCAACAGGGCCTGATTTAGGCCTAGCGTCAGGCCCTTAGCTGGGGACACTGTCAGGGCATGATGTAGGAGCTGCATCAGGGCCTTTGTTGGATCAGCATTAGGGTCTTAGTTCAAGACATGATCAGGGCCTGCAGTAGTCGCAGTGTCAAGGCCTCAGTTAGGCATAGCTTCAGGGCCTGAGTTAGGCACAGCCTCAGGCCTTCACTTAGGGACAGCGACAGGGCTTTTCTTAGGGAGAGTGTCAGGACCTTGGTTAGAAATGGGTCAGATCCTTAACTCAGGATAGTGTCCAGATTTTAGTTATTGCCGGCAGCAGGGACTGTATTAGGGACAGATTCCGGGCCATAGTTAGAGACGGTGTCAGGGCCTTAGCTAGGACTAGGCTGGGCGTTAGTTAGGGAGAACATTAGGGCTTCAATGAGGATAAGAGGCAGGAAATTAGCTCGGGACAGAGTCAGCTTCCAGGCGGGGGATAGTGTCAGCAAATGAGCCAGGGATAGCTTGAAGACATTAGTTATTGAGAGCATCAGGGCCTTAGTTAGGACGAGTGTCAGGGCCTTAATCAGGACCAGTGTCAGGGCTTGATGTAGGGACAGCGTCAGAGCCTAACTAAGGTACGGCAACAGGGCCTAAGTGAGGCCTATCTTTAGGGCCTGATTGAGGGACAGTGTCAGGGCATGACGTAGGAGTAGTATAAGGGCGTCTGTAGTATCAGCCTTAGGGTCTTCATTAAAGACATTCTCAGGGCCTCTTTTAGGGACAGCCTCAGAGCCTCACTTAGGGACAGTGTCACGGCTTACTTTGGGATAGTTTCAGGACCTTGGTAATATAAGGATCAGTGTATTAGCTCAGGATAATGTCAGGACTTAAATATTGAGGGCAGCAGGGCCTTAGTTAGAGACAGTGTCAGGGACTGAGTTAGGTGTAATGTCAGGGCCTTATTTAGGCTAGAGACTCCAGGACCTTCCCTGAGTTCCAAAGGGCAGATTCGAACAGTTGCTAATCAGGGATCGAGGGGATGCAGAGAAAAGGGAGGAACCATCAAGAAACAATAGTGCAGCCTTGGGGCAAGATCCTGGTTTTGCCGCAAGGGTTACAGGTAAGAGTATCTTTGAGCTCTTTACCAACTTAAAACCCCCACAAAATAGAAGATTTTAGTCTTCTTTATTTCAGAGAAGCTCATCAAGAGACCATCTGAGGCCAGATTAGAGGGAGTTAGGCCCTGTACACACACTAATCCTTAGGAGCAAGTGTGTTCTTAAACCATTGCTGTAAAACTCCTCACCAGATCCTCCTGCATTTGGACGCATGGTTTTTGAGGGCACAAGTTTTCTGTGTCCCCCTTTGGCTGCCAAAGCAGTAAAACCATTCTTTTCTACTTCCTCCAAACCTCTCTCTCTGAGATTCGATTTGGCACTGGTGCACACAGGTCGAGTTTTCGACATCAAATTTAGTACCCAATGTGGGGCTGACTTGGGGATGGCCCCTGTGGGTCCCCTGACTTGATCGGACACTGAGATTTTCTCCATGCCAGCCTCTTTCGAGAGAGTGTAGGGTTGGAGAATTCCTTTAGAGGCCAGACCACCTGGGACCCTTGCCTGGAAAGGCCGAGCCCCAGTCATCCCAGCAGTTAGAACTCTGGGGCAGGAATAGATGGTGGAAGAGGGACCACCCTAGCAGCTGCCGAGGCCGTCTTTGCCTTGAGGACGTTCCTCTGTTCTTCCTGCCTGGGCTGCCCCGAATGTGCTACTCCAAGGGATTATTTTGGGGCACCAGGAAAATAGCATTTGGGATGTTGCAGCACCTCAACCAGCGTGTGGTAACTCCCCTGGCATGCAGTCTGAGGTCCTTTTAGCCCTGTACATTTGGGGGAAACTTGGTTCCCATTTGGGTGATTTTCATTCCAGGAAATCTCATTTGGAAGGTGCACCACTTGGACAGAGGTCACAGGCTAAGTTGAGACTTGGAAGATGATTTGAGTCTTGTGCTGTTTGGTTTCTGTTTGGTTTCTGGTTCCTTTGGTTTGAGGCTTCCGTTGGTGTTTAGGATTTTGTTTTGTTTTTAGTCGGTGTGTGTGTGTTCTATGGTTCAAGCATAAGAAGTGCTTCTTCAGTTCCATGTGATAGCCAATGGGCCAAATCCTGGCAGACTGGTCAACCTATAGTTGTAAACCTAAGACTAAGAAAAGAATGAAATTCTATTGTAATTTTGTCTGGGCAATGTATGGATACATTCTTGAAAAATGAGGAATGGTGGTCTTTGAATGGTAGCCTAAATGACTATACTATCCTTCAGCTAGAGTTCTTTTGTCACAGGAAGAGAAAGACAAAAGAAGTTCCATATGTTCAAGCATTTATGAAGCTACGTAATAAAGAAAGTGAGCAGCTAGGTAACAGGCTGATGGTACAAAGAGAAAAGAAAATCACTTTGTAGTAGAGCTGGTTGTCTGAATGCGGAAGAAAATAAGGGGCAACATAAGATGGATACAGAAGGTGATGAACATCTGTGAAAACGGAACACTGAGGAAAGAGTTGTGCATGACCAGGATTTTCTAAGATGGATTTTGTTGGCAGTGGGTTAGGGCAAGCCTGGATTTGGTTTCTCCCTCCAAAGTTGTCTTGGAATGCTGCTTTTGATTGTGAACAGCTTGTGAGTTCCTTTGCCTGTGTCTGTGATCTGTATTCTTGTTTGAAATCTCTTTACTTTGGTTCAGTGAATAAGTGTTGTTTGGCCAATTCTAACAGTTCTTTTGATCTCCAGCTAACTTTGAGCTGCTTTAGAAGGCCCTTGAGCCATGTCAGAGAGAAATGTTTGATTAGTATGTTAAATTACATAGAATTCCTAAAACTCTAGTATGTCCTGGTAAAATTTTATCAGTCATAATTCTAGTTATTTTTAAATGTTGTATGTAACAGCAATAATGGTTTCTTTTGTCATTTACATTATGATCAAATGTTTAACCATGACCTTTTAAGTCTTTATGTGATTTATAGATAGTTACTGTTGTGCTCTAACACTTTGCAAAAGTGCTCCATCGTCAAGAAGATCTATGTGAAGGACCTTTTGGCAAGCACAGGTCTCTGATAAATTTCATATCATAATGCCACACTGGGTAAGAAATAAAAAATCTTAATGGAGAATTGGATGGCTTCATAAAAAGTTAACAGAAGGATTGGTTACTGAGTGAACTGGTGAATATGGTTATAATGTTTTTGTTTTTTTGTTACTGGCTTTGATCTGTGTTTTCCAGACACAGGGAAGTCCTTCCCCTCAAGCTACTTAGGACTTGGAGCAATTGGATAAATGACACCTCTGTATGGAAGTGTGGATTTATGAAAGTTACTGTATTGGCTTCATTTTGCCCTGATGTTTAAGAGGAAAGGAAAACTACCTAGTGAAGTTATCAGAATGTAACTACTCATGATGTATCACTGTTTGCTTTAGGTCTACGGCTAAAAGCACATGTGCAATGCTTGTGTGACAATTGGGTATGAACAACAAAATGTATGGCCTATATAAAGCGTTTTCTCATTAACATTCCTCTGAGCATGTGCACGATACCTGATCAGTATTCCCCCAATATGGATTAACTAGGCAAATATAAAGGAGGCCTAGCGCTGAGGGACGTGATCTACACGTGGGCCAAACAGCTGAATCATTCTGGCACTGAGGGATTGACATTTTGATCATCGATGCTTTCTATTGAAAGACTTGTAATCAAAAGGGAAAAAAACTCTTCACATATTGAGGTGTGAGGAAGTCACTCTGGCTTATACATGGTTTAACTTAAATTTTACTGAGCAAAGTGGCCTGTTTTGTGGCCTTTTGTATATGAATTGTACATCTGCTTTGGCATTGAGGAGGGGAATGCATTTGACTGTCAAAAAGGAGTAACTGTGCTTCAGACATACGAGATAAACCTAAGTGTCCATTGTAGATGTGATTTCGATGCATTCCCGTATTTTTGTTTTCTTTTTTCTTTTTTTTTCTAAGTCTTTATTGGAGTATAATTGCTGTACAGTGGTGTGTTAGTTTCTGCTTTATAACAAAGTGAATCAGTTATACATATACATATGTTCCCATATCTCTTCCCTCTTGCGTCTCCCTCCCTCCCCCCCATCCCACCCCTCTAGGTGGTCTCAAAGCACTGAGCTGATCTCCCTGTGTGTATCTTTTTGAATTCGTGTTTTTGTTTCCTTCAGAAAGATACCCCCAAGTGTAATTCCTGCATCATATGGTAGTTCTATTTTCAATTTCTTGAGGAACCTCTGTACTGTTTTCCACAGTGGCTGCACCAATGAACATTCCCAAGAGAAGGCGTGAGGGTTCTCCTCATCCTCGCCAAGGCTTGTTATTTGTTGTGTTTTGGAAGATAGCCAAGTTTTTAGGTGTGAGGTGATAATCTCATTGTTCTTTTGATGTGCGTTTCCCTGATGATAAGTGATATTGGTCATAGTTTCATATGTCTCTTGGCCATCTGTACGTACTCTTCGGAAAAATGTTCGGTCCCAAGTTTTAATTGGGTTTTTGATTTTTGGAGGTTCAGTTGTGTGGTTCTTCATCTATTTGGGATATGAACCCCTTTTCAGACATACTGTTTGCAAATATTTTCTCATATTCGGTAGGCTGCCTCTTCATTTTGTGCATGTTTTCCTTTGCCATTGAAAAGCTTTAAAGTTGGGTGGAGTCCCACTGGTTTATTCTGCTTTTGTTCCCCTTGCTTGGGGAGGCAGATCCAGAAAATATTGCTAAGACGGATGTCAAAGAGCATACTGCTTATGTTCTCTTCGAGGAGCTTTATGGCTTCAGGTCTTACGTTGAAGTATTTGATTCACTTTGAGGTTGCTTGTGTAGGTGGTATAAGAAAGGATTCCAGTTTGATTCTTGTGCATGTCGTTGTCCAGTTTTCCCACCACCATTCATTGAAGAGGCTATCTTTTCCCCATTGTATAGTCTCACCTCCGTTGTCATAGATGAATTGACCATATATGCCTATGTTTCTTTTGGGGCTCTCAATTCTGTTCCATGGATCTCTGTGTATTTCTTTTGTTCCTATACCATACTGTCTTGATTATTCTAGATATGTAGTATAGTTTGAAACAGGGAGTGTGATATGTCCAAGTTTGTGCTTCTTTCTTAAGATCATATTGACTATTCAGGTTCTTTCCTGTTTCCTTACACATATTAGAATTCTTTGTTCTAGTTCTCATAAAATTCCATTGGTATTTTGATAAGAATGGCATCAAATCTCTAGATTGCTCTGGGATGTGGAATCATTTTAACAATATGAATTCTTCCAATCCATGAACACATTATATCTGTCCATTTGTCTGTGTCGTCTCCAGTTTCTTTCATCAGTGTCTTCCAGTTTTCTGAGTACAGGTCTTTTACCTCCTGGGTTAGATGTATTCCTAGGTATTTCATTTTTGTTAATACCATTGTCAATGGGTTTGTTTTCTTAATTTCTCATTCTGAAAATTTGTTGCCAGTGGATAGAGATGCAACTGATTTCTATAGGTTAATTTTGTATCCTGCAACTTAACTGAATTTTCCAATGAATTCTATTTGTTTTGGGGGGGTCATCTTAAGGATTTTCTAAATAAAACATCATGTCGGGACTTCCCTAGTGGTCCAGTGGTTAAGAGTCCGTGCTCCCAATGCAGGGGGCCTGGGTTCGATCCCTGGTCAGGGAACTAGATCCCACATGCATGCCACAACTAAGAGTTCTCATGCCAAAACTAAGGAGCCTGCCTGCCGCAACTAAGGAGCTCACCTGCCACAACTAAGACCCAGCGCAACCAGAATAAATAAATGAATGAATAAATAAATGAAATATAAAACATCATCTCACCTACAAACAGTGACAGTTTTACTTTTTCCTCTACCGTTGGATTCCTTTTATTTCTTTTTCTCATGTAATTACTATGTCTAGGACTACCTAGACCATGTTGAATGAAAGTGGTGAGAGTGGTCGGGGTTAGAGTTAGGTCTAAGCAGAATCCGCCCTCTTCCCCTTCCTCCCTCCCCATCTCTCTGAGGCCTCCAGGAAGGACAGGACTATTCCTGGGTCACACATGACTCAGGGAGTTGAACTGGACCACTGTTTCTCTGCCCCCCAGTCCTGTGCATAGTTTGTATACTATCTCTGTACCTTCTTTGACCAGGTGTCTATTTAGAGCTTTCCCTATTTTTAATGGGGTTGTGTTGTAGTTCTTTGTATATTTTGAGACAAATTCTTTATTAGATATGTTTGCAGTTTTTGTCCCCCAGTGTGTGTTGTCTTTCGATTTTCTGAATGAGGTTTTTCACACAGTAGAAATCTTTAATTTTATAAAGTCCACAGAATCCCTTGTTTTTCTTTCTGGACTGCTTTTTTGCGTTGTGTGTTAAAACCACAAAGCTTGTGATGGACATGACCAAGCCCAAGGTCATATCAATTTTCTGTGATGTTTTCTCCTATAATTTTGAATAGTTTTGCATTTAAAACTTGTCTCTGAATCATTTTGAGTGAATTTGCTGTAAGTTGTCAAGCTTGTGTCTACATTCATTTTATTCCATACGGCTTCCAATTCATTGTTCCTTAACTACTTTGGAGAAGCTATGGGATATTGTCTTCATTTGTTTGAGTTTCCACAATTTAATGGGTTCAGCAGTTCTGCCAGCAGGGTCGCTGTCTCCAGTGACCCGTGAGGGAGGGGTGGCCTGCACTTCCCGTACCGACCACAGGGTGGCGCTGATCCCGCCTCTCTGACCCACAGCGCATGCGCGTTCCCCGCGGACCCAGCTCTGAGCGCAGCTGAGGGCAGTTGTGTCTCCTCAGGCAGCGCCGGGTTGTGGCTGCTGACGGGCGCTCGGTCTCCTCAAGGATTCGCTGGGGTTTCGGCTTCAGGACAACGTGGGGCTGCGTCCTCGCTGACGGGAGCTGGGTTTCCTGAGGACGCAGGCGACGCCGGAGGAACAGGTGAGGAGACAGTGAGGAACAGTGGGGAGAAGCTTCCTGGGGGCGACTGACGGCTGCCGGGGTCCGTCCTCGTGCGACCCAGGAAGGGCTTGGTGTGCAAAGCTGGGTTTTTGGTCAGGCTGGTGTGCGGTGGAGCTGCGTGGGTTATGGGGTGTGCAGTCTCCCCCGTACCGTTTACCGTGGGGCTGCCCTTCCACTCGGTGTGTCCCTGCCCCCCTGGTCGTAACTTAACGGCCCCCTCCCCCGCCAGAGTGCGGGGTGGGTTCTGGGCTCTCCGTCCCGTCCCTCTGGTCTGTGCGCCTGTTTTGAGCCAGTTCCACACTGTTTTGGGGACTGTAGCTTCGTGATGAAGTGTGAAGTCAGGGAGGGAGATGCCTGCGGCCCGTTCTCGTTTCTCAGGGTCGCCTTGGCTCTTCGGGGTCCTTTGTGGCTCCACACGCATCTTAGGAAGATTTGCTCCATTTCTGTGAAAAACACCATTGGAATTTCAGGACGGCCTGCCTTCCCTGTGTGCACCGCTTTGGGTGGAACGGACGTTTTAGCAACAGTAATTCTTGCATTCCATGAGCACGGGGAGTCTTTCCACCGACTTGTGTCTTCTTCAATGTCTTCATGAGTGTCTTAAAGTTTTCAGGTCTTGCACATCCTCGGTTAAATTTATTCCTTGGTATTTTGTTCTTTTTGATGCAGCTGTAAATAGGTTTTTTTTCTCTTTCTGATGGTTCATTATTCGTGTTTAGAAATGCAGTTGAGTTGTGTGTACTGATTTTGCGTCTTTACTGAATTCATTTATTATTTCTAACAGTATTATTTTGGTGGAATGATGTGGAAAATTGAACTTCCCAAATCCCGCTGTTTCTACCACATCTAAGTCATCCACAACAGGGAAGAAAGGGAAGTCCTTTATATTGGGAAGTTCTAATAAGTCTTTCCACAGTGCCTCTAAATGACATGTGGACTTGGGGTGAACTGCATCTGGGTAAGGCTTGGCCTCTGTATGGAAGTTTGATGTTTCCTCTGCCTTTCTGGCATGGTTTTGACATGGTGTTTTGCAAAGTACTTGACTTTCCAGTAATTTCAAACGTACAGACAGCTTTACATACAGAAAAGCAAGTCTTGTATCTTGATTAAATATGTTCGTAAATATTAATGTTGACATTATTTAAAATGGAATTGTTTTCATAAGTTCTTTTTCAGATTATTTATCGCTAGTATATATGTATAAGATAGATTTTTGTGAATTGATATTTTTTTCTATAACTTTGCTGAATTAGTGATTAGTCAAATAATTTGTTGTTGTTATAGGAAGTTTTATATATAAGATGGTGTGATCTGTGTTCTGTGAATGCACACAGTTTTAATTTTTCCATTCACATATGGATGGCTTTGGTTTCTTCCCTCAAAACCCTGGGTAGAACTTCCAGTACACTATTATCAGCGGTGGAGGCCAGCTTCCTGGCCTTGTTCCCGATTTCAGGAGTAAATCTTTCAGTTTTTAACATTGAGCATGGTGTTTGCTGTGGCTTTGTATACTATTCTTTTTCGTATTGAACAAACTTCCTTTTATTCCTATTTTCTTGAGTGCTTGTATCATGAAATAGCACTGGAGTTTGATTATAGCCTTTCCTGCAGTAATTGATAGGATCATGTGCTTTGACTTCACTTCTTTATAGTTCTTCAGTACATTGCTTAGGTTTAATATGTTGAACAACCTGACATTTCCAGTGTAGAGATACTTGCTTATGGCATCATGCCTTTAATGTTCTGTTGGCTCCATGTTGTTCTAATTTTGTGGAGGATTCTTGTGTTCATATTTGTAAGGTATACTGGTGTACATTTCTTTCTCATGATGTATTTGTGTGACTTGATTAGATGTGGCTTGGTGTTGGTGCTTTGAAGGGTCAGCATTAGGGCTGGAACTGGGTTATGGTTGCCCTAAGCGACCCTGACGTTGCAGCCCAGGCCGCCCACCTCTGAGCACCGCGTTCCCCCACCAGCTCCGACCTGGCCCTCTAGAGACCCCCCCCGTCCTTGGAGGGCAGGGCTGACCGCCCCTCGGCCTCCCTCCCTCCTCTGCGCTTCCGTCCGTCCTCCCTGATTCAGGACACCCCGTCCTCCATGAGGCTCCTGGATTCCAGCCTGGGGGACCCACAAGCCCCCACGAGCTGTGTCGACCACGAGGATTGTCACCTCAAGAGGCCCCGGAAGACGGACTTCCCGGGACCTCAGTATGGGACTTTGTGTGCAGATGGGCCACCACAGAGCTGCCCGGGGTGAGCTGAGGTCACTGACCGGTGTGCGGGCGTCCTCATGGGGGGCATTTGGACCCAGACACATGGGGGAGAAGGCGATGTCATGGCAGAGACAGAGACGGGGCTGGGAGTGGCCTGGGACTGACTGACCCCAGAAGGCGTGGAGGAGCGGGCCCCCAGCACCTTGACCTCGGGCTCCAGGCCTGAGGGGAAGCGTCCCCTGTCCCAACCGCACCCCCCGTCTGGTGTCCTGTGCCGGGGCCACAGGAATCCCACACCCGGCCTGCGGGGCGCGGCGCTGTGCTTGCTGACACCCAGGACTGTCACCGGCCTCCCCCCCTCTGGGCATGACCCCCTCTCCTCCTCGGTGAGGGACCCAGGGCCCAGGACCCCCGTCCCACACTTCCCCATCACAGCAACCTGCCCCGCTCCCCCAGCCACCCCTGGGGCATCTCAGGCCTCAGAAAGGAGCCGCAGCAGCGTGGTGACTTGGCGAGTGGTCACAGGCCACCACACCCACCCCGAGACCTGAGTGTGGCCATCTGAGAAGGGACCCACAAGCCCCCCGACCCAGGCGCCCCGTTTCACAGGGCAGGTCCTCTTGCCGAGTCTCTGGAGGGGAGTGTCGAGCAGGGGTGCCTGAGGCCTGTGAACATGTGGGCCAGAGAGGTCCTCCCCAGGAGCCCAGGCACAGTGAGCCCAGGGCGTGTGCATCCCTCCCCTCCTGTACCCCACGGAGTGAGGATAAAGCCCCAGTGACCCCCAAGAAGAGACAAGACACCCAGAGGATTAGACCATCCACAGACCAGGGACTAAGTGTCCACCTCATTTCCCCGGAGAGAACAATGTCTTCACCGGGACTGCAGCTGGGCCCATGTGCCCACAGACACCGAGCTTCAGTGAACCAGCCACACAGCAAACCCCCTTCCAGGGTCCCCTGTGTTACTAGACGCAGCCTTCAGGGCAGGGGGCCAGCCCAAGCGAGGATGCACGTGCTCCAGCGCCGGACACGCACTGCCCGTCTTCCTGCCCATCTCCCGGCCCCCTCCTGCACCCTGTGACCTCACCGCCTCAGGAACCCTCCTCTCCAGGCTCTGAGCACCCGCATTTCCCACCTGCACCCCATCACTCTCCACTTCAGTGTGCCCGTTTCCCCGCCAGGTGAAGTGGACGGCAAACGTCCCACACTGGTGTTTTCAGCAGTGGAGACGGGGCTTCCTTTCTCTTGCCGGCTGGGGTCTGGCCAGACACCAGGAGCTTCCAGAGGCGCGGGGCTAGGCGCCGCCCTGCAGGGAGCAGCCCTGATCCCACCCTACAGTGCCGCCTGCTGGTCTCTCTGTCCTCCCATCCGGCACAGTCTTCACCTTCCCCGCTGCCTCTGATGGTCCCTCCACACTGTCTGGCGATCAGCCCCTCATGCCCACCGCCATCACCCCCAGCTCCACACCCCTCCTCCAGCCTCAGGGATGACCCAGAACCCTTCCGGGGCTCCCCGCCTGCCCACCCTTGGTCAGTGTCCTCAGTCCACCTGTGCAGACAGGTGAGGATCCCCTCCAGAGGCTCCCAAACGCTTCACGCCTACATCCTCCCCGGGGTCGGCCCATGTCTTGTCAGGATGTTCCACCCTCACCAAGCCCCCAAGTACATGGCATGGGCAGGCATCAGGCCTGCTGCATGCACTGCTGTGCGTCCTGCTCTATACACAGGAATGACCCTGCCCCAGGATGCAGGAAACTCAGCCTTACCTCGGGACGTGGGGAGAGGGGCTGCCCACAGGGTGGATGTCAGCTCTCGGCTCATCAGGCAAGGGCAGCCGGGTTCTCGCTCCTTGGACCCTTTCTCACCCAGCCAGACCATGACCCGGCTTTGTTCCCACCCCTGTTGTCCCTCCATTGGCCTCGCTCTTGTGAGCAGAGCAGGACAGTGTGGTCTGTGGTTACAGGCTGAGACACACAGACACTGGCTGACCTGCGTGCACCCATGCTGACCCCACGGAACGGGCACTGCAGCACATAGTGGCTCCCAATATAATCTTCCCATGGTGCCTCTTGTAGTATGTGGACTCCTACAAGGGTGATTAGCATCCCCACTGTGGGTGAACTGGATCTGGGTAGGGCTTGGCCTCTGTAACAGAGTTTGATGTCTGTATTTCTGGCATGGTATGACATGGTTGTTTTGATAAGTACTTTTTTTTCTAGTAAATTTCAAGTGTATAAAAAACTTTAAGTAGCAGTATAAAGTTTTCCACCTTCACAAAATACTCCAGTGTGTTTTACCCTGTGAGAGTAGGAGGGCCACTCTCACAGGGAACCAGCATATAACCCCAAAGTGAGGAATAAGTAAGGTTTCCAAATTATAATCCTATCCACAGACCCGCTTCAACTTTCACCAGCTGCCCCAGCTTTGTGGAAATGTATTTTTCTATTCGAATCCAGTTTTCTCTTCTTGGAACCATCACTGGGGCTTTTCCTCACTTAAAAAACCTTGCTGGATTGAAAGTGTACAAGATGAGCATGATCTGGGTGGTTTTTCTGTATGGCTTCTTTCACTTGGGATGTTTTCACTGTTTATCCGCATTGTAACATTGATCATTATTTCATTCATTTTTTCCATTTGGATTAAAAACACATAACATTTACCATTTAAACCACTTTTTAAAAGCTTTTTAAAAAATATTTTATTTTATTTTCTATTTTTTGGCTGTGTCGGGTCTTTGTTGCTGCACAGAGGCTTTCTCTAGTTGCGGCGAGCGGGGGCTACTCTTCGTTGCCGTGTGCAGGCTTCTCATTGCGGTGGCTTCTCTTGTTACAGAGCACGGGCTCTAGGCACACGGGTTTCAGTAGCTGTGGCACGAGGGCTCAGTAGCTGTGGCTCGCGAGCTTAGTTGCTCTGTGGCATGCAGGATCTTCCAGGACCAGCACTTGAACCCATGTCCCCTGCAGTTGGCAGGCGGATTCTTTTTTTTTTTTTTTTTTTTGCGGTTCGCGGGCCTCTCACTGCTGTGGCCCCTCCCGCTGCGGAGCACAGGCTCCGGACGCGCAGGCTCAGTGGCCATGGCTCACGGGCCCAGCCGCTCCGCGGCACGTGGGATCCTCCCGGACCGGGGCACGAACCCGCGTCCCCTGCATCGGCAGGCGGACTCTCAACCACTGCGCCACCAGGGAAGCCCAACAGGCAGGCGGATTCTTAACCAGTGTGCCACGAGGAAAGCCCCAATTAAACCATTTGTAAGTATACAGTTCTATGGCATTAACTACATTCACATTGTTGTAAAAATATCCTCACCATCCATCTCCAGAACTTTATTTTCCCCATGTGAAACCGTAGGCATTAAACACTAACTCCCCTCAACCCCTGGCAACCTTATTCTACTTTGTCTTTGGATTTGACTTATCTGCATACCTCATACTAGTGGAATCATAGAATGTTTGTCCTTTTGGTGTCTGGCTGGTTTCACTTAGCATAATGACTTCAAGGTTCATCCACATTGTAGCATGTGTGAGAATTACCTTAGTTTTAAAGGTTGAATCATATTCCATTGCGTATCTACTACACTGTACTTATCCATTCATCTGTTGAAGGATGTGTTGTGTTGCTTCCACCTTTTGGCTATTGTGAATAGTGTTGCTGTGAATATGGGGTACAGATATCTGTTCCAGTCCTTGCTTTCTATTATTCTGGGTGTACACCCTGGAGTGGAATCAAGGGATCATACATTTTCCATGTTTCTGAGGAGCCACCATACAGTTTTCCACAGCGGCTGTATAATTTGACTTTATTCCTTTACATGACAGAATAATGCAGCTTATGGATCTACCTTACTTTGCTTATCCGTTTACCTGCTGATGGACATTTAAATCTTTCCTACCCTGGGCTATTGTGAACAGCGCTGCTATGAATCGCTGGTGTACAAGTTTTTGTTTGAAGCCTGTTTTCCATTTTTTTGGTAAATATCTAGGAGTGGAGTTGTTGAACCACACGGTAATGATATTTTATATTTTTGAGTAAATGCTAAAGGTTTGTACACGTAGACTGCACCGTTGTACATATCCACAAGTAACTTTTAAGGGTTCCAATTTCTCTGCATTGTTGCCAACATTTGTTTTTTTTTTTTTTTTTTTGCGGTATACGGGCCTCTCACTGTTGTGGCCTCCCCCACTGTGGAGCACAGGCTCCAGACGCGCAGGCTCAGCGGCCATGGCTCACGGGCCCAGCCGCTCCGCGGCACGCGGGATCCTCCCGGACCGGGACACGAACCCGCGTCCCCCGCATCGACAGGCGGACTCTCAACCACTGCGCCACCAGGGAAGCCCAACATTTGTTATTTTTATTTACATATTTTAAAATTTATTTTAAAATTTATTTTTATTTCAGTGTGTGTGAAGGGGCATCACACTGTGGCCTTAATTTGCATTTTCATCATGACTCCTGACGTTTGACATCTTTTCATGTCCTTGTTGACCATTTGTATATCTTGCCTGGAGAGCAGTCCATGCAAGTTATTTGTCTGTTTCAAAAATTGTATTGTTTGTGTTTTGTTGATGAGTTGGAAAAGTCCCGGGTATATTCTAGGTAAAGAGTCTTATCAGATATATAATGTGCCAATATTGTCTTCCATTCTGTGGGCTCTCGTTTTACTTTCTGGATAGCCTCTTTTGATGCACAAAGGATTGTAATTTTGAGGAAATCCAATGTATCTATTGTTTTCTTTCATTTCTTATGCTTTACTGTCAAATCTAAGAAACCATTGCTAAATTCGTGGTCGGGAAAATTTAATTCCTTGGTTTATTTGAGAGTTCATAGGGTCCTTTCTCGGTACCCACTAGGCCAGGCTTTAGGCCTGGGGCTGAGTCAGTGTGAGGGTTCAGCGGTCACGGTTTAGGGTTATGGGTCATTGTTGGAGAGTCATGGTAGAGGGTTGTGGTTAAAGGGTCAGGGATTAGAGTTTAGGGGTCAGTGGCGAGGGTCTAGGGGTCTGGGGCTAGGGTTGTTAGGGGGTTACGGTTAGAGGGTAGGGTTCTTAGGGTAAAGGTTAGAGTTAGGTTTAAGCACAATTGGCCCTCATTGTCCTCCCCTCTCCTTCTCTCTGAAGCCTCCAGAATGGATAGGACTTGCCCAGGGTCAAACAGGAGTCAGGGAGCTGAGGTCAACAACTGTTTTTCTGGCCTGCCTTCGCCCAGTCCTGGGCTCTGAGAGAAGAATGAAATGTCTGTTCTTGTCTCGGACTGTTTCTTATCCACCTCAACCTCTGTCAAGCATTGGGGAGGGTGTCAGAAGTCACGCATGGTTTCCACCTGCCCTCCTACCTGGGAAGGGTGATGCTGGCCCTACTCTGCCTGGGCAGCCCCAGGTTCCAGCACAGCCCAGACAGGAGGGCACTCAGTAGACATGTGTGGATTTATACAGGACTGGGTGCAGTGACCTGCCAGCCCCCAGATGCTGCCTTATTAAGGGCTGGTGGGGCCCTCCTGGCACTGGAGGCATCCTTTGTCCCATCTGAGTGGGCATGAATAGATGATCAAGTCTCAGGCAGGACAGCCCTCGACCTCTGACTATCCAGGCAGGTATCTGTGGTCCTCTAGCTCAGTCCAGCCTGGGCATTGTCAGGCCCTCATGTACAGTTACGGAGCTGACCATGATGCCGGGCAATTCAAGAGCTACCTGGGCAGTGTAGACATTCCTTTGAGAAGTTTCAACTACCAACATGCATGTGGCTGAGAAAAAGGCCTCCCCCTCACAGCCTCATAGGCTGCCAAGAGAGATAATAATCCTCTAGACATTGGAGTGTGGCCCTGACACAACACCCATGCAGCAGACCATGGCCCTGCAATCCTTTGTCCTTTCAGTCGTTAGAAACTTTTGACATGCATATTCATTAAGAATCAAAGAGCAACTGGACCTCCCAGTGTGAGGTTTACACTGCCACTGCCATTGTCTTGGAGAGCCTTATGCATCCATGTGGCCTCTGGAAAGTCTGCCGATTATGGGTTCCATGGCATGGAATAATTCTTGAGCCTCCCGTTACTTCATTGCACAAGAGTTTCCTTACCACCCTAGCATTTGGTTTCTTCCTCTTAGTAAAGGAGAGAGAAGAAACTGGAAAAGGAGCAGTATTGTTTTTCAGGGATGGGCAATTAATATGGCCAGGGAGATGGCATAACTCAAGGACTTCCACCTCTCAGGGGCAGGAATGAGGTCTGTGTATCTTCTGACGGCACATGGGCTGTTCTGGGCCAGCCTCTGAGATGTGAGGACCTGATGCCCAAGGAAAGAGACTTGAGTTTACCACCACCAATGATCCTGACTTTTCAGCAAGTGAAAGAACTTGCATTCTTGGGAGGGACAGTAAGAGCACTGGATGAGTTGCTGCAGCCCCTGACCCTAAGTGAACCCCTTTCTTTCTTTTGTGTCAGATTCTGTGCTGTGCAGTGAGCTGTCATTGACATAGAATCTGTTGCTTTATCCCAGCCAGCATCTGTTCTCAGGCCCAAGGGCCTCAGTTTTCCTTTGGGAATTATATCTCACCTGCTTCCAGTCCAAACAGTTGCATAAGGATGACCCCATGTTCCACCCAGCTCGAAGATGGGTTTACAACCCACATCTAGCCAGTCCCATTTTCCATTTTCTGGTGATGGGTCAAGGATGAGAATGCAACCCAAGCCAGATCAAAGGCATTTAAAACCATGACTTTCTTGGAATCCAAGAAAAGGAGAAACTCTTTCTCAGAAAATGGATGGTGAGTGGTTGTCAGCCTAGAACTGCTGTTGGCCCAAGGGCAGTGAGAGAGCCTGTGCCTGCGAATGGGGTCCCCCAGAGGCACTGAGCGGGACAAAAGTTTGCAGAGAAGCAAGGTCACACTGAGACAGTGTGAGCCACTGGACCTGCCAGGTCCAAACCCATTCTTCAGCTTGCCACTTGCAAGTATTAATGTATTTCTACCCTTACAACAAATACTAATTTATTTTACTTCCGTAAGTGGTCCAGTCGCTGGGAAAAGAAAAAGTCCTGGTTGATACGTCTGAGTCAATAATCCCTGACCCTTCCTCAGGTGTCCTCACTGGGTAGGCGTGGCTGGGGTAGGTGAAGACACTGGGTGGGGTCATATACTAGGGGAGCTGCCAAACAGCTCTGTCCCTGCTCCTTCCCTGTCCCAGGAGAGGGAAAGCCTGGAACAGTGATAGGATAGCCAGTAGGGGAAGAGATTCCTCAGTGGTTAATTGGCCTTTTTGTGTTTTCCTTCATTTAGGGTCCATTTTGGTAATGTGTTTTTACAAAGAAATCCCCCTTTTCCTCTAGATTTCCAGTTTGTTACAGTAGGTTTCTCTTATTTGACGTTTAATTTTTCCTGTCTAATTTTCTACAGAATCATGACAAATAATGAACAAATCCTCATACTTTACTATTAACTGAAGTCCCTATTCACGTTCCCTTTGTTATACCTTTCCTTGTTCCAGGATCTGAGAGGACATGCGGTCATCATGTCTGTTTAGACTCTTCTGGGCTCTGACAGTTGCTCAGACTCTCCCTGTTTCCATGACCTTGACAGCGTGGAGGAGGGCTGCTCAGGTATTGTATAGACTGCCAGGCGCTGGGATTTGCTTGGTGGTTTTGTCGTGGTTAGACTTGGCTTTGAAAAAGCAGACCACAGAGGTGAAGTGCTTCCTCTTCACTATATATCAAGAGGACAGGCTCTTAAGGGAACGTCTCACTTATATTCTTAAATTTGGTCACCTAGCTGAGGTAGTGTTTGTCAAATTTTCCCACAGTGAGGTTAATTTCTTCCCATGTCCATCCTGTGTGTCTTATGTAGGAGGAAATCATAATGCAGAAGCCACGCTTGAGGAGAGAGGGGTTAGCTTCACATCCTTGATGGACAGCTGAGTGGCTATATACATTGTTTAGAAGCTTTCTGCATAGGAGATTTCTATTTAACACCATTCATCAAAAACTATGTAATTTATTTATAGCAGTTGGGACATGTGAATATTTATTGTAAAGTTTTGGTTATAATCCAGCACTACATTATTAGACTGCTTAGTTAATTCTTGCTTTGGCTGTTGAGAGCTTTTTCCATTTGCTCTTGTTTTCATTTTACATAATTTTTCTTTTGTGGGTTTTAAAAATTTTGGGTACTTCTTTACTGTCTGATTTTTTTTGCTGTATGCGGGCCTCTCACTATTGTGGCCTCTCCCGTTGCGGAGCACAGGCTCCGGATGCGCAGGCTCAGCGGCCATGGCTCACGGGCCCAGCCGCCCCGTGGCACGTGGGACCTTCCCGGACCGGGGCACGAACCTGTGTCCCCTGCATCGGCAGGCGGACTCTCAACCACTGCGCCACCAGGGAAGCCCAACTTTCTGATATTTTAAGATTATCCTGCTTCATATATTTACTGTCTCAGTGCTAGCATCAGCCCTTTCTTCAAAGAAGCCTTGTTCCTTTTATTAAGGAATGGTATTAAAAACTTACATGTGGGAGCTAAATATGCTCAGCTGACAGTACATAGAAATATATGCATGTATCCCAGCCGATGCATATACACATAATTATAAAGATTTCCATGTGGAACTATGTGTAGGCTAAAGAGAGTTTATACTGATATCTCCAACCGGATCTGTTATGACATGGATATTGTAACCTTCTCCCTTTGTTTGACTGTAACATCCAACTCCAGTGGTAAGAAACCTGGCTTCCACCATTTGTCATTTATTAAATTCAGTGCTTGTTCCATTTGACGACTGATATAGTAGTTTCAGTACTGTTAGCTACTACCCTTCATGGGAAAGAACATAGAGTCCACTGTGTATGTATGGCACATTTTGTCTTTGGCCTACAGATTCTGTACATTTCCAAAGTTGACTTAGGTCAGCCCATTTGTCCCACTACCAACAGTGAGTTTTTTCATACATTTCTGAATCAGTTAGATTCTTTGTTACGTTCTGTATTCCAGTCTTTGACACTCCCATATCCTAGGTAGCTAAGTTTGAATAGATTGTAAATTACTTGTTGGGTTGTAAAAATCTGTGGGTGTAGCCAAAGGCATAGTGACAGGTATTCACCACTGAAGTATCATATGGACTATTTCAACCACATATTCTGTAAACTGTTTACCGTGTCAGTTTTGCCTTTTCTAGAATGTCATATAAATGAGGTCATACAGTGTGTAGCTCTTCAGACTGGATTCTTTCACTTAGCAATGTAAGTGCAGATGCATCTATTTTTTTTTTTCACGGGTTGATGGTCGTCCATTCCTTTATATCTCTGAATACTATTGCACTGCATGTATGTGAGAGGAAAAATAAATTTCCCTCTACACTTCTATGTTCTTCATTGAGATCCCCCTTGTAATGAAAAAGAGATGAACTGGAGAAAAAACCCAGAAGTTTAATATATACCATGCGTACCTCCTGTATACTTGAAAGATACCCAGGAAAACTGAGTCACTCCCTGAAAAGGCCCAAGCCGTTACCTTAAATGCTATCTTCAGAACAAAAGAAAGATGTTAGGGAATGGAGGCAGCCATTTAAGGGATGTTATTAGTCAAAGCCCAGTAAACAAGGGTATGGTTGTTACACAGATTTACATCCAGGTGTATTTCATTGAAAAGCTTTTTTTAATTTTTTAAACATTTATTTATTTGGCTCTGCTGGGTCTTAGTTGCGGCCTGTGGAATCTTTAGTTGCGGCATGCGGGCTCTTAATTGCAGCATGCGGGATCTAGTTCCCTGACCAGGGATTGAACCCTGGTCCCCTGCATTGGGAGCATGGAGTCTTAACCACTGGACCAGCAGGGGAGTCCCAACAAACTTTTCTTGATATTTAGTCATCATTCAGTTCCTGGTCCAGAGAGGGACATACCCTTACAAATGGAGATATCCTTAATAAATGTAAATGTACCTCCTAAAAGGGCATTTTCTACTTGGTTTTGAAAGATTCTCCTGGGTCTGCTGTTTCTTAAATTAATCAGTCCAAAATAATCCTTTTGTCAAATGGGCATATTTTGGGATGGTGTATTCTGCTCCCCTTGGCATGTATCTGCCCCAATTTGCTTATGAATTCATCTGCAGAAGGACATACTGATATCTTTCAGTTTTTAGCCATTATGAATAGAGCTGCTGTGCATTACTTGATGCTAGTTTTGGTTTGAACACAGTTTTTCAAAGCAGTTGTCTAAATACAAGAGGTACACTTCTTGGATCCTAAGGTGAGACTTTTTAGATTTGGAAAAAACTGCCAAAGTGTCTTCCAAAGCTGGTTGTACATGCATTCCACCAGCACCTTGAGTTTATTCTTGTATGCTTATTTACTTGTATGCCTGTTTATCTTCTTGGGCAGGTGTGTGTTTCAACCTTTACCAAATTTTAATGGCGTTGTTGGCATAATTTGAGTACAAATCCTTTATCAGATATGTGTTTTGGAAATAGTTTCTTGCAGTTTGTGGTTTGTCTTCTGGTTTTCTGAATAAGGTCACCAGACCCAAAGTCATGTAGATTATCTTTTTTTTCCCTAGGATTTTTATAGTTTGGTAATTTAAATTTGTCTATGGGCATTTTGAGTGAATTTTGGTTTAAGGTGTAAAGTTTGTGTCTACATTCATTTCATTACATATGGTTTGTAATTAATTGCTCCTTAACCCTCTTTTGAGAAGATACAGTGAGATACTTGGCTCCATTTCAGTTTGGATTTCCAAACTTAGTATATACAGCAGAACTGCCTTCCAGATGAGGCCTCTGGGTTTGTGAGTGCGGCACTCCCGGCACTTTTCTCACAACCCACAGGGGGCGCCGAACCCACCTGTCTGACCCTGGGGGCACAGGTGCACCCTGCCCACAGACTTTGCTCTCTGACAAGCAGATAGGAGCTTTGTCTCCTGTCAGGGCTTAGGTTTCTGGACCATGAGGCATTGTCCACCCTGACAGGAGCTGGGTTTGCTAAGCAACCACTGGTGAGGAGACTCCACAAGAGGAAAAAATGAGCAAGTGTGGAGAGTCCTCCTGTGCAGCTGACTGCTGGGTGGGTGGGGTCCATCTTCAGGGCACTCAGGAGAGAAAGGGTTTAATGTGGAATACTGTGCGCTCTTAGTTAGTTTTATGTGCAGTGTAGATGGTGACCAGTGTCGTTCTTTGGAGACTGGTGTCTAGTATTCCTGGCACTGTTTGTTGATGGCTTTAGGTAGAATAAACTTTTTTTTTTTACATCTTTATTGGAGTATAATTGCTTTACAGTGGTGTGTTAGTTTCTGCTTTATAAAAAAGTGAATCAGTTATACATATACATATGTTCCCATACCTCTTGCCTCTTGCGTCTCCCTCCCTCCCACCCTCCCTATCCCACCCCTCTAGGTGGTCACAAAGCACCGAGCTGATCTCCCTATGCTATGCGGCTGATTCCCACTAGCTATCTATTTTACGTTTGGTAGTGTATATATGTCCATGCCACTCTCTCACTTTGTCACAGCTTACCCTTCCCCCTCCCCATATCCTCAAGTTCATTCTCTAGTAGGTCTGTGTCTTTATTCCTGTCTTACCCCTAGGTTCTTCATGACATTTTTTTCCCTTAAGTTCCATATATATGTGTCAGCATATGGTATTTGTCTTTCTCTTTCTGACTTAATTCACTCTGTATGACAGACTCTAGGTCTATCCACCTCATGACAAATAGCTGAATTTCGTTTCTTTTTATGGCTGAGTAGTATTCCATTGTATATATGTGCCACATCTTCTTTATCCATTCATCTGATGATGGGCACTTAGGTCGTTTCCATCTCCGGGCTATTGTAAATAGAGCTGCAATGAATATTTTGGTACATGACTCTTTTTGAATTATGGTTTTCTCAGGGTATATGCCCAGTAGTGGGATTGCTGGGTCATATGGTACTTCTGTTTGTAGTTTTTTAAGGAACCTCCCTACTGTTCTCCATAGTGGCTGTACCAATCCCATTCCCACCAGCAGTGCAAGAGTGTTCCCTTTTTCTACACCCTCTCCAGCTTTTATTGTTTCTAGATTTTTTGATGATGGCCATTCTGACTGGTGTGAGATGATATCTCATTGTAGTTTTGATTTGCATTTCTCTAATGATTAGTGATGTTGAGCATTCTTTCATGTGTTTGTTGGCAGTCTGTATATCTTCTTTGGAGAAATGTCTCTTTAGGTCTTCTGCCCATTTTTGGATTGGGTTGTTTGTTTTTTTGATATTGAGCTGCATGTGTTGCTTGTATATTTTGGAGATTAATCCTTTGTCAGTTGCTTCGTTTGCAAATATTTTCTCCCATTCTGAGGGTTGTCTTTTCATCTTTTTTATGGTTTCCTTTTCTGTGCAAAAGCTTTTAAGTTTCATTAGGTCCCATTTGTTTATTGTTTTTATTTCCGTTTCTCTAGGAGGTGGGTCAAAAAGGATCTTGCTGTGATTTATGTCATAGAGTGTCCTGCGTATGTTTTCCTCTAAGAGTTTGATAGTTTCTGGCCTTACATTTAGGTCTTTAATCCGTTTTGAGCTTATTTTTGTGTATGGTGTTAGGGAGTGATGTAATCTCATACTTTTACATGTACCCATCCAGTTTTCCCAGCACCACTTATTGAAGAGGCTGTCCTTTCTCCACTGTACATTCCTGCCTCCTTTATCAAAGATAACGTGACCATATGTGCGTGGGTTTATCTCTGGGCTTTCTATCCTGTTCCATTGATCTATCTTTCTGTTTTTGTGCCAGTACCATACTGTCTTGATTACTGTAGCTTTGTAGTATAGTCTGAAGTCAGGGAGCCTGATTCCTCCAGCTCCGTTTTTCGTTCTCAAGATTGCTTTGGCTGTTCGGGGACTTTTGTGTTTCCATACAAATTGTGAAATTTTTGGATCTAGTTCTGTGAAAAATGCCAGTGGTAGTTTGATAGGGATTGCATTGAATATGTAGCTTGATTTGGGAAGTAGAATCATTTTCACAATGTTGATTCTTCCAATCCAAGAACATGGTATACCTCTCCATCTCTTTGTATCATCCTTAATTTCTTTCATCAGTGTCTTATAATTTTCTGCATACAGGTCGTTTGTCTCCTTAGGTAGGTTTATTCCTAGATATTTTATTCTTTTTGTTGCAATGGTAAATGGAAGTGTTTTCTTGATTTCACTTTCAGATGCTTTCATCATTAGTGTATAGGAATGGCAGAGATTTTTGTGCATTAATTTTGTATCCTGCTACTTTACCAAATTCATTGATTAGCTCTTGTAGTTTTCTGGTAGCATCTTTAGGATTCTCTATGTATAGTATCATGTCATCTGCAAACAGTGACAGCTTTACTTCTTCTTTTCCGATTTGGATTCCTTTTATTTCCTTTTCTTCTCTGATTGCTGTGGCTAAAACTTCCAAAACTATGTTGAATAGGAGTGGTGAGAGTGGGCAACCTTGTCTTGTTCCTGATCTTAGTGGAAATGCTTTCAGTTTTTCACTATTGAGGACGATGTTGGCTGTGGGTTTGTCATATATGGCCTTTAGTATGTTGAGGAAAGTTCCCTCTATGGCTACTTTCTGGAGGGTTTTTATCATAAATGGGTGTTGAATTTTGTCGAAAGCTTTGTCTGCGTCTATTGAGATGACCATATGGTTTTTCTCCTTCAATTTGTTAATATGGTGTATCACATTGATTGATTTGTGTATATTGAAGAATCCTTGCATTCCTGGAATAAACCCCACTTGATCATGGTGTATGATCCTTTTAATGTGCTGTTCGATTTTGTTTGCTAGTATTTTGTTGAGGATTTTTGCATCTATGTTCATCAGTGATATTGGCCTGTAGTTTTGTTTCTTTGTGACATCCTTGTGTGTTTTTGGTTTCAGGGTGATGGTGGCCTCGTAGCATGAGTTTGGAAGTGTTCCTCCCTCTGCTATATTTTGAAAGAGTTTGAGAAGGATAGGTGTTAGCTCTTCTCTAAATGTTTGATAGAATTCGCCTGTGAAGCCATCTGGTCCTGGGCTTTTGTTTGTTGGAAGATTTTAAATCACAGTTTCAATTTCAGTGCTTGTGATTGGTCTGTTCATATTTTCTATTTCTTCCTGATTCAGCCTTGGCAGGTTGTGCATTTCTAAGAATTTGTCCATTTCTTCCAGGTTGTCCATTTTATTGGCATAGAGTTGTTTGTAGTAATCTCTCATGATCTTTTGTATTTCTGCAGTGTCAGTTGTTACTTCCCCTTTTTCATTTCTAATTCTGTTGATTTGAGTCTTCTCCCTTTTTTCCTTGATGAGTCTGGCTAATGGTTTATCAATTTTGTTTATCTTCTCAAAGAACCAGCTTTTAGTTTGATTGATCTTTGCTATCGTTTCCTTCATTTCTTTTTCATTTATTTCTGATCTGATCTTTATGATTTCTTTCCTTCTGCTAACTTTGTGGGTTTTTTGTTCTTCTTTCTCTAATTTCTTTAGGTGCAAGGCTAGGTTGTTTATTCGAGATGTTTCCTGTTTCTTAAGGTAGGATTGTATTGCTATAAACTTCCCTCTTAGAACAGCTTTTGCTGCATCCCATAGGTTTTGGGTCGTCGTGTCTCCACTGTCATTTGTTTCTAGGTATTTTTTGATTTCCTCTTTGATTTCTTCAGTGATCACTTCGTTATTAAGTAGTGTATTGTTTAGCCTCCATGTGTTTGTATTTTTTTACAAATCTTTTCCTGTAATTGATGTCTAGTCTCATAGCGTTGTGGTCAAAAATGATACTTGATACAATTTCAATTTTCTTAAATTTACCGAGGCTTGATATGTGACCCAAGATATGATCTATCCTGGAGAATGTTCCATGAGCACTTGAGAAAAATGCATATTCTGTTGTTTTTGGATGGAATGTCCTATAAATATCAATCAAGTCCCTCTTGTTTAATGTATCATCATTTAAATGATGATTTAAAGATCATCATTCATTTTGGACGATCTGTCCATTGGTGAAAGTGGAGTGTTAAAGTCCCCTACTATGAGTGTGTTACTGTTGATTTCCCCTTTTATGGCTGTTAGTATTTGCCTTATGTATTGAGGTGCTCCTATGTTGGGTGCATAAATATTTACAATTGTTATAGTTTCTTCTTGGATCGATCCCTTGATCATTATGTAGTGTCCTTATTTGTCTCTAGTAATAGTCTTTATTTTAAAGTCTATTTTGTCTGATATGAGAATTGCTACTCCAGCTTTCTGTTGGTTTCCATTTGCATGGAATATCTTTTTCCATCCCCTCACTTTCAGTCTGTATGTGCCTCTAGGTCTGAAGTGGGTGTCTTGTAGACAGCATATATATGGGTCTTGTTTTTGTATCCATTCAGCCAGTCTGTGTCTTTTGGTGGGAGCATTAATCCATTTACATTTAAGGTAATTATTGATATGTATGTTCCTATTCCCATTTTCTTTTTTTTTTTTTATAAATTTATTTATTTTTGGCTGTGTTGGGTCTTCGTTTCTGTGCGAGGGCTTTCTCTAGTTGCGGTGAGCGGGGGCCACTCTTCATCGCGGTGCGCAGGCCTCTCACTATCTCGGCCTCTCTTGTTGCGGAGCACAGGCTCCAGACGTGCAGGCTCAGTAGTTGTGGCTCACGGGCCCAGTTGCTCTGCGGCATGTGGGATCTTCCCAGACTAGCGCTCGAACCCGTATCCCCTGCATTGGCAGGCAGATTCTCAACCACTGTGCCACCAGGGAAGCCCCCCATTTTCTTAATTGTTTTGGGTTTGTTATTATAGGTCTTTTCCTTCTCTTGTGTTTCTTGCCTAGAGAAGACTCTTTAGCATTTGCTGTAAAGCTGGTTTGGTGGTGCTGAACTCTCTCAGCTCTTGCTTGTCTGTAAAGGTTTTAATTTCTCCATCAAATCTGAAAGAGATCCTTGCTGGGTAGAGTAATCTTGGTTGTAGTTTTTTCTCCTTCATCACTTTAAATATGTCCTGCCAGTCCCTTCTGCCTTGCAGAGTTTCTGCTGAAAGATCAGCTGTTAACTTTATAGGGATTTCCTTGTGTGTTATTTGTTGTTTTTCCCTTGCTGCTTTTTTTTTTTTTTTTTGGTACGTGGGCCTCTCACTGTTGTGGCATCTCCCGTTTTGGAGCACAGGCTCCAGACGCGCAGGCTCAGCGGCCATGGCTCACGGGCCCAGCCACTCCGTGGCATGTGGGATCTTCCCGGACCGGGGCACGAACCCATATCCCCTGCATCAGCAGGTGGACTCTCAACCACTGCACCACCAGGGACGCCCTCCCTTGCTGCTTTTAATATGTTTTCTTTGTATTTGATTTTTGACAGTTTGATTAATATGTGTCTTGGTGTATTTCTCCTTTGATTTATCCTGTATGGGACTCTCTGTGCTTCCTGGAGTTGATTAACTGTTTCCTTTCCCATATTAGGGAAGTTTTCAACTATAATCTCTTCCAGTATTTTGTCAGTCCCTTTCTTTTTCTCTTCTTCTTCTGGAACCCCTACAATTCGAATGTTGGTGTGTTTAATGTTGTCTCAGAGGTCTCAGACTGTCCTCAGTTCTTTTCATTCTTTATTCTTTATTCTGCTCTGCAGTAGTTATTTCCACTATTTTATCTTCCAGGTCAGTTATCCATTCTTCTGCCTCAGTTATTCTGCTATTGATCCCATCTAGAGTATTTTTAATTTCATTTATTGTGTTGTTCATCGTTGTTTGTTTCATCTTTAGTTCTTCTAGGTCCTTGTTAAATGTTTCTTGCATTTTGTCCATTCTATTTCCAAGATTTTGGATCATCTTTACTATCATTATTCTGAATTCTTTTTCAGGTAGACTGCCTATTTCCTCTTCATTTGTTAGGTCTGGTGGGTTTTTATCTTGCTCCTTCATCTGCTGTGTGTTTTTCTGTCTTCTCATTTTGCTTATCTTACTGTGTTTGGGGTCTCCTTTTTGCAGGCTGCAGATACGTAGTTCCCGTTGTTTTTGGTGTCTGTCCCCAGTGGCTAAGGTTGGTTCAGTGGGTTGTGTAGGCTTCCTGGTGGAGGGGACTAGTGCCTGTGTTCTGGTGGATGAGGCTTGATCTTGTCTTTCTGGTGGGCAGGTCCACGTCTGGTGGTGTGTTTTGGGGTGTCTGTGAACTTATTATGATTTTAGGCAGTCTCTCTGCTAATGGGTGGGGTTGTGTTCCTGTCTTGCTAGTTGTTTGGCATAGGGTGTCCAGCACTGTAGCTTGCTGGTCGTTGAGTGAAGCTGGGTGCTGGTGTTGAGATGGATATCTCTGGGAGATTTTAGCCGTTTGATATTATGTGGAGCTGGGAGGTCTCTTGTGGACCAGTGTCCTGAAGTTGGCTCTCCCACCTCAGAGGCACCGCACTGACTCCTGGCTGCAGCACCAAGAGCCTTTCATCCACATGGCTCAGAATAAAAGGGAGAAAGAGTAGAAAGAAAGAATTAGTAGAAGTAGAAAGAAAGAAGGACGGAAAGAAAGAAAGAAAGAAAGGAGGGAGGGAGGGAGGGAGGAAGGAAGAAAGGAGGGAAGGAAGGAGGAAAAGAAAGAAAGAAGATAAAGTAAAATAAAATAGAGTAAGATAAAATATAATAAAGTTATTAAATTAAAAAATAATTATTAAGAAAAAAATTTAACCCCCCCCCAAAAAAACCCAAAAAAACCCCAAAACCGGATGGATAGAACCCTAGGACAAATGGTGGAAGCAAAGCTATACAGACAAGATCTCACACAGAAGCATACACAAACACACTCACAAAAAGAGGAAAAGGGGAAAAAATCATAAATCTTGCTCTCAAAGTCCACCTCCTCAATTTGGGATGATTCGTTGTCTATTCATGTATTCCACAGGTGCAGGGTACATCAAGTTGATTGTGGAGCTTTAATCCGCTGCTTCTGAGGCTGCTGGGAGAGATTTCCCTTTCTCTTTGTTCCTACAGCTCACGGGGCTCAGCTTTGGATTTGGCCCCGCCTCTGCATGTAGGTCTCCGGAGGGCATCTGTTTTTTGCTCAGACAGGACAGGGTTAAAGGAGCCGCTGATTCGGGGGCTCTGGCTCACTCAGGCCGGGGGGAGGGAGGGGCACGGAGTGCAGGGCGGGCCTGCGGCGGCAGAGGCCGCCATAACGCTGCGCCAGCCTGTGGCGCGCCGTGTGTTCTCCCGGCGAAGTTGTTCCTGGATCCCGGGACCCTGGCCGTGGCGGGCTGCACAGGCTCCCCGGAAGTGGGGTGTGGAGAGTGACCTGTGCTCGCACACAGGCTTCTTGTTGGTGGCAGCAGCAGCCTTAGCATCTCATGCCCGTCTCTGGGGTCCGCGCTGTTAGCCGCAGCTCGCGCCGTCTCTGGAGCTCCTTGAAGCGGCGCTCTTAATCTCCTCTCCTCGCGCACCAGGAAACAAAGAGGGAAGAAAAAGTCTCTTGCCTCTTCGGCAGGTCCAGACTTTTCCCCGGACTCCCTCCCGGCCAGCCGTGGCGCACTAACCCCCTGCAGGCTGTGTTCACGCCGCCACCCCCAGTCCTCTCCCTGCGCTCCGACCGAAGCCCGAGCCTCAACTGCCAGCCCTGCCCGCCCCGGTGGGGGAGCAGACAAGCCTCTCGGGCTGGTGAGTGCCGGTCGGCACCGATCCTCTGTGCAGGAATCTCCCCGCTTTGCCCTCCGCACCCGTTGCTGTGCACTCCTCCGTGGCCACGAAGCTCCCCCCTCCGCCTCCTGCAGTCTCCGCCCGCGAAGGGGCTTCTAGTGTGTGGAAACTTTTCCTCCTTCACAGCTTCCTCCCACTGGTGCAGGGCTCGTCCCTATGCTTTTGTCTCTGTTTATTCTTTTCTCTTTTGTCCTAACCCAGGTACGTGGGGACTTTCTTGCCTTTTGGGAGTTCTGAGGTCTTCTGCCAGCGTTCAGTAGGTGTTCTGTAGGAGTTGTTCCACGTGTAGATGTATTTCTGGTGTATTTGTGGGGAGGAAGGTGATCTCCACGTCTTCCGCCATCTTCCCCCTCTCCCAAACACTTTAATAATAGTAATTTTTCTGATGCATGAGCATGGAATATTGTTTTCTATTGTGTCTTCAGTTTCTTTATCAATGCTTTATAGTTTTCTGAGTATAGGTCTTTCATGTCCTTGGTTAAATTTATCGCTAAATAGTTCGTTCTTTTTGATGGAATTGTAAATGGGATTGTTTTCTTAATTTTTCTTGCTGGTGGATCATTATTAGTGTATAGAAACAAAACTGATTTGTGTATATTGATTCCATATTTTGCAACTTTACTGAATTTATTTTTTAACATATTTTTTGAAGTAATGTGAAAAATTTAAATACTAAAATCTCACAGTTTCTACTGCACCCCAGGTAATCCACAGGACCCAAGAGATGGTAGCTACTAATATACTCTTCCCACGGTGCCTCTTCATACCATGCGGACTCCGACAAGGGAAATAAGTATCACAACTTTGGTTGAACGTGGTCTGGGTAAGTCTTGGCCTCTATAACAAAATTTGATATCTGTCTTATCTGAGTTTCTGGCATGATACTGACATGGTTGTCTAGAAAAGTAATTTACTTTCCAGTAATTTAAAATGTACCGAAAAGTTGCAGTAATGGCAAAAAGTACTCACGTTTGCCACTTCACACAAAATGCTCAGTGTGTTTTGCCCACGGAACCAGCACATAACCCCTAAATGAAGAAATCCTGATGTCCACATTATAATTTAATACTCAGCCCCACTTCAGCTTTCACCTACTGTCCCAACTGTATGAAAATGTCGTTTTCCATCCTGACCCAGTTTTCTTTTTCTGGACCCATTCCTGAGTTTCCCCCGCATTTGGACAACCGTGAGGGATTTGAAGCAGACAAGATGAATATGGGATCTAGGTGGCCTTTTCTGTGTGGCTTTTTTCACTAAGAATGTTTTTAATGTTCATTTTTGTAACAAATATCAGCGCTGCACTTGCTTTTCATTGTCATTAAAAATACAAAACACGACTTTAGCATTTAATTCACTTTATGCATACAGTTTTGTGGTATTAACTACCTTCATATAGTTGCACAAGCAAGTTAACTAACATGTGTACCTCCTGTGTGCATGGCAGATACCCAGGAAATTGAGTAACACCCTGAAACAGCCCAAGACATCACCTTAAATACCGTCTTCATCTCAAAGGCAAAAAAAGGAAGGCTATAGTCATTTCTGTCTACATTCATTTGATTGTATATGGTTTCCAATTGATGTTGTATAACTAGTTGTGGAGAAGTCATGGGGTAGGTGGCTTCATTTCAGTTTGAATTTCCAAATTTAGTGGATTTTGCAGGCTTGATACAAGGTTTCCAACCTTCATATTGGATCAGGACATCCCATGGTGTAACTGGTATTCATGGTTTGTTCAACAATTAAGGTTCTGTGTGATATGAGTTCATCCTGGAGTAATCCAGGTTATTACTGGAGGTAAACAAATGTTTCTGTTATACATTTGTCCCAGGATGAAAGGACAAGAGAAATAAGACCTAATTTATAAAAGTGCATTCAAACTAATTGATACTGAAGTATAGTTGACCTACAATGTTGTGTTAATTTCTACTGTACAGCAAAGTGATTCATATATACATACATACATATATACATATATATATATTTTTTTTTGCGGTACGCGGGCCTCTCACTGTTGTGGCCTCTCCCGTTGCGGAGCACAGGCTCCAGACGCGCAGGCTCAGCGGCCATGGCTCACGGGCCCAGCCGCTCTGCGGCATGTGGGATCCTCCTGGACCGGGGCACTAACCCGTGTCCCTTGCTTTGGCAGGCGGACTCTCAACCACTGCGCCACCAGGGAAGCCCTATACATATTTTTCATATTCTTTTCCATTATGGTTAATTACAGGGTATTGAATATAGTTCCCTGTGCTGTACAGTAAGACCTTGTTTATCCATCCTATATATAATAATTTGCATCTACTAGTCCCAAACTCCCAATCCATCCCTCCCCCTGTCTTCCCCTTGACAACCACGAGTCTGTTTTCTATATTTGTGAGTCTCTTTTTGTTCTGCAGATAGGTTCATTTGGGTCTCATTTTATAATCCAGATATAAGTGATATCATATGGTATTTGTTGTTCTCTGTCTGACTTACTTCACTTTGTATGATAACCTCTAGGTCCATCCATGTAGCTGCAAATGACATTATTTCATTCTGTTTTATGGCTGAGTAATATTCCACTGTATATATGTACCACATCTTCTATATCCATTCATCTGTTGAGGGACATTCAGGTTGCTTCCATATCTTGGCTGTTGTGAAGAGTGCTGCTGTGAATGCTGGGGTGCACGTATCTTTTCGAATTATAGTTTTGTCTGGATGTGTGCCCAGGAGTGGGATTGCTGGTTCATATGGTAATTCTGTTTTTAGTTTTTGAGGAACCTCCATACTGTTTTCCATAGTGGCTGCATCAATTTACATTCCCACCAGTAGCGTAGGAGGGTTCGCTTTTCTCCACACCCCTTCCAGCATTTATTTCTAGACATTTTAATGATGGCCATTCTGACCACTGTGAGGTGGTAACTCACTGTAGTTTTGATTTGCATTCTCTAATAATTAGTGATGTGGAGCGTCTGTTCAGGTGCCTCTTGGCCATCTGTATGTCTTCGGAGAAATGTCTGTTTAGACCTTCTGCCTATTTTTTGATTTTTTTTCTTTTTTGAGTTGTATGAGCTGTTTGTATATTTTAGAATTAAGCCCTTGTTGGTCGCATCATTTGCAGTATTTTCGCCCAAACAGGGAGCACAGGTTCTGGAACAACTGGATACCCACATGCAGAAGAGGAAAGTTGGACCCTTACCTCCCCCCACCCCATATACAAAATCAACGCAAAATGGACCAAAGGCCTAGATGCAAGAACCAAAATTATAAAACTCGTAGAAGAAAACATGAGAGTACATCTTCATGACCTTGGATTTGGTCATGATTTCTTAGATCTACCAAAAGCACAAGCAACAAAAGACAAAATAGATGAGTTGGACTTCCTCAGGATGAAAAACAGTTGTGTATAAAAGGAGCAAGGAATAAGATAATCCACCATCCAAAATGGCCCAAGATGTTTGCAAACCATGTATCTGATAAAGGACTGTAGCCCAGCAGCCAAGCCCCCGGTGGTCCAGGGGAGTGTCACCGAGTGTCCCTCCCGTCCTCGGTGATCAGGGGATTTCAGGCCCCACAGCACCCGAGGGGTGGACACGGGTCATCCTCAGCACCCTCAGGGAGTGAGTGCTGGATGGTTTTGAGCCCAGATGCACTCCCATTACTGCCCTCAAAGGCTGAAGGCTTCAGCACGCCTCCAGAAGGACACAGAGTGTTTGCAAGTCTTTGAGAACCAAGGGGACAGTGTTCACTTTTCTGAAAGGGCATCTTGTTATTTCACAGCATGACCATTTTCCATCTGGCTCTCAGGGGTGCCCTCCCACCTCCCTGATTTTTCTGAGAGTGGCCATGGGAGTTTGGCTGTCCGCAGTCCCCACACCAGGTGACAAGGCCAGTGGGGCCAGACCCTGGTGGTCCTTAGCTTCGCTGGACACTAACTCAGACTTTGTTAAGGACAGCCTCCAGGCCTCAGTTAGAGACAGGTTCACGGGCTCGGGACTAAATTCAGGGTCTTAGTTAGGGACGGCATCAGAGATTTAGTTAGCATAAGAGACTCAACATTAGCTAAAGACAAGGTTAGGTTAAGGTCTGGGTATAGCGTCAGGAAATGACGTAGGGATAGTGTCAAGACCATAGCTACTTAGAGCATCAGTGCCTAATTTAGAACCAGTGTCAGGGCTTCATGTAGGGACAGCATCAGAACCTGACTTAGGGAGAGTGACAGGGACTGAGTAAGGCCTAGAGTCAGGGCCTTAGCTGGGACAGTGTCAGGGCATGCCTTAGGAGCAGCATAAGGGCCTCAGTAGGAACAGCCTAAGGGGTTTGTTAAAGACATTATCAGGGCCTCTGTGAGAGACAGCCTCACAGCCTCACATAGGGACAGCGTCAAGGCTTACTTTGGGACAGTTTCAGGACCTTAATGAAACATGGGCCAGGATGTAATAAGCTCAGGAAACTGTCAGGACTTTAAATATTGATGGCAGCAGGGCCTTAGTTAAGGACAGGGTCAAGGCCTTAGATAGGACTAGCATCTGGGTCTCTGTTAGGTACCGTGTCAGGGCCTGAGTTAGCAAGAGTGTTAGGGCCATAGTTAGGGACAGTGTCAGGGCCGGATTTAGGATGAGCATCTAGGCCTCAGTTAGGGACAGTGTCACGGCCTTGGGACTAAATTCAGGGCCTGAGATACGCAGAGCATAAGAGCTTCCGTTAGCATAAGAGGCTGGAGAGTTGCAAGGGACAGTCTTAGGGTGAAGTTTAGGGATCGTGTCAGGAAATGACCTAGGGGTAGTGTCAAGACCTTAGTCACTGAGAGTATCAGGGCCTTAATTAGAACCAGTGTCAGGGCTTCAGGTAGGGACAGCGTCAGAGGCTGACTTAGGGAGAGCCACAGGGCCTGAGTGAGGCCTAGCGTCAGGCCCTTAGCTGGGGACACTGTCAGGGCATGATGTAGGAGCTGCATCAGGGCCTATGTTGGGTGAGCAGTAGGGTCTTAGTTAAAGACATGATCAGGGCCTGAGATAGTCACAGCGTCAAGGCCTCAGATAGGCATAACTTCAGGGCCTGAGTTAGGCACAGCCTCAGGCCTTCACTTAACGACAGAGACAGGGCTTTCTTAGGGAGAGTGTCAGGACCTTAGTGAGAAATGGGTCAGATCCTTAACTCAGGATAGTGTCCAGATTTTAGTTATTGCCGGCAGCAAGGCCTATATTAGGGACAGATTCTGGAAGCAGGGCCTATATTAGGGACAGATTCTTAGGTAGAGACCATGTCAGGGCAGTAGTTAGGACTAGTCTGGGCCTTAGTTAGGGAGAGCATTAGGGCTTCTGTGAGGATAAGAGGCAGGAAATTAGCTCGGGACAGAGTCAGGTTCCAGGCCAGGGATAGTGTCAGGAAATGAGCTAGGGATAGCGTGAAGATCTTAGTTATTGAGGGCATCAGGGCCTTAGTTAGGACCAGTGTCAGGGCCTTAATCAGGAGCAGTGTCAGGGCTTGATGTAGGGATAGCGTCAGAGGCTAACTAAGGTACGGCAACAGGGACAAATGAGGCCTATCTTGAGGGCCTGAGTGAGCGACAGTGTCAGGGCATGACTTAGGAGTAGTATAAGTGCCTCTGTAGGATCAGCATTAGGGTCTTCATTAAAGACATTCTCAGAGCCTCTGATAGGGACAGCCTCAGGGCCTCCCTTAGGGACAGCGTAAGGGCTTACTTTGGGACAGTTTCAGAACCTTGGTAAGACATGAGTCAGGATATTAGCTCAGGATAATGTCAGGACTTTAGATATTGTCGGTAGCAGAGCCGAAGTTAGACACAGTGTCACTGACTGCGTTAGGAGTTGCATCTGGGCCTCTGTTAGGTACCGTGTCAGGGCCTGAGTTAGGAATAGTGTTAGGGCTTTAGTGAGGGACAGTTCTGGGCCAGATTTAGGAAAAGCATCTAGGCCTCAGTTAGGGACACTGTCTCGGACTTGGAACTAAATTCAGGGCCTGAGTTAGGCACAGCATAAGGGCTTCAGTTAGCATAAGAGGCCGGAGAGTTGCAAGGGACAGGCTTAAGGTGAAGCTTAGGGATCGTGTCAGGAAATGACCTAGGGGTGGTGTCAAAACCTTAGTCACTGAGAGTGTCAGGGCCTTAATTAGAACCAGTGTCAGGGCTTCAGGTAGGGACCACGTCAGAGCCTGACTTAGGGAGCGCCACAGGGACTGAGTGGGGCCTAGCGTCAGGCCCTTAGCTGGGGTCCCTGTCAGGGCATGATGTAGAAGCTGCATCAGGGCCTTTGTTGGGTGAGCAATAAGGTCTTAGTTAAGGACATGATCAGGGCCTGAGGTAGTCACAGTGTCAAGGCCTCAGTGAGGCATAGATTCAGGGCCTGAGTTAGGCATAGCCTCAGGCCTTCACTTAGGGACAGAGACAGGGCTTTCTTAGGGAGAGTGTCAGGACCTTGGTTAGAAATGGTTCAGATTCTTAACTCGGGATAGTGTCTGGATTTTAGTTATTGCTGGCAGCAGGGCTTATATTAGGGACAGATTCCGGGCCTTAGTTAGAGACAGTGTCAGGGCCTTAGTTAGAACTAGTCTGGGCCTTCGTTAGCGAGAGCATTAGGGCTTCAGTGAGGATAAGAGGCAGGAAATTAGCTCCGGACAGGGTCAGTTTCCAGGCCAGGAATAGTGTCAGTAAATGAGCTAGGGATAGCGTGAAGACCTTCGTTATTGAGAGCATCAGGGCCTTAGTTAGGACCAGTGTCAGGGGCTTAATCAGGACCAGTGTCAGGGCTTGATGATGTAGGGACAGCGTCAGAGGCTAACTAAGGTATGGCAGAAGGGCCCAAGTGAGGCCTATCTTTAGGGCCTGAGTGAGGGACAGTGTCAGGGCATGACGTAGGAGTAGTATAAGGGCCTCTGTAAGATCAGCCTTAGGGTCTGCGTACAAGACATTCTCAGGGCCTCTTAGGGACATCCTCAGGGCCTCCCTTAGGGACAGCATCAGGGCTTACTTTGGGACAGTTTCAGGACCTTGGTAAGACATGAGTCAAGATATTCGCTCAGGATAATGTCAGGACTTTAGATATTGATGGCCGCTGGTCCTTAGAGACAGTGTCAGGGCCTGACTTTGGTCGAGCATCAGAGCCTTTGTTAGGTACAGTGTCAGGGACTGAGTTCGGTGTTGTGTCAGGGCCTGAGGTAGGACGAGCCTCCATGCCTCAGTTAGGGGCATCGTCACGGCCTCGGGACTAATTTCAAGGCCTTAGTTAGGGACAGCATCAGGGATTTAGTTAGCGCAAGAGGATCGACATTAGTTAAAGGCAAGGTTAGGTTAAGGTCTAGGGATAGTGTCAGGACATGACTTAGGAATAGTGCCAAGGCTTCAGTTACTTAGAGCATCAGGGCCTAATTTAGGACCAGTGTCAGGACGTCAGGTAGGGACAGCGTCAGAGCCGGACTTGGGAAGAGCGACAGGGCTTGAGTGAGGTGTCAGGGCCTTAGCTAGGGACAGTATCAGGGCATGACTTACGAGCAGCATAAGGGCCTCGGGAGGATCGGCCTCAGGGGCTTTGCTAAAGCCATCATCAGGACCTCTGTTAGGGACAGCCTCAGGGTCTCACATAGGGACAGCTTCAGGGCTTATGTAGGGACAGTTTCAGGAACTTTCAGTGTCAGGGCCTTAGTTAGGACAAGTCTGGGCCTTAGTTAGGGAGAGCATTAGGGTTTCAGTGAGGATAAGAGGCAGGCAATTTGCTCGGGACAGAGTCAGCTTCCAGGCCAGGGATAGTGTCAGGAAATGAGCTAGGGATAGCGTGAAGACCTTAGTTATTGAGAGCATCAGGGCCTTAGTTAGGACCAGTGTCAGGGCTTGATGATGTAGGGACAGCATCAGAGCCTAACTAAAGTATGGCAACAGGGCCCAAGTGAGGCCTATCTTGAGGGCCTGAGTGAGGGACAGTGTCAGGGCATGACTTAGGAGTAGTATAAGGGCCTCTGTAGGATCAGCTTTAGGGTCTTCGTTAAAGACATTCTCAGAGCCTCTGATAGGGACAGCCTCAGGGCGTCACTTAGGGACAGCGTCAGGGCTTACCTTGGGACAGTTTCAGGACCTTGGTAAGACATGGGTCTGGATATTAGCTCAGGATAACGTCAGGACTTTAGATATTGACGGCAGCAGGGCCTTAGTAAGACACAGTGTCAGGGCCCGTGTTAGGACTAGCATCTGGGCCTCTGTTAGGTACCGTGTCAGGGCCTGATTTAGGAATACTGTTAGGGCTTTAGTGCGGGACAGTTCTGGGCCAGATTTAGGAAGAGCATCTAGCCTCAGTTAGGGACAGTGTCACGGCCTTTGGCCTAAATTCAGGGCCTGAGTTAGGCACAGCATAAGGGCTTCAGTTTGCATAAGAGGCAGGACACTTGCAAGGCACAGGCTTAGGGTGAAGTTTAGGGATCGTGTCAGGAAATGACCTAGGGGTAGTGTCAAGACCTTAGTCACTGAGAGTATCAGGGCCTTAATTAGAACCAGTGTCAGGGCTTCAGGTAGGGACAGCGTCAGAGCCTTTGTTAGGTACAGTGTCAGGGTCTGAGTTAGGTGTTGTGTCAGGGCCTGAGTTAGGACGAGCCTCCAGGCCTCTGATAGGGAGAGGTTCATAACCTTGGGACTAATTTCAGGGCCTTAGTTTGGGACAGCATCAGGGATTTAGTTAGCGCAAGAGGATCGACATTAGTTAAAGGCAAGGTTAGGTTAAGGTCTAAGGATAGTGTCAGGACATGACCTAGGAGTAGTGCCAAGTCTTCAGTTACTTAGAGCATCAGGGCCTAATTTAGGACCATTGTCAGGCCTTCAGGTAGGGACAGCGTCAGGGCCGGACTTGGGAAGAGTGACAGGGCTTGAGTGAGGCCTAGTGTCAGGGCCTTAGCTAGGGACAGTATCAGGGTGTGACTTAGGAACAGCATAAGGGCCTGGGTAGGATCGGCCTCAGGGGCTTTGCTACAGCCATTATCAAGGCCTCTGTTAGGGACAGCCTCAGGGTCTCACTTAGGGACAGCGTCACGGCTTACTTAGGGACAGTTTCAGGACCTTGTTAAGAGATGTTTCAGGAAATGAGCTCAGGATAGTGTCAGGACATTATATATTGACGGCAGCAGGGCCTTAGTTAGAGACAGTGTCAGGGCCTGCGTTAGGACTAGCATCTGGGCCTCTGTTAGGTACCGTGTCAGGGCCTGAGTTAGGAAGAGTGTTAGGGCTTTATTGAGTGTCAGTTGTGGGCCCGATTTAGGACGAGCATGTAGGCCTTAGTGACAGTGTCACGGCCTTGGTCCTATATTCAGGGTCTGTGTTAGGCAGAGAGTAAGGGCTTCAATTAGCATAAGAGGCAGGACATTTGCTCTGGCAAGGTTTATGGTAAAGTTTATGGATCGTGTCAGGAAATGACCTAGGGATAGCGTCAAGACCTTAGTCACTGAGAGTATCAGGGCCTTATTTAGAACCAGTATCATGACTGCAGGTAGGGACAGCGTCAGTGCCTGACTTAGGGAGAGCAACAGGGATTTCTAAGGGACAGTGTCAGGAGCTTGTCTAGAAATGGGTCAGGATATTAGCTCCGGATAGTGTCGTATTTTAGTTATTGCCGGTAGCGGGACCTATATTAGTGAAGATTTCAGGCCTTAGTTACTGACAGTGTCAGGGCCTTAGTTAGGACTATTCTGGGCCTTAATTAGGGATAGCATTAGGTCATCAGTGAGGATAAGAGGCAGGAAATTAGCTCGGGACAGAGTCAGGTTCCAGGCCAGGGGTAGTTTCAGGAAATGAGCTAGGGATAGCGTGGTGACGTTAGTTATTGAGAGCATCAGGGTGCTAGTTAGGACCAGTGTCAGGGCTTTAATCAGGACCAGTGTCAGGTCTTTAATCAAGACCAGTGTCACAGCTTGATGTAGGGACAGCGTCAAGCCTAACTGAAATACGGCAACAGGGCCTATGTGAAGCCTATCCTTAGGGCCTGAGTCAGGGACAGTGTCAGGGCATGCCTTAGGAGCAGCATAAGGGCCTCTGTAGGAGCAGCATTAGGGTCTTCGTTAAAGTCACGCTCAGGGCCTCTTTTAGGGACAGTGTAAGGGCTTCCTTTGGGACAGTTTCAGGACCTTAGTAAGACATGGGTGAGGATATTAGCTCAGGATAATGTCAGGAGTTTAGATATTTATGGCAGCAGGGCCTTAGTTAGATACAGTGTCAGGGTCTGATTTAGGATTAGCATCAGAGCCTTTGTTAGGTACAGTGTCAGGGAATGAGTTAGGAGTAGTCTCAGGGCCTTGCTTAGGGAGAGTATCAGGGTTGGAGTTAGGTGTAGTGTCAGGGCCTTATTTAGACTAGAGCCTCCAGGACCCTCCCTGATTTCCAAAGGGCAGATTAGAACAGTTGCTAATCAGGGAAGGGAGGGCCTGCAGAGACAATGGAGGAACCCTCAAAAAACAATAGTGCAGCCTTGGGGCAGGATCCTGGTTTTGCCTCAAGGGATACAGGTAAGCATATCTTTGGGCTCTTTACCAACCTAAAACCCCCACAAAATAGAAGGTTTTAGTCTTCTTTATTTCAGAGAAGCTCATCAAGAGACCATCTGAGGCCAGATTAAAAGGGAGTTAAGGCCCTGTACACACACGAAACCTTAGGAGCAACTGCGTCCTTAAACCATTGCTGTAAAACTCCTCACCAGATCCTCCTGCATTGGGACGCATGGTTTTTGAGGGCACGAGTTTTCTGTGTCCCCGTATGGCTGCCAAAGCAGTAAAGCTATTCTTTTCTACTTCCTCCAAACCACTCTCTCTCAGATTCGATTTGGCACTGGTGCACAGTGGTCGAGTTTTCGACATCAAATTTAGTACCCAATGTGGGGCTCACTTGGGGATGGCCCCTGTGGGTCCCCTGACTCAATCGGGCACTGAGATTTTCTCCACGCCAGCCTCTTTCGAGAGAGTGTAGTGTTGGAGAATTCCTTTAGAGGCCAGACCACCTGGGACCCTTGCCTGGAAAGGCTGTGCCCCAGTCATCCCAGCAGTTAGAACTCTGGGGAGGGAATAGATGGTGGAAGAGGGAGCACCCTAGCAGCTGCCGAGGCCGTCTTTGCCTTGAGGACGTTCCTCTCTTCCTCCTGCCTGGGCTGCCCCGAATGTCCTACTCCAAGGGATTATTTTGGGGAACCAGAAAAATAGCATTTGGGAGGTTGCAGCACCTCAGCCAGCGTGTGGTAACTCCCCTGGCATGCAGTCTGAGGTCCTTTTAACCCCGTACATTTGGGGGAACCTTGGTTCCCATTTGGGTGACTTTTCATTCCAGGAAATCTCATTTGGAAGGTGCACCACTTGGACAGAAGTCACAGGCTAAGTTGAGACTTGGAAGATGATTTGAGTCTTGTGCTGTTTGGTTTTTGGTTTCTGTTTGGTTTCTGGTTCCTTTGGTTTGAGGCTTCCATTGGTGTTTAGGATTTTGTTTGTTTTTAGTCCGTGTATGAGTGTTCTATGGTTCAAGCATAAGAAGTGCTTCTTCTTCAGTTCCATGTGATAGCCAATGGGCAAAATCCTGGCAGACTGGTCAACCTATAGTTGTAAACCTAAGACTAAAAAAAGAATGAAATTCTATTGTAATTTTGTCTGGCCAATGTATGGATACATTCTTGAAAAATGAGGAATGGTGGTCTTTGAGTGGGAGCCTAAATGACTATACTATCCTTCAGCTAGAGTTCTTTTGTCACAGGAAGAGAAAGACAAAAGAAGTTCCATATGTTCAAGCATTTATGAAGCTACGTAATAAAGAAAGTGAGCAGCTAGGTAACAGGCTGATGGTACAAAGAGAAAAGAAAATCACTTTGTAGTAGAGTTGGTTGTGTCTGAATGCGGAAAAAAATAAGGGGCAACATAAGATGGATACAGAAGGTGATGAACATTTGTGCAAAGGGAACACTGAGGAAAGAGTTGTGCATGACCAGGATTTTCTAAGATGGATTTTGTTGGCAGTGGGTTAGGGCAAGCCTGGATTTGGTTTCTCCCTCCAAAGTTTTCTTGGAATGCTGCTTTTGATTTTGAACAGCTTGTGAGTTCCTTTGCCTGTCTGTGACCTGTATTTTTCTTCGAAATCTCTTTACTTTGGTTCAGTGAATAAGTGTTGTTTGGCCAATTCTAACAGTTCTTTTGATGTCCAGATAGCTTTGAGCTGCTTTCAAAGGCCCTTGAGCCATCTAAGAGAGAAACGTTTGATTAGTATGTTAAATTACATGGAACTCCTAAAAAGCTAGTATGTCCTGGTAAAGTTTTATCAGTCATAATTCTAGTTATTTTTAAATGTTGTATGTAACAGCAATAATGGTTTCTTTTGTCATTTACATTGTGGTCAAATGCTTAACCATGACCTTTTAAGTCTTTATGTGATTTATAGATAGTTACTGTTGTGCTCTAACACTTTGCAAAAGTGCTCCATCTTCAAGAAGATCTATGTGAAGGACCTTTTGGCAAGCACAGGTCTCTGATAAATTTCATATCATAATGCCACACTGGGTAAGAAATGAAAAATCTTAATGGAGAATCGGATGGCTTCGTAAACAGTTAACAGAAGGATTGGTTATTCAGTGAACTGGTGAATATGGTTATAATGTTTTTGTTTTTTTTTGTTACTGGAGTTGATCTGTGTTTTCCAGACACAGGGAAGTCCTTCCCCTCAAGCTACTTAGGACTTGGAGCAATTGGATAAATGACACCTGTGTATGGAAGTGTGTATTTATGAAAGTTACTGTGTTGGCTTCATTTTGCCCTGATGTGTAAGAGGAAAGGAAAATTACCTAGTGAAGTTATGAGAATGTAACTACACATGATGAATCACTGTTTGCTTTAGGTCTACTGCTAAAAGCACATGTGCAATGCTTGTGTGACAATTGGGTATGAATAATAAAATGTATGGCCTATATAAAGCGTTTTCTCATTAACATTCCTCTGAGCAAGTTCACAATACGTGATCAGTATTCCCCCAATGTGGATTAACTAGGCAAATATACAGGAGGCCTAGCGCTGAGGGACATGATCTACACGTGGGCCAAACAGCTGAATCATTCTGGCACTGAGGGATTGACATTTTGATCATCGATGCTTTCTATTGAAAGACTTGTAATCAAAAGGGAAAAAAACTCTTCACATATTGAGGTATGAGGAAGTCACTCTGGCTTATACATGATTTAACTTCAATTTTACTCACCAAAGTGGCCTGTTTTGTGGTCTTTTGTATATGAATTGTACATCTGCTTTGGCATTGAGGAGGGGAATGCATCTGACTGTCAAAAAGGAGTAACTGTGCTTCAGACGTACGAGATAAACCTAAGTGTCCATTGTAGATGTGATTTCGATGCATTCCCGTATTTTTGTTTTCTTTTTTCTTTTTTTTTCTAAGTCTTTATTGGAGTATAATTGCTGTACAGTGGTGTGTTAGTTTCTGCTTTATAACAAAGTGAATCAGTTATACATATACATATGTTCCCATATCTCTTCCCTCTTGCGTCTCCCTCCCTCCCCCCCATCCCACCCCTCTAGGTGGTCTCAAAGCACTGAGCTGATCTCCCTGTGTGTATCTTTTTGAATTCGTGTTTTTGTTTCCTTCAGAAAGATACCCCCAAGTGTAATTCCTGCGTCATATGGTAGTTCTATTTTCAATTTCTTGAGGAACCTCTGTACTGTTTTCCACAGTGGCTGCACCAATGAACATTCCCAAGAGAAGGCGTGAGGGTTCTCCTCATCCTCGCCAAGGCTTGTTATTTGTTGTGTTTTGGAAGATAGCCAAGTTTTTAGGTGTGAGGTGATAATCTCATTGTTCTTTTGATGTGCGTTTCCCTGATGATAAGTGATATTGGTCATAGTTTCATATGTCTCTTGGCCATCTGTACGTACTCTTCGGAAAAATGTTCGGTCCCAAGTTTTAATTGGGTTTTTGATTTTTGGAGGTTCAGTTGTGTGGTTCTTCATCTATTTGGGATATGAACCCCTTTTCAGACATACTGTTTGCAAATATTTTCTCATATTCGGTAGGCTGCCTCTTCATTTTGTGCATGTTTTCCTTTGCCATTGAAAAGCTTTAAAGTTGGGTGGAGTCCCATTGGTTTATTCTGCTTTTGTTCCCCTTGCTTGGGGAGGCAGATCCAGAAAATATTGCTAAGACGGATGTCAAAGAGCATACTGCTTATGTTCTCTTCGAGGAGCTTTATGGCTTCAGGTCTTACGTTGAAGTATTTGATTCACTTTGAGGTTGCTTGTGTAGGTGGTATAAGAAAGGATTCCAGTTTGATTCTTGTGCATGTTGTTGTCCAGTTTTCCCACCACCATTCATTGAAGAGGCTATCTTTTCCCCATTGTATAGTCTCACCTCCGTTGTCATAGATGAATTGACCATATATGCCTATGTTTCTTTTGGGGCTCTCAATTCTGTTCCATGGATCTCTGTGTATTTCTTTTGTTCCTATACCATACTGTCTTGATTATTCTAGATATGTAGTATAGTTTGAAACAGGGAGTGTGATATGTCCAAGTTTGTGCTTCTTTCTTAAGATCATATTGACTATTCAGGTTCTTTCCTGTTTCCTTACACATATCAGAATTCTTTGTTCTAGTTCTCATAAAATTCCATTGGTATTTTGATAAGAATGGCATCAAATCTCTAGATTGCTCTGGGATGTGGAATCATTTTAACAATATGAATTCTTCCAATCTATGAACACATTATATCTGTCCATTTGTCTGTGTCGTCTCCAGTTTCTTTCATCAGTGTCTTCCAGTTTTCTGAGTACAGGTCTTTTACCTCCTGGGTTAGAGGTATTCCTAGGTATTTCATTTTTGTTAATACCATTGTCAATGGGTTTGTTTTCTTAATTTCTCATTCTGAAAATTTGTTGCCAGTGGATAGAGATGCAACTGATTTCTATAGGTTAATTTTGTATCCTGCAACTTAACTGAATTTTCCAATGAATTCTATTTGTTTTGGGGGGGTCATCTTAAGGATTTTCTAAATAAAACATCATGTCGGGACTTCCCTAGTGGTCCAGTGGTTAAGAGTCCGTGCTCCCAATGCAGGGGGCCTGGGTTCGATCCCTGGTCAGGGAACTAGATCCCACATGCATGCCACAACTAAGAGTTCTCATGCCACAACTAAGGAGCCTGCCTGCCGCAACTAAGGAGCTCACCTGCCACAACTAAGACCCAGCGCAACCAGAATAAATAAATGAATGAATAAATAAATAAATAAATGAAATATAAAACGTCATCTCATCTACAAACAGTGACAGTTTTACTTTTTCCTCTACCGTTGGATTCCTTTTATTTCTTTTTCTCATGTAATTACTATGTCTAGGACTACCTAGACCATGTTGAATGAAAGTGGTGAGAGTGGTCGGGGTTAGAGTTAGGTCTAAGCAGAATCCGCCCTCTTCCCCTTCCTCCCTCCCCATCTCTCTGAGGCCTCCAGGAAGGACAGGACTATTCCTGGGTCACACATGACTCAGGGAGTTGAACTGGACCACTGTTTCTCTGCCCCCCAGTCCTGGGCATAGTTTTGTATACTATCTCTGTACCTTCTTTGACCAGGTGTCTATTTAGAGCTTTCCCTATTTTTAATGGGGCTGTGTTGTAGTTCTTTGTATATTTTGAGACAAATTCTTTATTAGATATGTTTGCAGTTTTTGTCCCCCAGTGTGTGTTGTCTTTCGATTTTCTGAATGAGGTTTTTCACACAGTAGAAATCTTTAATTTTATAAAGTCCACAGAATCCCTTGTTTTTCTTTCTGGACTGCTTTTTTGCGTTGTGTGTTAAAACCACAAAGCTTGTGATGGACATGACCAAGCCCAAGGTCATATCAATTTTCTGTGATGTTTTCTCCTATAATTTTGAATAGTTTTGCATTTAAAACTTGTCTCTGAATCATTTTGAGTGAATTTGCTGTAAGTTGTCAAGCTTGTGTCTACATTCATTTTATTCCATACGGCTTCCAATTCATTGTTCCTTAACTACTTTGGAGAAGCTATGGGATATTGTCTTCATTTGTTTGAGTTTCCACAATTTAATGGGTTCAGCAGTTCTGCCAGCAGGGTCGCTGTCTCCAGTGACCCGTGAGGGAGGGGTGGCCTGCACTTCCCGTACCGACCACAGGGTGGCGCTGATCCCGCCTCTCTGACCCACAGCGCATGCGAGTTCCCCGTGGACCCAGATCTGAGCGCAGCTGAGGGCAGTTGTGTCTCCTCAGGCAGCGCCGGGTTGTGGCTGCTGACGGGCGCTCGGTCTCCTCAAGGACTCGCTGGGGTTTCGGCTTCAGGACAACGTGGGGCTGCGTCCTCGCTGACGGGAGCTGGGTTTCCTGAGGACGCAGGCGACGCCGGAGGAACAGGTGAGGAGACAGTGAGGAACAGTGGGGAGAAGCTTCCTGGGGGCGACTGACGGCTGCCGGGGTCCGTCCTCGTGCGACCCAGGAAGGGCTTGGTGTGCAAAGCTGGGTTTTTGGTCAGGCTGGTGTGCGGTGGAGCTGCGTGGGTTATGGGGTGTGCAGTCTCCCCCGTACCGTTTACCGTGGGGCTGCCCTTCCACTCGGTGTGTCCCTGCCCCCCTGGTCGTAACTTAACGGCCCCCTCCCCCGCCAGAGTGCGGGGTGGGTTCTGGGCTCTCCGTCCCGTCCCTCTGGTCTGTGCGCCTGTTTTGAGCCAGTTCCACACTGTTTTGGGGACTGTAGCTTCGTGATGAAGTGTGAAGTCAGGGAGGGAGATGCCTGCGGCCCGTTCTGGTTTCTCAGGGTCACCTTGGCTCTTCGGGGTCCTTTGTGGCTCCACACGCATCTTAGGAAGATTTGCTCCACTTCTGTGAAAAACACCATTGGAATTTCAGGACGGCCTGCCTTCCCTGTGTGCACCGCTTTGGGTGGAACGGACGTTTTAGCAACAGTAATTCTTGCATTCCATGAGCACGGGGAGTCTTTCCACCGACTTGTGTCTTCTTCAATGTCTTCATGAGTGTCTTAAAGTTTTCAGGTCTTGCACATCCTCAGTTAAATTTATTCCTTGGTATTTTGTTCTTTTTGATGCAGCTGTAAATAGGTTTTTTTTCTCTTTCTGATGGTTCATTATTCGTGTTTAGAAATGCAGTTGAGTTGTGTGTACTGATTTTGCGTCTTTACTGAAATCATTTATTATTTCTAACAGTATTTTCTTGGTGGAATGATGTGGAAAATTGAACTTCCCAAATCCCGCTGTTTCTACCACATCTAAGTCATCCACAACAGGGAAGAAAGGGAAGTTTTTTATATTTGGAAGTTCTAATAAGTCTTTCCACAGTGCCTCTAAATGACATGTGGACTTGGGGTGAGCTGCATCTGGGTAAGGCTTGGCCTCTGTATGGAAGTTTGATGTTTCCTCTGCCTTTCTGGCATGGTTTTGACATGGTGTTTTGCAAAGTACTTGACTTTCCAGTAATTTCAAACATACAGACAGCTTTACATACAGAAAAGCAAGTCTTGTATCTTGATTAAATATATTCGTAAATATTAATGTTGACATTATTTAAAATGGAATTGTTTTCATAAGTTCTTTTTCAGATTATTTATCGCTAGTATATATGTATAAGATAGATTTTTGTGAATTGATATTTTTTCTATAACTTTGCTGAATTAGTGATTAGTCAAATAATTTGTTGTTGTTATAGGAAGTTTTATATATAAGATGGTGTGATCTGTGTTCTGTGAATGCACACAGTTTTAATTTTTCCATTCACATATGGATGGCTTTGGTTTCTTCCCTCAAAACCCTGGGTAGAACTTCCAGTACACTATTATCAGTGGTGGAGGCCACCTTCCTGGCCTTGTTCCTGATTTCAGGAGTAAATCTTCCAGTTTTTAACATTGAGCATGGTGTTTGCTGTGGCTTTGTATACTACTCTTTTTCATATTGAACAAACTTCCTTTTATTCCTATTTTCTTGAGTGCTTGTATCATGAAATAGCACTGGATTTTGATTACAGCTTTTCCTGCAGTAATTGATAGGATCGTGTGCTTTGACTTCACTTCTTTATAGTTCTTCAGTACATTGCTTAGGTTTAATATGTTGAACAACCTGACATTTCCAGTGTAGAGATACTTGCTTATGGCATCATGCCTTTAATGTTCTGTTGGCTCCATGTTGTTCTAATTTTGTGGAGGATTCTTGTGTTCATATTTGTAAGGTATACTGGTGTACTTTTCTTTCTCATGCTGTATTTGTGTGACTTGATTAGATGTGGCTTGGTGTTGGTGCTTTGAAGGGTCAGCATTAGGGCTGGAACTGGGTTATGGTTGCCCTAAGCGACCCTGACGTTGCAGCCCAGGCCGCCCGCCTCTGAGCACCGCGTCCCCCCGCCAGCTCCGACCTGGCCCTCTAGAGACTCCCCCCGTCCTTGGAGGGCAGGGCTGACCGCCCCTCGGCCTCCCTCCCCCCTCTGCGCTTCCGTCCGTCCTCCCTGATTCAGGACACCCCGTCCTCCATGAGGCTCCTGGATTCCGGCCTGGGGGACCCACAAGCCCCCACGAGCTGTGTCGACCACGAGGATTGTCACCTCAAGAGGCCCCGGAAGACGGACTTCCCGGGACCTCAGTATGGGACTTTGTGTGCCGATGGGCCACCACAGAGCTGCCCGGGGTGAGCTGAGGTCACTGACCGGTGTGCGGGCGTCCTCATGGGGGGCATTTGGACCCTGACACATGGAGGAGAAGGCGATGTCATGGCAGAGACAGAGACGGGACTGGGAGTGGCCTGGGACTGACTGACCCCAGAAGGCGCAGAGGAGCGGGCCCCCAGCACCTTGACCTCGGGCTCCAGGCCTGAGGGGAAGCGTCCCCTGTCCCAACCACGCCCCCCGTCTGGTGTCCTGTGCCGGGGCCACAGGAATCCCACACCCGGCCTGCGGGTCGCGGCACTGTGCTTGCTGACACCCAGGACCGTCACCGGCCTCCACCCCTCTGGGCATGACCCCCTCTCCTCCTCGGTGAGGGACTCAGGGCCCAGGACCCCCGTCCCACACTTGCCCATCACAGCAACCTGCCCCGCTCCCCCAGCCACCCCGGGGCATCTCAGGCCCCAGAAAGGAGCCGTAGCAGCGTGGTGACTTGGCGAGTGGTCACAGGCCACCGCACCCACCCCGAGACCTGAGTGTGGCCATCTGAGAAGGGACCCACAAGCCCCCCGAGCCAGGCGCCCCGTTTCACAGGGCAGGTCCTCTTGCCGAGTCTCTGGAGGGGAATGTCGAGCAGGGGTGCCTGAGGCCTGTGAACATGTGGGCCAGAGAGGTCCTCCCCAGGAGCCCAGGCACAGTGAGCCCCGGGGCGTGTGCATCCCTCTCCTCCTGTACTCCACGGAGTGAGGTTAAAGCCCCAGTGACCCCCAATAAGAGACAAGACACCCAGAGGACTAGACCATCCACAGACCGGGAACTGAGTGTCCACCTCATTTCCCTGGAGAGAACAGTGTGTTCACCGGGACTGCAGCTGGGCCCATGTGCCCACAGACACCGAGCTTTAGTGAACCGGCCACACAGCAAACCCCCTTCCAGGGTCCCTTGTGTTACTAGACGCAGCCTTCAGGGCAGGGGGCTGGCCCAAGCGAGGATGCACGTGCTCCAGCGCCGGACACGCACTGCCCGTCCCCCTGCCCATCTCCCGGCCCCCTCCTGCACCCTGTGACCTCACCCTCTCAGGAGCCCTCCTCTCCAGGCTCCGAGCACCCGCATTTCCCACCTGCACCCCATCACTCTCCACTTCAGTGTGCCCGTTTCCCCGCCAGGTGAAGTGGACGGCAAACGTCCCACACTGGTGTTTTCAGCCGCGGAGACGGGGCTTCCTTTTTCTTGCCGGCTGGGGTCTGGCCGGACATCAGGGTCTGGCCCTGCAGGGAGCAGCCCTGATCCCGCCCTGAGTATAACAGCTTCAGGGAATTCTGGGAGCAAGAAAAAAGAAGCCGCGGAGGGGATCCCCTACCCTGCAGTTGGGGTCAGAAGTCGGTGGGGAGGATCTTGGGGCCCTGGAATCTGAAGGGCCCCCCTACCAGGGGAGGTGTGGGAGACCCTGGGTGGCAGTTAATCTGAGTCCAAGGCCCTCCTGCGTAGGAGGCTTCCTAGCCCCGGGGATCCTGAAGAGGCCGGCTCCCTCCTCCCCTCCACCTGCAGGCCTGGTCCCTACTCTTGAGAGATTCCCTAGGGTGGGGTCCTGGTACTGGAGGTGCCCCGATGCTGTGGCCTCCTGAGTCTCCAGTGAGGATAATGGGAGTGGGGGAAGCCCTGTTCACAGAAAGGGAGCTTCTGCCAGAACAGAGCCTGGGTCTGCTGCCCCCGACCCCAGGTGCACTGGGGCAGGAATGTGAGAGCTAGAATTTGGCTAGAATGCAACTGTGAGACCCTGAGGGGCGAGGATTGGCTGACCTGGGCAGCCTGACCCTGCCGGCCAGCTCTCCCCAGGTGTGCCTGCGTTGAGGTCAATATAAACACCGCTCCAGGCAGCAAGAGCCCCTGCAGCTGGGCCTGACGCCATGTTCTCTGCCCCATCAGCAGTCTCGGGGCTGGGCTGCTGGGAGGGAGTGAGGGGCCACGGCTCTGTTGGTGGCCCGGTGTGAGTGGGGCTCTGCTGGACTTTCTGCAGGAGTTGCTGGGCTGCCACCTGCTAAAGGACAGGATGTGTCACCCATACCTTCTGCTGGAATTTCTCCCTGGGCAGAGGTGAGGAAGGAAAAACGCAGTGGGGGCCGGGAGAGGAGGGGTATCTCAGGCAGGGAAATGGAAAGCTTCCAGAAGAGTGCCCAGGGCCAGGACCATCCTGGCTGGCCTGCAGGCACCAAGTCGGCCTGCGTGCTGTGGCTGGTGTGACTCCAAGCCCTTTCCTCTAGGCTTTCAAGTCCTTGCACACATTCAGGTGTTTTACCTGGGAAGGGTGGGAACAGTTCAGCAGCAGCTGGCCTGGGGCTCAGCTCACGTTTACTCACAGACGCCTCGGCACCGTCCCCCAGCCTTGCAATGAGGACACTCCTTGCGGGGGAGCTGCTGGCTGCATGGGAGTCGATCCCCCGCCTCTGACCAACTTCAGAATTGTTTACCACTGGAGCAAGTGCCCTGATAGGGTTTTCATCTGTATAACTAGTGGGTTTTTGATTAGCAACGTGAAGGGTGACATCAGAAGTCCTGAATCAGGATGGAAATACTTATCCCCAACAGGTACAGGCGTAAAAACCTGGGGAGGCCGTGTGCAGCCGGCACCCTTAGGGATGGGCTTCTGACTGACCCTTCAACGTTCTGGTGTCCAGCCACTGCTTTAGTATTTCTGAGGCCCAATGCTGACCGTAAGGGTTCTGTAACCCAGCCTCTGTGGGCCTTTAATAAGGCCCTCACTCCAGGATCCTACAGAGCAGGGTCTGTGTGACCATTCTGTGGCTTCTGTAACAAATGACCACGAGCTGGGTGGTTCAAAACAACAGGAATTCATCCTCCCCCAGTCCTGGAGACCAGACATCTGAGATCAAGGTGTTGCAGGACAGAAGTCTCTCCAAAGGCTCCAGGATAGGGTTCTTCCTGCCTTTTCCAGCTTTTGGGGGCTCCAGGCATTCCCAGGCTTGCGGCTGCATCCCTCCCGTCTCTGCCTCTGTCTTCACGTGGCTTCTCCTCTGTGTCTGTGTTTCTCCTCTTTTGTCTCTCATAAGGACTTTCTCAGTTGGATTGAGGACCACCCTAACCCAGGATGACCTCACTTCGAGCTCTTTAACTACATATAGAAAGACCCTTTTCCCAGATATGGTCCTGTTCACGTGTTCTGAGGGGTGCACATCTTTCGGGGCCAGCATTCAACCCATTGCCTGTGTATAAAATAACCCTCATTTTAGGAGATTGCCAAGGTCTCGTATAGACTGGCACAGACAGCAGCCATGTGGGTGCGGTCTGGGCAGAGTGAGGACCCTGGAATCACCTGGAAAGGATGGAGTCCTGGCTGCATTAGGTGAGCTCTTCTACCACGGGGCACGTGGAAACAGCCACTCCACCCTGTCCGTGGAAAGGGACCCAGTGCCGAGTCCAGAAATGGTTATATTGGAAAGCTGGCTCTCCTGGGATTTCATCATCAATAGCATCATGTGACCAATAACTACGGGCTTGGAATCGTTTTCTGGCACGTGATGACAGCACTGTCTCTTTAGGCTCATCCAGCCTAGAATAGGAACGTTTGAAGGAGAAGAGTTTGGGAGATTGTGAAGCTTGGTTGTCAAGGAAACTTCTCCCTTAAACTGAAGGCAGGGCTGGGAGAGCTGAACTCCAGGGACCTTTTAAAGGGGCTTCTCTGAAGCACCATCACCCGAGAGGTGGTCTCAGCGTGAGCTGGGGTTTGAGAAAAGTGTGATGAGATGAAGCCTGACTTTCTGTGACAGCTGGGGAGGGCTTTGTAAAGCACCTTGGCTTTTAAGGTAAAGTTTGTTGCTGGAACAAAGTGTCTCCCAAAACTGGGCTGGAGCTCAAGATGTGTGTGTCCCCTTCTTGTGAGAGTCCAGGGCAGGTGAGTGTCAGGTCCCGGCTCTGGCCCCCTTGTTTCTCCTCCCTGCTTCCAGGTGAGGTCTCCAACCAGCAGGGTGCAGTGACCAGCTGGGCTTCATGCCCTCTGTTGTAGGATGCAGGCTGGCCAAGTCCCTCACCAACTTCACCTGTTTCCCTTGGTAACAGGAGACACTACGCCCCAGCTGGAAGGGGTGGGAAGGCTGGGAGGTGCAGGGTAGCTGTGAACAGGAAAAAGGGAAATGGGTTCTGATGGCCAGCTGCACGGCCCTGTTGTGACGGTCACCTGGACGGTAGCGCACAGACACTGGGTCCTGTGAAGCTTCAGTGCTTTGTGGTTCTGGAAATCCTATAGGAGACGGTCCACAGCAGGTGAAGCTAATGCTCTCAGTGGAGCTGGTGAAGCCCAAGATCTGCAGTTCAGACTGAAGGTGCCGATGTACATACAGGACAAAACCATCTCGTGTGCTTGGACTTCAGGCACGTTTAACATGAATGCAGCCATGTTAATGCCTAGCATCTTCTATCTTGTGCCTCCCCTCAGGGACCCCCTCCTCAGTTCCTGGGGTTCCTGTAACCCACGTACAGGGGGATGGAGAGCGGGCTGTGTCCAGTCTGAGCCCTGAGTTAACCCTGCGGGTGAGTCTGCTCAGGACCGCCGTAACAAATAGCACAGACAGGGCAGCTTGGGTAACAGACCTATCTCCCAGTCCTGGATGCTGTCGGAGATCAAGGTGTGTGCACGCTGGCTTCTCCTGAGGCCTCTGTCCTTGGTGCTTAGACAGCCATCTTCTCCCCAGGTCCTCACGTGGTCTCCCCCTGTGCCTATCTGTGTCCTTATCTCTTCTTGTAGGACATCAATCCTATTGGATTAGGATCCACCCTAGTGACCTCATTTTTACCTTGATCACCTCTTTAAAAATCCCATCTCCAAATACAGCCACATCCTGGGGTCCTGGGGGTTAGGGATTCAGCATGTGAATTTGGAGGGACGTGACTGAGCCTATACCATCCTCCTTAGGAACCAAGTGTGCTTCAGTCCTTCCTTCCCTCAAGTCACACGAGTTGATGTAATGGCTCAAGGAGAGGCCACTCGTGCAGAGTTTGTGTCCCAGCTGGGGAACCCTTCTCTGCTGTCTCTGATCAGGCCGTGGCAGTGCCGGCCCAGTCCTGAGGTGAGCAGTTCTGGGGTTTCCTGCCGTGTCGCCCGGCCTGCTGAGGTGCTCATTGTCAGGGAACTCAGGAGCCAGCAGCCTAGTGGGGATGCCGGGGACTCTCAGGGCCTTGGCAGATGTCTCTCCCGGCAGATACCCTAGCGAAAGTGGGGAAACATTTGGGGGATTACAGGCGGGAGAGAGTCAGTCTCGTTTATGCTTCAGAAAGACCAGGTTGGGGTGGGATGTGAGACGCACCGTGCGGGCAGGCAGCTTTGTCAGGCCTGATGGAGGAAGCAGGCACCAGATGGGGCTTGGGCCAGGGCTGTGGGCGTAGAGCGGAATTAGCGTGGGAACTGGCCACAGACTGTTGTCGAAATCTCAGCTTCCCTGTGCACTGAGGCCAAACAGAAACACGGAGACAGGGATTTTGGAGGAAGAGAGAGATGGCTTTATGTTTCTGCCAGGCAGAAGGAAAGACACAGCTGGCTAGCACCTCAAGAACTGGGCACCCCCCCTCCTTGAGAATCAGGGAAAATTTTATGCGTGGGGCTCTCGCAGTCCGGCGTATAGGATGAGGATAAAAGTAGTGAAGGTCTTGCATTCTTCCTTTCCTTTGCATTATTTCAAAACAGTCATAGCTGGCATCAGGCCGCCTGGTAATTGGGGTCCAGCAGTCTGGTAATTGCATACATTTGCCTCTGGTTTATCGGTGGTGACCTCGTTTCTGAAATGCAAAAACTATAGGGGGTGATTTGTTATGAGGGTCGAATAGAATGTAAGTGCTGGATATAATAAGGTTAGGGAGTGAGAGGCAGGGGATGTAACTCACACAGAGTCAGGGGTGATGGGTGCTAAATGTAAATTACAAAGTGTCAAGGAGTGAGGTTAGCTTTGAAAAGTACAAATCGAATTATTACAGATGAGTGACAAAGTAAAACAAGGAGTGATGAACACTTTCAGGCCAGGTCATGTTTCTTCTCTAGCCTGTTCGCTGTTCCCTTTGTTTTCCTTGTTCTCAGGGGAAGGAAAACTTCATTTCTACTTTTGCTGCAACAAGACTGGAGGAGCAGATGACAGCCACTGGGGCAAAAGGAGGGTGGGAGCCTGGGAGGCCCCAGTGTTACTGAACAAAACATGGGTCGGCTTGCCCGAGTGCAGTAAAGCCAGTCTACTGACACCGGGTGTGGTGAAGGAAAGTGCAGCTTTAATTGTAAAAGTGCCAATACAAGGAGGCCAGGTGGCTTGTGCTCTAAAACCCCAAGCTCCCTGAAGGATTTCAGTAAAGCAATATTAAAGGCCAGGTGAAGGAGGGGCGTCGCAGGGTATGTGATCAGCTGGTGCACAATTCTCTGGTTGATGGTGAGGTAACAGGCAGCTAACATTATAAATTCTTAGGCGCCAGAAGCTGCGGGGCTACCTGTTCATGATCATCAAGTAGTTAATTTCTTCCACTTGGTGGTGGTTTTAGCATCTGTAAAACAACTCAGGAAGCGTGCATCAGGTACTGTTATCCAGGTACTTCAGAGAGGAGCTACAGCAGAGCATGTGGGGGAGGGGTCTGTCCTGGGAAGGCCCAGTAGGGTCCTGCTCGGTTACACCCGGTGCCTGGGATCGGCAACCTGGGAAGGTGGGGCTGCTCCTGGGTGTGGGGAGCTGTGGGCCCAGTCCTCTGAGGGGCCTGTTAGCCCCCAAGGTGAGATGAGGGTGCAGTGGCTGGACAGAGGCGTCTGGCCTGGGAGAGGGGTCCAGGCTGGAAACGTCACGGGCATCATCACAGGGAGGGAGAGGAAAGGCCAATGGGGGCCGGTAGGTCACAGCAGACTATGTGCAGGTGACTGCGGTCCTGGTGGAAGCAACTCAGAGCCACAAAGGAGTGGCCGTCAGGGGCTCAGCTCCATTCTCCTGTTCCTTTGTAAAACTGCTGTGTCAGAGTTTGAGGCACCACCAGGAGACGTCAGGGCCCAGTGCTGCCATGGCTTCATCAAAGGGCCCAGGTGGAAGAGAACCACTGCAGGCTCCGCCCATATCCGCACAGGGAATGAACCCCATCGGGGCTCTTGGGCTCACAGACTTGAGGGAACCTCTGTCCTCAGGACCCGTCTTCCTCCCTCCTCTCACCTGCTGGTCAGAGGCCCAGGAACCCCCAACCTGGCTCCACACCCAGGGCCTGGATTCAGAGGCCCAGGAACCCCCAACCTGGCTCCACCCTCAGGGCCTGGATTCTGGGACAGCTTAGGGTAAGCAAGACCCTCATGCTCCTTTATCTGCCCGGGGGGGAGATGTTGACTGATTATGGAGGGCTGAATGTTTCCAGCAGGTATGGGTGGAAAGATGGGGTGGGAAATTCCTATGTCTGCAGGGTCTTCCCAGCATGAAGATCTGTGTGTTTTCCCCGGCCAGTCAACATCCTCCCAGGAAGCCTATATCCAGGATTACGAGGGCAGAGGCTCTCCCCTTGCTTATCTGTAACTTCCCACTCCCACAGCAAGGCTGTGGCTAGCTCCCTGGCTCCCACCATCTGCCATTTATCTGTGCATTGCTCCTTTCCAGGTTACATGTGCAGAGGTTTCAGAATTGTTAGCTACTACACCCTGGAAAGAACTTCCTAGAATAAAGCCCACTGTTTATATACGGTCCATTTTGCCTTTAGTCTACAGATCCCATTCATTTCCAAAGGTGACTTAGGTCAGCACCTTTTATCCCATCCTGTACAGTGAGTTGTTTCCATATATTTCTAATACAATTAGATTCTGTGACATTATGTATTCCATCCTCCAACATTCCTACATCCTAAATAACTAAATTTGAATAGATTATGATTGGCCCCTTGGGCTATGCACATCTGTGGGCTTAGACAAATGCATAGTGACAGGCATCCACCCTAGAGTATCACATGGACTACTTCAAACCCCCACCCCATGATCTGCTTATCATCTATGTAGCTTTGCCTTTCCCGGAATGTCATCAATGGGGTCATGCTGTGTGCAGCCTCCGCAGACTGGAGTCTTTCACTTAGCAGTGTATACTGAAGATTTATCCATGTCTTTCCATAGGTTGGTGGTGCATTCTCTTCTGCTGAGTAGTATTCCACTGCACGTGTATGGGAGGAAGAACAATTTTCCCTCTACTTTTCTAGGTTCTTGGTTGAGGCCACCCCTGCCCCTGTAATAAAAGACAGATTACCAGGAGAAAAGCCGAAGTTTAATAACATGTATACCTTCTGAATACAGGGGGGATACCACGGGAAACTGAGTCACGCCCTGAAATGACCAAAACCATCCCCTTAAATACTGTCTTCAGCTAAAAACAGAAGAAAGATGCTGGGGAAGCGGGGAAGGCCAGTTATGGCAGCTTATCATGCAAAGCACAGTAAACAAGGGTATGACTGTTTGCACATTTAAGTCAGGACTTCCCCTTTGAAAAGAGTTACTTAATATTTAATTATCCTTCTATTTTTGGTGCAAAGAGGGACATACCCTTATAATTGGAGGTTTCCCTGTTGTAAATGTCCTTCATAAAACAGCAATCTCAGTTTTCTGAGATTTTTTAAAAAAATTATTATTTTTGGCTGCATTGGGTCTTCGTTGCCGCGTGCAGGCTTTTCTCTGGTTGTGGCGAGCAGGGGCTACTCTTCATTGCGGTGTGCGGACTTCTCATTGTGGTGGCTTTTCTTGTCACGGAGCAGAGGCTGTAGATGTGTGGGCTTCAGTAGTTGTGGCTCACAGGCTTAGTTGAATTGCGGCATGTGGGATCTTCCCGGACCAGGGCTTGAACCTGTGTCCCCTGAATCGGCAGGTGGACTCTTAACCACTCAGCCATCAGGGAAGCCCTGTTTTGTTTTGTTTTTTTTTTAAAGCAGACCAATAATCCTTATGCCAGAGAGACATATTTTGGGGTGACATATTTTACTCGCGTTGACATGGATGTACCCCAATTTGCTTATGCATTCATCTTTTGAAGGATATCCTGATTTCTTCAAGTTTTTAGCCATTATGGAAGTGCTGCTCTTCATAATTGCATCCTTGTTTGCATTTGAACATAGATTTTCAAAGCAGTTGCCTAAATACTGGAAGTATGATTGTTGGATGCCAACATGAGACTTGTTTAGCTTTGGAAAAACTGCCAAATTGTCTTACAAAGTGGCTGCACATGCATCCCCCCAGCTATGAGGGAGAGTTCCTTTTTTTCCTCACCCTCTAGCAATTGGTATTGTCATATTTTTGGAGCTTAGCAGTCCTAATATGTGTGCTGTGATAGTTCATGATTTTAATTTGTAATTCCCTAATGGTATATGATGTTGAGCTTGTTTCTTTTTCTTTTTTTTTTTTTGCGGTACGCGGTCCTCTCACTGTCGTGGCATCTCCCATCGCGGAACACAGGCTCTGGACACGCAAGCTCAGCGGCCATGGCTTACGGAACCGGCTGCTCCGCAGCATGTGGGATCATCCCGGACCGGGGGACCAACCCGTGCCCCCCGCATCAGCAGGTGGACTCTCAACCACTGCACCACCAGAGAAGCCCTTGAGCTTGTTTCTGTATGACTTTTACTGTCTGTATATCTTTTTTGGTGGGATGTCTGTTCAGATCATGCTGTTCATGTTCATGCTGAGAGGAGCCCTGTCTCCTCAGGACCTGCTGGGGCTTTGGTTTCTGGAACACGTTGGGCTGAGTCCCCGCTGATGTCCAGGCTTCAGGACAAGCCGGGGTCGAGTCCACACTAACAGGAGCCGGGTCTCCTCAGGACCCGCTGGGCCTTCAGCTTTGGGACACTGTGGGGTCCAGTTCATGCTGACAGGAGCCTGGTCTCCTCACGACCTGCTGGGAGGTGATGCCACTGAGGGAGAAGGTGAGGAAAAGTGGGCAGAAGGTTCCTGTGCGTGGCTGACCGCTGAGGGTGTCTGTCTTCAGAGGACCCAGGAGAGGAAGGGCTTGATCTGGAAAACTGGGTTTTTGTCCCCTCTTGTGTGTGCTGTAGACAGAGTGCAGTGTTGTTCTTTGGCGTGTAGCATCTGATTTTCCCAGCACCGTTTATTGAGGGGACTGTCCCTTCCCTGGTGTATGTTCTTGGCTCCTTTCTTGTGAATTAACTGACCACATACCTGTAGGTTGATTCCTGGGTTCTCTGCTCTGTTCCTCTAGTCTGTGTGCCTGTTTTTGTGCCAATTCCACACTTTTTGGGGACTGTAGCTTCGTAATGTAGTGTGAAATCAGGGAGGGAGACGCCTCCAGCCCGTTCTCCTTCCTCAGAGTCGCTTTGGCTCTTCTGGGTCCTTTGTGGTTCCACACACAGCTTAAGATTATTTGTTCTGTTTCTATGGAAAGTGTCTTTGGACTTTTGGGAAGGATTGCATTGAATGTGTACATTAATTTTGCTAGACTGCATATTTTTTAAAAATTAAACAAAAATTTGGGTCACACCATGTAGCATGCAGGATGCGTGATCTTAGTTCCCCAACCCGGGATCGAACCCGCACCCCCTGCAGTGGAAGCACAGAGTCCCAACCCCTGGATGGCCAGGGAATTCCCACCATAGAATGCATATTTTCACAGTATTTTTTTTTTTTTTTTTTGTGGTACGCGGGCCTCTCATCGTTGTGGTCTCTCCCGTTGCAGAGCACAGGCTCCAGAAGCACAGGTTCAGCGGCCATGGCTCACGGGCCCAGCCGCTCCGCGGCATGTGTGATCCTCCCAGACCGGGACACGAAGCCGTGTCCCCTGCTTCGGCAGGCTGACTCTCAACCACTGCGCCACCAGGGAAGCCCTTGTTTTGTTTTGGTTTTTTGCGGTATGCGGGCCTCTCACTGTTGTGGCCTCTGCCATTGCAGAGCACAGGCTCCGGAAGCACAGGCTCAGCGGCCATGGCTCAAGGGCCCAGCCGCACCGCGGCATGTGGGTTCTTCCCGGACCGGGGCACAAACCCACGTCCCCTGCATCGGCAGGCGGACTCTCAGCCACTGCCCCACCAGGGAAGCCCCTCCATTTATTTTCGTCTGTTCAGTGTCCTCTATCAGTGTCTTCCAGTTTTCAGTGTGCTGGTCCTTCACGTCCTTGGTTAAATTTACTCCTAGTTATCTTTTTGGATGCAATTGTAGTGGGATTTTTTAAAAATTCTTTTTCTGATGGTTCATTATCAGTGTATAGAATCACAAATGATGTTTGTGCATTGATTTTTCTTTTTTTTTTTGTATCCTGCAGCTTTACTGAATTCATTTTTTAGTTGTAACAGTTTTTTGGTGGTTGAATGTGGAAAACTAGAATTCAGAAATCCCACTGTTTCATCTACATCCAGGTCATCCACAGCACCCAAGACATAGTGGCTCCCAATATAATCTTCCCATGGTGCCTCTTGTAGTATGTGGACTCCTACAAGGGTGATTAGCATCCCCACTGTGGGCGAACTGGATCTGGGTAGGGCTTGGCCTCTATAACAGAGTTTGATGTCTGTATTTCTGGCATGGTATGACATGGTTGTTTTGATAAGTACTTTATTTTCTAGTAAATTTCAAGTATATCAAAAAGTTTAAATAGCAGTATAAAGTTTTCCACCTTCACAAAATACTCCAGTTTGTTTTACCCTGTGAGACTGGGAGGGCTACTCTCCCAGGGAACCAGCACATAACCCCAAAGTTATCTGTAAACATGTGAATAAGTGGCTGTTTTAGTTTTCTTTTTTCTCCTTTTTTGTTATTTTTTAAAAATAGCTATTTAATATCTTATATCATTTCATTTTCCCCATATATTATTTCAGAAGTTTTATACTTTTTTCTCTTTTTATAGTTATCCTAGAAATATCATGCATCCTTGACTTTTCAAAATCTAAAAATAACCAGTAGGGCTTCCCTGGTGGCGCAGGGGTTGGGGGTCCGCCTGCTGATGCAGGGGACACGGGTTCGTGCGCCAGTCCGGGAGGATCCCACGTGCCGCAGAGCGGCTGGGCCCGTGGGCCATGGCCGCTGGGCCTGCGCGTCCGGGGCCTGTGCTCCGCAACAGTAGAGGCCGCGGTGGTGAGAGGCCCGTGTACCGCAAAAAAAAAAATTTAAAAACTAATAAAAATAACCAACATCTTTACCTTCCTCTTAGATAATACAAGAATCTTAGTAGTTTAATTTTATTCAGCCCCTCATGACTTAACATGTTATTATGTAGTTTAATTTTTTTTAAATATTCTTACAAGACAGAAGGAGACCTGTTTAGAATTGTTATTGTGTTTTGCCGTCAGTCCTTTTTTATATTTCCCACATTTTTGCTACTTTCTCTATTATTCATTGATTGTTTTATCTTTTAGACCATCCACCTAGGGCCATTTTCCTTCTGCTTAAAGTCTATCCTTTAGAATAGATGAACTCTCTTAGTTTGTGTTTACCTGAAAGTGTCTTTGTTTCACCATCACTTAAGGGAGATGTTTTTGCTGAATATGGCAGTTTAGGTTGGCAGTTATTTTCTTGTAGCAATTTGAAGATCTCATTCCTCTGTCTTTTGGTTTCCATTATTGCTATTGAAAAGTCACCTGTCAGTCTTTCAGTTCCTTGTCTCTGGCTGCTTTAATATTTTTCCCTTTGTTTTTAGCTTTCTGCTGTTTCACTGTATCTATATTTATCTTGCTTGGGTTTATTTGGCTTTTTTAAGTCTGTAAATTGGAGGTGTTTTGAAATGTGTTTATTGACTTATTCATAATTCCTAAACTGTGAATTTCCATTTTTATGTTCTGTTGATCTGTTTGTCTTAATGTATAAATAAATCTTTTATAACCTTCATAGTAAATATTTTCTCCTGGTCTTTTGCTTTTCTTTTCCTTTGTTTCCCACAGTTTCCCCAACAGACTGCATTGCCAAACTCGTGGATTTTTGATAATCTGATAAGTGAAAAGTGAACCTTGACAATAAAACTCTGGAACTGGTCTTTTGAGAGGAGTAGGACTGCAACTCCTCTTTCAGGTTTTTCATCGTAATTGGTCTATTCAGATGTTTCTTCCACTTAGACCAATGTTAGTAAATTATATTTTTATAACTTTCAAATTTATTGGTATAGTGTGTGATAATTTATTATTTTAGAAATTTTTCCCTGTATTTGTGGTTAGCCTCCTTTTGTTGACATTTAATTTTTTCTCTTTATTGATTATATTTGCTAAAGGTTACTTATTCCAAAAGAACCAGTTTGGGGACTTCCCTGGCGGTCCAGTGGTTAGGGCTTCACCTTCCAATGCAGGGGGTGTGGGTTCAACCCCTGGTGGGGGAGCTAAGATCCCACATGCCTCATGGCTGGCGGGGGTGGGGGGGGACAAAAACCGTAAAACAGAAGCAATATTGTAACAAATTCAGTAAAGAGTTTTTTAAAGAAATGGTCCACATTAAAAAAAATCTTTTTTTTAAAAAAAAGAACTAGCTTTTGGTTTTTATTGTTTAACTCAATTGGCCTTTTGTTTTTAAATTTGGCCTCTCTTTTTATTTATGAATTTTCTAAGAAGTGTCTGGGGCATACTTTCTGTTTTCTCTTAAGAATTGAGTAACACTTAATTGGATAACTAAATCCCTTGGTAATATTCTGTGTTAAAGACTCTGCCCTCCTTGGTACGGTGAAATAGACCCTGTTTAGAACCTTTGGGTACACCTGCTTCCTCATTAACTATTCAAGACCCCAACTCCTGAGGCCTGTTTTGACCAGTTGAAGCACCTGCTTCACCCTGTGGTTATCCTCCACTTCTCTATGAGCCACCTTTAGTAAATAGGCCTATTCTCTGCCCAGGGCATTTGTGATGGGATATATCTAGGGGTGGTGGTGATTAAAAAAAAATCATTGTTATGGTATGGATTAGATGTCACTTTCCCTTTTGTTATATGTGATAATCAAAATAATCTAAAGCAGGTCTTAAAATGTAATTGACCCTGAGAGAAATTTAGTCTTAGGATTTTCTTGGAAGAAGGACAAAACTACTTAACAGTATCTTTGTAGTGTATAAATACAGTAATGAGTTTAATGCAGCCATTCATTGCAGGCTGATAGTTTAATGCTGAAGCACAAATTAGTAAACGTGGTTTGATGAGCCAGAGCAAAGGCCGGTTCCTTTATACAGATGTCTGAAAATGGCACCATATCAACTTCGAAGTGATTCTAATAAAAAGTGCATAATCTTGAATATGGAAAGTATGTTCTCCAAAGAATCTGTTGACTTTTTACACAGCATAGCAAGAAAGAAAACAAAATATGATATGAGATTATAAGCATCTGTCTGATATATAGAAATCTTTTTTATAGTAGAAATGGATTTTGAAAATGTTCAAACAGTCTTCAAAAATTGAATATTAAGTCTAAAAGTAAGCCACAGTTAAATGAAACAATCATAGTACAAAGGGATTTTTAGCAATGGAAATAATTTTTTTTTACTTTTGAATTTTCTTTATATTTTTATATAGCAGGTTCTTATTAGTTATCCATTTTATACATATTAGTGTATACATGTCAATCCCAATCTCCCAATTCATCACACCACTACCACCCGCAGCCAATTTTCCCCCTAGCAGTGGAAATAATTTTTTAAAGTTTTTAAGAAGAAGGCAGTTGCTCTCCCATTGCATATGTTAAATATGCAAAGTGATTTTGCTATTTTCAATAGTAATTAATCTACGTGATTCTTTATGAATTTAAGTAATTTCCTTTGTGAGTTAAGGTCTTCCTGTATGTTTTCTATTTGTACAATACCATAGCGGCAATGATTCTCTAGGAGCTCCTGATTAGTTTTCCGCTAGCAAGTGCAGATACGGTCCAGGAAATGCATATGGATGTCTTAGATTACTTGGTTAAAACATAAGCCAAAAGGAAAGACGTCCTTAGATCAGGCCAAACACCACACACACACACACACACACACACACACACGCACACACGCACACACACGCACACGCGCACACACGCACACACGCACACACACACTCCAACTTTATTTTTCATGAGTTTTGTTAGGGCTGTGTGGCTTAGTGGGAGGGACAAGCACCCCATCCCAACCCTGGGTGCTGGTATCAGCATCTCCTGGGCATATATGGAGTATCCAAAACCATATTCAGTAGACCTTTTATTTTTGTAAATTACAGAGCAAAGCCCCATGAAACTATAATCAGCGAGTTTACTAGACAATAATGGGAAAGCTTTATAGCAGCGGTGAGTTAGAATAACTTGGGGTCACTGTGGTGAAAAGACATGGATTTCGGTTTAGGTCTAGGATTTGCAATCCAGAATGGTTACTGAATAACCTGCAGGCAAGACCTTCGAGGGAATTGAAGCTTGGAGCGATCGTTGTAAAATAACAATAAAACTGTCCACCTAAGAGTATTGGGAGACGTCAGAAACAGGGAACTGAGGACACTCTGCTTGTCCAGCCCTCGGACCAGACTGCGGCTCCCCGAGCCGGCGCACGGCCAGGTAGCCTGGCTGTGCGCGTGTGCGCGGCTCGCGGTTCGCCACCCGCCCTCGTTGACTTTTAAAGGCACAACCCGCGCCGCCCCCGCCACACTGGCTTTCGCTGGCAGGAGGGGGCCGGAGGGGCCAGCTGGGCAGAGGGACAGCCCCCTCCGCCACACGCCATGAGGTGAGGAGGAGGGGCCGGCCCTAACCCCCACCCAGCCAGGGGCTCCTGGAGACACCTGCGTCTGGGGCCTCCCACCTGGCCGGTGAGCTGCCTGCCAGACAACTGGGTGACGAGGAGACTGGGAGAAGGGACGGACTAGGTGTCCCACCTTCAGGGGGCTTTGGGGAGTGAAGCTTTGGTGGGGCCGCCGAGGTAGGTGGTGAACAAACGGTTGTATGTACTTAAGGGTTTACGGAGCGCCTTTGCCTCCTGACTCATGGGATTCTGCGAGCGTGGAGTGGAGAAACCCTTGCCGAACTGCCAGAGAGATGGCATCACTCTTTACAACTCTTCTGTGTGTGTAGACTTACAGTATTTTAGGAAATCTTTTGAATTGTAAAGCAGTGATTCCAAATGGACTTTTGCACTTCAAATAATAGCAAGGGTATCTTGGTTTTTACTCTTTCTGTGGGTGATTATCTTGACATTAGAAGACATTTAAACTTTTGTACATGGCAGACTTTTTTTAATTTAAGAAATTTTTAAAGTTTAAAAATTTTTAAGAACTTAAAAATTGTTATAAAAATCATACATTTCTCATTCTGTAGTATTTTCTATTTTTTAATAGAGAAGCTTTATCTTATGGGTCTCTTACTGTTTTGGCTTATGGGAAATGCTATTTCCATTCATTTACTTTGTGTTCATTTTAAAAACTAACTTGCTACTACTTAGGGCCATGGAAGATCTTTTTTTCCAAAATGAAAATAGCTTTAGTTCCCCCAGATTATATTTATGCTTACGTAAAATTTCAGATAATACGTAAAGCTGTAAAAAGAATGAAACAGGAATTACCTGTACTTGACCTACCCAAAGATAACTTGGTAGAGCGTTGAGTACTGTGGTGCTAGGAGCTCTGCTGGGTACTGAAGGTCTTTGTGAGCAAGACAAAGAGTATCTGCCTCTGTGGACCTTACATTCTGCTGGGGAAGATGGACACACACACACACCCAAAAGTAAATTGACAAAATAGCTGTATGTTGTAATGAGTGATTTAAAGAAAATACCTACTTTAGGTGGGGTGATCAGAGGAGGTTTATCTGAGGGAATAACTTGAGATTTCACTCAAAGAAGAGAGGGAGCTAAGCCGAGGGCAAAACAGGAGAGCGAGCGTTTCAGTCAGAAATAACAGCAAGTGCAAAGGCCTGAAAAGAGCAAAGAGCTTGAATGGAAAGACCAGGGTAGCTGGACCGTAGTAGTAAGCCAGAGGAGGGAGGATCAGGTGAGGTGGAGGAAGCAAGCAGGGGTCAGATTTCACAGGGCCATGGCAGGGAGTGTGTGTTGTATTCTGGGGGCAACGAGAAGCCGCGAAGGGTTTAAGTAGAGAAGTGAAGTGATTTGGAATATGGATTGATTCATTCAATACATGAAATGTTTATTGAAACCTTACTGTGTACCAGGCACTGTTCTGGGCACTGGGGTACAGCATGGAAAAGGATAAATTCCTGTATTCATGAAGCTAATAATCTAGTGGTGGGCGCATTATCAAATAAACAAGAAAAACATCAGATAAGCATTATACAGATGATGACCATTGTTTAAATCATAGTATATGTTCTTAAGACTTTGTGTATATATATACATACTTCTCCTTTGTTATCAGCTTTTCTTTCCCCTAAACAACTTATGGTAGGATTTTTTCTGTGTTACATTAAATGAACAGCTTTCTTTTATTTGGAAGCATCAATTTGTTTTGTAGATTAAGTATGGCCAAAATAATACTACATAAATGAAAAAAATACTGTGCAGCAACAAAAACTTATCTAAGTCATCTGTTTGGAAAGAAGTATATAGTAACTTCCTTTGGACAGTCTGACATGTGGCTCTCCTGCCTCATCCCATGTTCCAGCAGCCCCTCATGATAACTTTGACCTGTTAATGTGGTTAGTTAAATTTATGGATTTCCTATTTATTGAACCAATTCATACATTCCTAAAATGTACCTTAATTGACTTCTGTTATTATATTAGTGTCCTGATGGATTCCCTTTGCCAATACATATATTTTAGGATTTTAGTATCAATATTCGTGAGATCTATAGTTTCCTTTCTTAGTATTTTCTTTGTCAGATTTTGGTGTTAGCATTTGACTGCTTTATAAAAAAAATCGGGAAGCTCTTTTTCTGAGTTTTGGAACAGATTAAATTGCATAAGTATTATTCTTTCATTTAATTATCAAATACATATTTACTGAACATTCACTGCGTGCCAGGCATTGGGCTGATGCTGGGTAATCACAAGTAGACAAAACAGACATGATTCCTGTCCTCATAAGGCTTGGTTTATTAGGTAAATAGACATTAGTGAAATAATTATGATTATGTAATTATAAACCATGATAAATACTCTGAAAGAAATCGTTGAAGATCTACTTTGACTGTTCTTTTCATGTATTTGAGTAAATGGTTATTGCGTTAATACACACTAAAAATTAATTCTTTTAAAATTAATATTTGTTGAAGATTTGATATGTAATTAGTTCTGTGATAAATACATAAGTAAATAAAATGAGGTCTTCATAATTATAAAAGTTAAAATAAAAATAATGGTGATAGTAGCTACCATGGTAGGTGGTATATTGCACATTTTTTGATTGAAGAAATTAAGACTTACATTAAGTAGACACTTCAGTTATGTCTGTGACACCTCCAGTTGTACACTCCTCTGGAAATTCCACTAAGATCATAGTAACAGAGTAAAGATATAAATCCACAAAGATCAAGAGAGTGAGAAAGGAGAAGATAAATGAAATCAGTATTTGGGAAACTACAAAAGAAGGTGGTCAATTACTAAATGATTTAGTGGATTAGAGAATGCTGAAGGCTGAAGAGAGGTAAGCCAACAAGAGAAGCAAGCCGATTCCCTCCACAGAATCTGGAAAAGGCTCAGGATTTAGAGGTACCAAGTACTTCTCAGGGCAGGAATATGGGTGGAATAGAAATAGAAGTATCTGTAAACTGTGGTATCTTTTAAAAAGAAAAGAGAAAATACAACTTACGTAAAAGAAGAGATTCTTTTTTTAAAAAAGGGAGAGAAATTATTCAGGAAGCAAGAAAGGATTAGATAATAAAGCTGAAGAACTCTCCTAAAAAATAGAATAGCCACAACAATTAGACAAAAAGAGTGAGAAAGTATTTAGAAAATAAAGGTCCAGTCAAGAAAGTTTTTCATCTAATCCAGTGGCAGGAAGAAAAATCTATAACGAAATCAGTACTATAGATATGTGGGAGAATCTGGAACATGATACAGTGGGTAGCCAGTGATACCAACAGCCAGTGTCATTGAGATGGGATATGTCATGAAAGGTTTCAGAGAGGTACTGATACCTGAAATCTAAGTAAGTATTCAAATGATAAGCAAAAAAAGGGCACTAGTGTATACATTTTCAGGGCAATAGAAATAGCAAATGCAGAGGTGGAAACACGATACACATGAGGAACTGCAAGCAGTTCATTATTTGAGAAATTCAGTATACTTTACAAAAAATAGCATGTATAGTTTTATAATAGTACACCTTTTTTCAAAAAGGATTTGAGGTAGAACTGTGTGAATATATTTAAGATTCTTTAGAAAAAGTAGCAATATTGATTATATCGTTCATTATGTCAAGAGGGGAGAATTAAATTGGGATTCAGGAGACCAGGATTCTAGTGCAGACCTACCACTAACTTGTTGAGACCTTAGTGTGATAATGTTGTTGACTGCCTTCCCAGTAATCACCTCCCTTTTTCTTCCCTTCCCCCAAACCACAATTTTGTCTAGCTTTTGGGGTGATCCCATGCTTCAGGAGCAGCTTGGGCGGGTGAGAGTGGGGGGCTGTGTGACTCTTAGTTACTCTAAGCTCATTATGGTAATTCCACTCTCTTTGGTTAGTGATTGTTTTAGGAATAAACGTGTGACTCAGTTCTGGCCAATGAGTTGAGAATGGGGTGCCTGCAGAGAGAATTCTGGGAAAGCTTTCTCACCGAGGACAAAGGAAAAGATGCCCTCTCCCTGCCTTCATCTTATTCTAGCTCTGAAGATGTGTTTGAGCCCAGTGTACGGATGCAACAGAGCAGTTTTCAGGCTTAAGGGTTCCCTCCTCTGCTCCTGAAGCTGAGGATTGTTTTTAAAAATATGGTGCCTTTGTTGCTACTCCTTTTCTAAGTTGCAAGTGTAATCTGGTTTGGGAGGGTCTTTACTTCCAGCTCTGCTTTCCTCTTTGAGACCACTGTCACCAGGAGATACAGCCCTTGCTTTCCAAAGGTCACACACTCACTCTAGGAGTATTTTGTGAGCGCATTCTAAGATCTCCAGGCCACCGGGACACTTTCATCATAGAGACTTTTTCTCGTTTGTCTTGATAAAATGCAGGGTATAGCATAGTACTAGGCACATAATAGTCATCACTAATAGTTTTGTTTAATGAAGGGTGAATCAAATATTACTTATGTAGGGGTGGGGAGAGGTTTTATTTGTGTTCTATTTGATTTTATTATTTCCAGCCAGTAGAACATGGGTGTGGTTCTATAATCTGTGCATTTTGAAAGGGTTTTTTCAATGAGGCAAAATTGATTCCTGTTTATCTCTGCGAAGAAAATTTTCTTTAGAAATTAAAGAATTGGGGGAAAACCACTTCAATCTATGTGTGTTACTACTTCTTATACAGCAAATTTAGCCTTTAGCTCTGGAGACTTGACAAAGAAGGGAAACATTACAAAATTGTACCTAATGCAAACGAGATGCTCAGTAAACATTTATTTATATAGTAGATATGCCTGAAATAGAACTATTCACTTTATGATTTAATTTTTTCTTTTTTCATTTTAGCATTTATGACATTAGCAGAGAACAGGACTATGTCAAGAAGTCCGGGGGTATACTTGGTGCAAATGAATTAAGACCACCCTCCCAGCTCCATTCCCTGTGAGAGAAGACCGAGACAAGGTTCATATCAGAGAAGAGTGGGTATTAAACTAAATGCTATAAGCTATTACTAATGAATCCAAAGCTGCACAGTACAGTTTTTTAGATTTTAATTTAGATCATGTAAAATGAAAGGACTTTTTTAAAAATTCTAACTTCCAGTAGCTACAGATTTCTTATAATTATTAGTCCAAAATTGATAGGTGATTAAGTTTGCAAATTGCATCAGAAAAGGTGTGTGTGTTCAAGAGAAATTGTCACACTCCTCTATTTGTATTTCTTTGAAACTATGATTTATTTTACTTGATTTTAAATTGAGATATTTTAAATAGTAGAAGTAATACATGCTTATGTAAGAAAAATCTAAATTGTAGTGATATATATAAGGCAAAAGTATAAGTTCTCCTTTTTGTCCACTCCCCAATCACCATTGGTGTATATACTGTTAACGGTTGGATTTCCCATCTTTTCTACATCTTTTTCTGTATACTTCCAAACACATAATTTTTTATGGTTTTTTTTTTTACCAAAATGACAGATAATACATATTATTCACTCAGTAGTATACAATAGATATCTTTGTACGTCAGTATATACAGATTTACTTTGTTTTTATTTAGTAAGTGCAAGGTGTTTCCCTATTGATGGCAATTTAGGTTGTCTCCAGTGTTTTTGCTGTTATAGGTGTTGGTGCATGGAACACCCTTGGACATATAACCCCTGCACTTATGCTAATATTTCTGAGGAACAGATTCCCAGAAATGGAATGGTTATTTGGTATGCCCATTTAAGTTTTTGTTACTTTCTGCCAAATTGTGTTCTAAAAAAGCTGTATATATCTTAAACTGGCAGTCCTTTGATATCTTAAAGGTAAGGGTAGTACATTTTAGGATTAGGTGATTAAAGAATGGGCTGTTCCTTCAACAACTGTCAAATGACCTACTTAGAGGAGATACAGTATATAGGCATGGAGAGTATTAAAAGGTGTAGGTTGCCTTCTACTAATAAGGGCCTTTAATGGCACATATTGTTGGGTTCTTAGTGTTTCTGTCTCTGATAAGTGCTATTGCTTAATTCACAAACAGGAGTTGTGGTCATGTAAGTCTGGGGGAGATGTAGAAGTGGCTAGATTCTGTTAGATTACTGTGACACCTAAGTTGTTGACGTTTGTTCATCTCATTATTTGCTTTCAGACCAGATGCTTATAGAATGGAAAATAGATACCTGTGGTATAGCATCAGAAGCTGGTTTATAATTTTTTTATCTCTCTTATTAGAAGTTATAAAGAGAGAAAAAAGTGTCCCGAAATCAGACACTCAGTATCCCTGTCATGGATTTTGAGATGGGGGAGATTGATGCAGGGCGCTTTGAGCAGAATCCAACTTGTTGTGTCAAGCTTGACCTAACTTTTTTTTTTTTTTTTTTTTTTTTGCAGTACGCAGGCCTCTCACTGTTGTGGCCTCTCCCATTGCGGAGCACAGGCTCCGGACGCACAGGCTCAGCGGCCATGGCTCACGGGCCCAGCCGCTCCGCGGCATGTGGGATCTTCCCGGACCGGGACACGAACCCGTGTCCCCTGCATCGGCAGGCGGACTCTCAACCACTGTGCCACCAGGGAAACCCAAGCTTGACCTGACTTTTAAGATCCAATCCACAAATGGCAGAGAAACGTGCCCAAAGCCAGGTGCTACAGGAAAGAATATTAACTGAGTTTTCAGAGCCATTTTGATTCAACTTCAGTTTTTTCCATGTGCTCTTTGTTGATCACTTAAACAGTAAGGGACACTCTTTATGCTTTACAGACAGGTACTTTTCAAGTTACCTTCTTAGATGTTGCTTTAGATTTCTTTGTGGAATAGCCCCCTCTTCTTTCTCTTAATATTCTGATCATCTTGAATGTTAAACTAGAGCATGTGCATTGCTCAGCAAAAAATGAAACTATCCATTTATTTAATGCTCCTCGTTTTGTACGCTTGTTTTAGGCGGTTAAATGAAAGCGCATTGTGTGGGAAGAGACAACGTCAAATGATTTATCAGTAAAATTCTCATTATGTCCTTAATTATAGAGCAGGAAACTTGTGCTTTCTTGAGAGTATAATTGAGGTCATTTATTATGAAGTCATGAAAGATTCAGGGTTTACTGTGGTTTTCCATTAACTTCTCTTTTGATATGCTTTTCCTTCTGCCAACTGTAAAATTATTACTTTTCTAACATATGGCTATTTGGAGAGTGCTGACATAAAAAGGAAGCATTTTTAACCATAAATAAATGGTTTTAGAAGTTACAGTATAAAAGTACAAAATAAGTCATTTCTTACTTGTTCCTCCTTGTTTATTTTAAATCATTACCATTAGTCCTAGCTTTATTGGGAGCAGTACTCCCCACATTGTATTAGATGGGGTCTTTTAAATTGCATTATTTCTCACAGTTTTCAGTTTATTATTGTGCGTTGATGCTCAAAATTGGGGATATATGTAGTATTCAGTACTTGTGAAACTTATAATCTATTAACATCTTGCAGAATTTAGGGAAGTTGATAATCATAGATTGGTCATTTCCAAAGCTATGACAACTTTTATTTCTTTCACTTGTAAGCAACATCTTTCACAAATATTGAGCCTCATGGTATAATTAGATTCTTTAAATATTATATTGCCTTTTTAAAAATTTAAATACTAGGTTTCCAAAATTATAATTTTTAAAGGAATCCTGATTTGCATTTGAGCTAGCTGTACAGATTATTTGTAAAAGGAGTTTGCAAGTGCATAGGCTTCCCAGTTTGTTTTGAGGAAGTAGCTAAAGAAAGCCATAATTTTTAAATTGTTATCACTGGTGTTTTGCTGTTTGAATCTCTTTAGAATATCCATATTTTTCACAGCACTGGTATACCGATATTGAAAGAGAGAAGGTGAAACTGAGGAAAAATCAAAGTCAGATACAATCGATATAGATCAGATGTGCCAACTTCAGAATATTCTTGAGTGTTTCATCCTCTTTTCTTTCTTTCCTTGCTATTTATAATCTTTTATTTTTGATACGATGAAGTATTATTATCAAAATCATTTTTAAATTACCTTGGGAATTGAAGCATTAGGACAGTTTAGTCCAAATGAATTTTACTGAAATGTTTGTTTTGATTTCTGTAATAGTCTAGGGTTTTTTAATCTGTTGTTCATAAATTAATTTTAATTAAAAAGCTTATGTTTTCTTTAACTTTTGAATTCTAGTGTAATGGGCAGAGTCCTGGTATAAGTAGGAAGCCAGATTAATGTACTTATTTATACTGTAAGACCCAAACTTCCAGTCTTACATAAATTATTCTCTCTATTATTTACAAATAATCAGTGTGTATCCGCCCCCCCAACCTTGTTAAAGAGAATAGAGAGGATGTAAATAGAAAGGAGTAAACAAATCAAATAGTTCAATGTTATGAGAACTCATTAGGCTCAGTTCTTGCTAAGTGAGGACTGGTAAAATCAAAAGACACAAGGGCTCAATCAAGAGAATTACTGGATTGAGTCAGTAGTTCTCAATTAGGAAGCATGCCTCTCATGGGAGGGGTATACCAGCATCTTTGGGATAACACATGGGTATGGTTTGAAGAAAGCACTTTCAAGAAAAGTAATAAAGTTTTATTTTTGTAAAATGATGATTTTATAATACAGCCCATAAGAAGTAAATTTTAATAGACATGTACAGGCTGGTGAGGAAGCCCCAAAGAAACATGATTTCTAATGTGTTTGCTGAGTGTGCAGTAGTAGGCTCCTTCCAAGGAACCTAACAGACTTCCTTGGGGATTTGGTGAGAAGACAGGAAGGGTAAGTTTATCAAAATGTGGCTTAGGTTTAAAAAAATTTAAGAATGAGAAGCATTGGTCTAAGCAGTTGCTGACCACCAACTTGACACTACAGTTGCATCTGCTTTTACCCAGTGTGGCTACAGCGCCCAGCTTGAAACCAAAAGGGATTTATTCTTGCATTAAAAGTCATTCACCCTCAGTTATAATCCATTTAGGTTATTTTCACATGTGAGATCTTTTAAGATAGTCCAGATATGGTAGCCAAAACACATTGTAAATGTCTTAATCATACAGGAAGGAAATAGATGATTATTTCCTATTATCATAGATGATATATTTCCTGTATCAGTATTCAGTGATATTTAGTGTGCCACTTTTCCCCATCCTTTGGTTATCTTAAACAGTTGCATTATTTTTGTTTGTGTTTTGCAGTTTTTGAGACAGTGTCCTTGAGTTCAGACTCTCTCTTCCAGAGGGCAGTTTCAATTCTCCATACTTCTTACTTGGACTCTGCATCTGAGCATGGTTTTCAGTACAGTCAAGTGACTGGTGAAAAATGACATTTTCTTAAATGAGGTGAGGTGCTTGGTACACACTGTGTCTGTTTTATTTTAGTTTTAAAGAAAGAGACCCATTATTTTTGATATATAAGCCTAGTTCTTTTTAGCTATCCCATTTCAGCTGAAATAAAAGATCCTTGGAAATAGTCACTTGAAAGGTAATTATAATATATTCTAGGGAATAGAAAAATAATAAATGTCATTAGTCTTTTAGCAGGAGGAATTCAGATGATGCATTTTTAAAAGTTAAATTTCAAGGCAAAATAACATGTTTATAACATTTGATTATTCTCTCCTTATACGGTACAAAACTCTTTACCAAGAAGAAAAAGCAAGTAACTGTACTCACGAAGAACTTCAAGAAACTTACGGGTTTCTTCTGTTTGAAACTGAAAATCAGGTAAGGGAATTCGATCGTAGAAAAGTAATTTTGTGATGTTAATGTACAAAATTAATTATATCATTAAAGTTAAATATTGGTATTTTAGGTCTATAAAGTTTGTAAGATTACCAGTTCATCAGTCTTTTTTGTTAGTTTGGTGGCAATGTAAATGACAGTGAAAGCTTGTCATGAAAGAGATTGGATTTCTACAACTTTCCATAGGTTTTCTTTAGTTTTATCTTGAATACATTTGTAAGCTCGTGGTGAGATTTTGATTAATACAGATTCCTTAAGTATTAATAATGACTTTTAATGGAGTGAATGGATATTTTCTATTCTCGATCATTGTTTAGATAGATATTTTCTATTTCTTGTGGAGGTTTTTCAAGTTTAAATTACATGATTTTGGGGACAAGATGAACACGTTCAGCATTCTAGTTACTTAGAATTGTTTCATGCCTTATTTTGAAAATTGAACATCCATATTGTTGGTTGTACCTAAATTGTGGAGAAGGAAACTACTGTGTGCAGGTATGTCTCCAGAGATGTGTGTGGCTTCTAGATACAGTTCAGCAATGCTAGAGATCTATAATCCAACTTAAAGTAATTCAAAGGTAGTATTTCGGTTGAGGTCATGATTTTTAAAGAACAGGGATAGATTTGCTAAAGAATAATTAACATTACCATATAACTTATGGATTATATAGTAATACTAGAGAGTTTGTTTAACTTCCAAATAAGATATGTTGTGGATTCATACTAAAAAAAAAAAAAAAGCATTTGCGGAGAAGACATTTTCAAATTTAGTGATTCCCAAGCTGTAATTGAAAAAGAAATCTTCAAGAGAGGACTTATCTGTGAGCTTGTTTAATTTGGTTTTGCCGGTGACATTTTTGTTAACAGAAATAATAAAATTTCACGAAAAAGTTTGAGCTGTTAATATTAACTAAAACACAATTGCCTTACGTAAGCTTGCTTTGTGCCATGAATGCATAGAACGTACAGATTCTGTATTGAAAGTCTGTATATAGATTATAGAGTTATTTCATGGACCCTCCCAAGAACGATATGATAAGCAAAGTACGATCTTTTGTTTAAGGCAAAGTTGGTATGTCAGCGTGGACTCTGTGTTGGCAGCAGTGCTATCAGCACTCTGGGTGACCCAGGGAAAGGTACGTCTGTAAGGAAAAGGAATCTCTTTTACAAGGTGAAGTGGGGTTTAGTTAGTTACATAAGATACCTATGTTAAATGCTAGTTTCATTGATGATAAATAGTGATCTTTGGAAGCAGACCTTTAAACATAAATGAGCTTTGAGTCTAAGACTTAAGGTTTTCTAATAGGAGTTATCTTTTTTAAAAGGATGGTTGGACTAGAAAAGGTACTGAAGGTATCTTTCAGTGCCAAGAGTTTAGTGCAGTCATCTGGGGCTAGTGAGGATTTCTTCTGAATTATCATAATGGCAGTAGGAACACATAATAGAGGGAACTGACGCACCTTGGCAACTGTGGAATGTGAGGAGTAACAAAGAATCAAATGTAAGGTAACTTACACTGCACTGATATTGTCAGTAGAAGAGAGACACGGAGGAGAGGAAATTGTAGGGAAGCTGTTGAGTTAAAAGAGAAAGGTAATCTTACTGTCAAGAATGTGGATTAGCACTAATTTCTTTAAGCTTCACTTTCCTCATCTGTAAAATAGATGAAACTATCATCTAGATTTGCTGTGAGGATTACATGAGACTGTGTCAAGTGCTTAGCTTGGAGCTTACACCTAAATGAACACTACTACTTCAGTGAGCTAAATTTGAGAAATAATGAGGTGGTCATAAGTGTTTCTGAAAGCTGTCCTGCTGGTGGTAAAAATAGTTGGAAAAGGGATTAGAACTGGAGGTTGGGGTTCAAGGTGGCAGCGGGTGGGTGTTAGCTGAAGCCAAAAACATTGTTACATGGGGCAGCAAAGATGGCAAGAGCAGAACTTTCAGGTGGTTATGGGAGCAAGGGATGGGGCCACGGGGCAAGGCTAGGAAGAGGGAGTTGAGAGCAGTCCAGGGGATGAAGAATCAGGAGGTGGAGTTTCACAGAGAACAGAAGGCTGTAAGGAGGGGTGTTAGCAGTGTCAGATGCTACAGAAGTTGGAGATCAGCACTGAGAAGGATTACTGGGCTCCATGGCTCCATTCCTGCTGACCATTTCTTTTAAATAACAACTTTATTGAGATAACATTCACATACCATTCGTTTCACCTGTTTAAAGTATACAATTTTTTTTAGCATATTCACTAAAATGAATATGCAGCCATCAGCACAATCAATTTTAGACCATTTTCATCAGTCACTCCCCACTCCCACCAGCCTAAGCAACCAGTACTCTACTTTTTGCCCCTATGGATTGGCCTATTCCAGACATTCCATGTAGATGGGATCGTATATGACCTTTTGTGACTAACTGTTTTACTTAGCTTAGTGTTTTTGAGATTCATCCATGTTGTAGCATATACTTCATTCCTTTTTTGACTGAATAATATTCCACTGTACCGCATTTTCTTTATCCATTCAGCACTTGATGGACATTTGGTTGTTTCTACTTTTTGGCTATTATAAAAAAATGGTACTATGTACGTTCTTGTCCAGGTCTTTATGTGGACATGTTTTTTCATTTCTGTTGGGTTTATACCTAGGAGTGGAATTGCTGGCTCATATGGTAACTCTGTGTAAAACAAATGTTTTTTTAAACTTATATTCAGCTCTTCTAAAGGACATGAAAGGGGATAAGTTCATAACCCCAATAACAGTTTACCTAAAACCTTTTTTTCCTTCTCCCCTACTCTTTTTAACCCCCCCCTTCTTTTCATTATGAAAAATGCTAACATAGAAAAAGTAGAGAGCATAGTATAATATACCTATCACCTACGTTTAACAGATAATGTTTTGCATTATTCTCTTCATTTGTTTAAAAAAGTTTTTTTTTCTGAAAATTGTGAAAGTGAATTACAAGCAAACACCTCAGCTTACATCTCTAAAAATTAAGGCCATTTTTGCGCTTTACTGCAGTCACATGAGTTTATTGTTGATGTTTGAGAGGCTGGCTTCAGTAGGGTGGTGGAGTAGATAGAGGCTGGATTGCTCCTATAAATACACAATCTTCTTCATCACATGTACTGGGGGTAATAATAAAATAGCACTACTGCCTGTGTGTGTTCTATAGTTTTGGGCTCAAATAGAAATGGATAGTTCTGTGTATGAAAGTAATCCTTTATATTACTGTAGTGTATTATAGTTTTAAAAGTTTATGGATCTTTTTAAATCTTCCTGAGAACCCTGTGATTTATGTATCTATACTCATGCCCACCTTGCCCGCTTAAGTGACATACTCCTCAGTCACATGGTTATTATTAGCAGTAAGTGAAAAACCTGGAACTGGAACCCAATCTCCTGGCCACAAGTTTATTGCTCTGTCTGCTATATCCATGTCCTCACCATTGTCTTTTATGTTTCAAAAGAGATACTTCAGGAATATCTCTGAAATGTGTCCTTTCCTCCTTATTCTCACTGCTGCTGCCGGGTGGGGATCCTCTTCTCCTGTCGTAACTTAAAGGAGTCTCTCCCCTCTTGAGACTCACTTCTCTATTAAGCTGCAGTGGGCTGTGATGTGGCTACAGTGGTGAACAAAACAGATATAACCCCCGCCTCCCTGGAATTCACAGCCCAGCAGAATAAGCTGCTTGAAGGCAGGACCTCGTTGTATTTCCCTTTGTGGCACTGCTGCCTGGCACACAGCTGCAGTGTAGTAGACCTCAGCACACATTCTTAAATATGAGTACTTACTGAGATGTTTTGCAAAAAATAACTTGAGAATCAGATTACTATAGGCCTTTTCACTGAATGATTGCATGGAGAAAAAACAGACTCACGAAGACTTTTCCAAACATGTGATACTCTTATCCCTTTTCACTTACCATACCCAAATAGAAAACTGGTTGTCGAACAGATGTATTGTATCTTAGCTCTAATGTTTCCATACCTTTAGAATATCTCAAATAGTTTTTAAAAGGTAAGCAGTTTCAAAATAGTTTTTTAATGTTAGCATTTATTTGTCTTTTGTGTTGTCTTGTTCAGTTAAAGGTAACCCATGTGTAAATAATCTTTTTAAAGTGTAAATTAATCTATTTTTATACTTTTATAGGTGTATACATTTCCAAATACTCAGACTATCTTCATGCAAGACCTTGGTATCATGGGAAGTCTGGTTATGTTGTAGTTTTTAATCTAATTAAGGTAAAGACTAAATGTGCTTCTATGTAATTTTTCTTTTAAAAATGAAAGATTATCAGTCTGTGATAATGTTCTTTGCAGATCATTTGCTACACATAGTCCTTGCCAAAGACAGCTATCTAAAGTCAGAGAAAATAACTGCTTTTTGCTTTCCTTTACGGACAAAGCTTTTTTTAAATTCATTTTATAGATGATCTATGAATATGTTTTTTTAAAAAAAGCTTCAAAATAATACAACAGGTATTCAGTGAAAAGCTTTCCTCTCACCCTGTCCCACAATGCCACTTTTTAAATAGTAAATAACAGAAAACGAGTAGCTGCTTATAAAGCAGTGTGATTTCAGTTATAAGAGATGAATTTAGAAAGCAACATTCATTGATTTAAGTTGTCAAAATGAGAAACCTTTATATATTTTTTTAACCCCTAAAACATTGAGACCTTGTTCACAGTTTCATGGGGCACCTGCAACTGATGATCTCAGAAATTTTTAAATGCCCTTAAATAGTCCAGTATAAATGAATCACGCAATTAGAATTTTCACTCAAATAGTAGGAAAACTCTAATTTTAGAGGTTGGGGGGCTTTTTGAGGACATATTCTGTGGTCTTGTTTTGGTTTTGCTTTTGTTTTAGCTTTCCTACTATCTTAAGTTCTTTGGTTATAAACCTAACACTACTGATTTTTTTAAGAGTGTGAACTCTTCATATTCCAAAACTTGTCCCCAAGAACTGGAGGGAAAGTAGCATTGCATTGGCTCATAGTCACTGCTTCCCTCCCTTACTCTTCCCTCTCCTGCTCTGTGATAAGTGCTGTAGTTCTGCCGCAGACAACGTGCCTGTCAGCTCAGGTAACAAACATTTTTTGCTTATGTCAGATTGTGCCTCGCCATTGGTTTCGTGCCCCCATATCCCACCCTGTCTGGTGGATACTGCTGTTTAGTTTTTGCCTATGTGCTCTCAGTCTTCCTTACTTTACTGCTTAGAAGGCAGCCCTGCCCAACATCATAAGCTGTTTGATGGGGAGAGAATACAGGTTTTGATTGCTCACTGAAGTACCATTTATATTATTTGTCTTCTTAGTATTGCCTTTGGTGGTCCTGTTGATGAAGAGGCGGGACCTTGACAGCAAACATGTGTATATGTTCTTTATTAGGCTACTTTTAAATAAATCCTAGAGTCAGATTATTGCTATTTGAAAACATTTGATTAGTCTTAATATTTTCATTCTAGGGAAGAGTCAAGTTTGTGTCTGAGAATTATACAACTAACTATACCAGCCCATCTTCTGGCTATGATTGCCACGTGGCTGTAAGTACTAACAAGTTTTCTCACAAGACAAGTCAGTTTCGCACCTTTGAACTGAATCAGGTATAGTCACCTGGGAATAAATCATTTCTAAATCTAAGGAGTTAAATTTTGGGGCTGGGTAGGGTTGAAATAAACTTGATGCACGTGGAATTCTGTAGTATTACCCTGATAATACTTATTTTGCTTCTTTCAGTATTACCTCTATGAACTTTCAGGCAGCACTGTTATTGAGCGACCCAGACAGATCTGTCCTTATGTGATTGTAGCTTTTCAGTACAGGGAACCTAAAAAGATGGCAGCACCAGCTCATAATCATAAAAGCAAGTAAGTAATTATGTACATACTTTGTTTTACTGGATTTCTTTCCTTTGCTCTTATAAAATATGCTTCTTTTTTTTCCCCCTAGACTTGAACTCAAAGAAGATGGTAAGAAATTATTTAATTGGTTCTTTTAGCTGTTTCTTTAAGTAAATGTTTTGTTCATAAATAAAATAATCAGTTTCTTTCTTACCCTCATTTCTCACAGTTCTCATCTATCCATGGAAAGGGAAATTAATTATTCAAGGCTGTCTGATGTGTGATATAACTCTTTGGTCCTCTTACGGCACATTGGTTCCAAAACAACTGTAAGTATTGAATAAGTGCCTTTACTGATGCTTGTATAATTTTTTGATTCTCATTTTGAGGTCTCGCTTGTTGGCACTGGTGTGAAATACAGCAACTGTACTTGGTTTTAGATTACTCCTGGGGAGATGTATAGAGCACAGGGCCATGACACAGGAGACCTAAATTCAGATATAAATCTGACCGTTGCCTTGAAATAAGTTAGTTTTATAATCTTTGACAAATCACTTTTTATATTTTAGTATCTTAATCTATTTATGGGAAAATGATCTCTCAGGCTAAATTAATTTACTTGATGCTAGAAGTTTGACTTTCCCCAAGAAACAACTTGGACTTGCCTAGATAACAGATGCAACAGATTCTAGCCACTGAATTCTATTAGAATCTTTATAAGGTTTGCAGTATCTAGCTTTTTAATTTTCACACGATTTTCCTAGACTAGTATTAGAGTAGCCTTTACATGTATTTACATTATGATGAATTACAGTACTTGCTTCTGCAGAGAGAACTGTGAAGGGCATCTTGTGATATCTTTTTGTTTAATCTATTCTTAGTTTGCACCCAAAACTGTTGAAAGTTAGACATGCTTTAATTGAAAAATAAAATGAAAACTGGTGTGCTATTAGAAATCATTTACTTTCTACTGGCCTTTTTTAAGAAGAGAGAGGGAATTTATAGCCCATAGAATAAATTAAGGATTCTGTGAATAAATAAATGGGAGAGAAGGGAAAGTTCTTTCTCACTGTAGAGTGCAACTAATAGGTATAGAAAGAGCGATGGAATTTGGAAATCACATTTTGGCAACATCATAATAATCAGTGGAGGCTTGATGTAGTAGGTGAAAGTTTGATGGTATTTACATATCTCGCAAAGGAAAAAATAAAGACTTTACAATGGAAGAAGCTACAGAGACCATCTTAACTAAGTGGTTAAGTTAATGTCACCAGGAGAGGAATAAACATCATGTGCTTCCTGATACGATGCACAGAGAATAACACGATATCAGTCTGTGGTGCTCCTGCCAATCTAATCAGGAAGAAAGGTTAGACATGCCCAGATTGAGGGACATTCTGCAAAATAAATGGTCTATATTATTCAAAAATATCAAGGTCACTGAAGATAAAGACTCAGAGATTGTTGCAGACTGAAGGAGACTAAAGAGACATACGTAAATGCAATGTGGCATCCTGGATTGGATCCTGAACCAGAAAAAAGTACCTTCTTTTGTTACAAGGGACCTTAGTGAGACAGTTGGCAACATTTGAATGAGGTCTGTAGGTTAAAAAATTGTCCTGTATCATTGTTAATTTGTTGATTTTTGCTAATTGTTTTGTGGTTATATAAGGAAATATTTTTCTTAAGGGTACACATTAAGAAGTATTTGGGGGGAAAGGAGGCATCTGTAAGTCTGCAAGTATTTAAAAATGAGTTTTAAAGAAGGAAAAGGTAGTCAGGGGAAATGATGCAAGTCTGGCTGCGGTTCATCCTGTGGCACTGCATGGTCGGCAGTCCCATATTATCAAAAGTTCTTACGTAGTGTAATTTCTAGAAGATTCTCGTTCCAATATGCATAATTCTTCCACATGTCTGGATATTTTGGTTATAACAGAAATGCATGCATTCAGAAAATGGGAACACATTTGCAGACCATGGTTTATGAGGTCACATACTCAAAAATCTATAATATTTATGAATATGTACATTATTTGATCTGGCGTTTATAGATTTAAGAATTTTTTGTGGTTATAATATTTTTGTTTGCTTTATATTCGAAAGCCAAAACTTATGAAGCTGTAGTTTCAGTGTTTATTACATCACATGATATTGTTATTTTGTTTTTTAGACCACACGAACTAGAGTTTAAGTATGTAATGAAAGTGTCGTCTTTGAAAAACAGACTACCAGAAGCTGCTTTTAGAAAACAGAATTACGTGGAGCACAAAGGTCTGTTCAGATGTCATGGTACACTGCATGTCCTGAGCTCTGTTCCAGTTCTTTTCCACCCTCTCTTTCATACACACATGCACGCGTGCATGTGCACTCTCTCTCTCGCCCTCTTACTTCTGTTTTCCCTTAAGTACTTCTTAAAAGGGTCTTTTGTGAAAGGTGTAGAGTAGCTCTGTGATTCAGTTCTTGGGAGGTTCCGCCTCTACCTACTTTCTGGAGAGTTTATATCGTAAATGGGTGCTGAATTTTCTCAAAAGCTTTTTCTGCATCCATTGAGATCATCATATGGTTTTTATCCTCCAATTTGTTAATATGGTGTATCACATTGATTGATTTGCGTATATTGAAGAATCCTTGCATTCCTGGGATAAACCCCACTTGATCATGGTGTATGATCCTTTTAATGTGTTCTTGGATTCTGTTTGCTAGTATTTTGTTGAGGATTTTTGCATCTATGTTCATTAGTGATATTGGCCTGTGGTTTTCTTTCTTTGTGACATCTTTGTCTGGTTTTGGTATCAGGATGGTGGTGGCCTCGTAGAATGAGGTTGGCAGTGTTCCTCCCTCTGCTATAATTTGGAAGAGTTTGAGAAGGATAGGTGTTAGCTCTTCTCTAAATGTTTGATAGAATTTGCCTGTGAAGCCATCCGGTCCTGGCCTTTTGTTTGTTGGAAGAATTTTAATCACAGTTTCAATTTCACTGCTTGTGATTGGTCTGTTTATATTTTCTGTTTCTTCCTGGTTCAGTCTCGGAAGGTTGTGCTTTTCTGAGAACTTGTCCATTTCTTCCAGGTTGTCCATTTTATTGGCATATAGTTGCTTGCAGTAGTCTCTTATGATCCTTTGTATTTCTGCAGTGTCAGTTGTTACTTCTCCTTCTTTCATTTCTAATTCTGTTGATTTGAGTCTTCTCCCTTTTTTTCTTGATGAGTCTGGCTAATGGTTTATCAACTTTGTTTATCTTCTCAAAGGACCAGCTTTTAGTTTGATTGATCTTTGCTATTGTTTCCTTCATTTCTTTTTCATTTATTTCTGATCTGATCTTTATGATTTCTTTCCATCTGCTAACTTTGGGGGTTTTTTTGTTCTTCTTTCTCTAATTGCTTTAGGTGTAAGGTTAGGTTGTTTATTTGAGATTTGTCTTGTCTCTTGAGGTAGGATTGTAGTGCTGTAAACTTCCCTCTTAGAACTTTTGCTGCATCCCATAGGTTTTGGGTCGTGTTTTCATTGTCATTTGTCTCTAGGTATTTTTTGATTTCCTCTTTGATTTCTTCAGTGATTTCTTGGTTATTTAGTAGCGTGTTGTTTAGCCTCCATGTGTTTGTATTTTTTACAGTTTTTTTCCCTGTAATTGATATCTAGTCTCATAAAGTTGTGGTCAGAAAAGATACTGGATACGATTTCAATTTTCTTCAATTTCCCAAGGCTTGATTTGTGACCCAAGATATGATGTATCCTGGGGAATGTTCCATGAGCACTTGAGAAGAAAGTGTATTCTGTTGTTGTTGGATGGAATGTCCTATAAATATCAGTGAAGTCCATCTTGTTTAAGGTGTTATTTAAAGCTTGTGTTTCCTCATTTATTTTCATTTTAGATGATTTGTCTGTTGGTGAAAGTGGAGTGTTAAAGTCCCCTACTATTATTGTGTTACTATGGATTTCCCTTTTTATGGCTGTTAGCATTTGTCTTGTGTATTGAGGTGCTCCTATGTCAGATGCATAATATTTACAGTTGTTATATCTTCTTGGATTGATCCCTTGATCATTATGTGGTGTCCTTCTTTGTCTCTTGTAATAGTCTTTATTTTAAAGTTTATTTTGTCTGATATGAGAATTGCTGCTCCAGCTTTCTTTCAATTTCCATTTGCATGGAGTATCTTTTTCCATCCCCTCACTTTCAGTCTGTATGTGTCCCTGGGTCTGAAGTGGGTCTCTTGTAGACAGCATGTACACAGGTCTTGTTTTTGTATCCCTTCAGCCAGGCTATGTCTTTTTGTTGGAGCATTTAATCCATTTACAGTTAAGGTAATTATCGCTATGTATGTTCCTAGTACCATTTTCTTAATTGTTTTGGGTTTGTTTTTGTAGGTGTTTTCCTTCTCTTGTGTTCCCTGCCTAGAGAAGTTCCTTTAGCATTTGTTGTAAAGCTGGTTTGGTGGTGCTGAATTCTCTTAGCTTTTGCTTGTCTGTAAAGGTTTTAATTTCTCCATCGAACCTGAATGAGATCCTTGCTGGTAGAGTAATCTTGGTTGTAGGTTTTTCCCTTTCATCACTTTAAATATGTCCTGCCACTCCCTTCTGGCCTGCAGAGTTTCTGCTGAATGATCAGCTGTTAACCTTACGGGGATTCCCTTGTGTGTTATTTGTTGCTTTTCCCTTGCTGCTTTTAGGATTTTTTTCTTTGTATTTAATTTTTGATAGTTTGAGTAATATGTGTCTTGGCATGTTTCTCCTTGGATTTATCCTGTATGGGACTCTCTGCACTTCCTGGACCTGACTGGCTGTTTCTTTTCCCATGTTAGGGAAGTTTTCAACTATAATCTCTTCAGATATTTTCTCAGACCCTTTCTTTTTCTCTTCTTCTTCTGGGATCCTTATAATTCAAACATTGGTGCTTTTAATATTGTCCCAGAGGTCTCTGAGACTGTCCTCAGTTCTTTTCATTCTTTTTTCTCTATTTTGCTCTGCGGTAGTTACTTCCACTGTTTTATCTTCCCGGTCACTTATCCATTCTTCTGCCTCAGTTATTCTGCTATTGCTTCCTTCCTGAGAATTTTTATTTTCATTTATTGTGTTGTTCGTCATTGTTTGTTTGCTCTTTAGTTCTTCTAGGTCCTTGTTAAACGTTTCTTGTATTTTCTCCATCCTATTTCCAAGATTTTGGATCATCTTTCCTATCATTACTCTGAATTCTTTTTCAGGTAGACTGCCTATTTCCTCTTCGTTTGGTCTGATGGTTTGTTACCTTGCTCCTTCATCTGCTACATATTTCTCTGTTTTCCCATTGTGCTTAACTTACTGTGTTTGGGATCTCCTTTTCGCAGGCTGCAGGTTCGTAGTTCCCTTTGTTTTTGGTGTCTGCCCCCAGTGGGTAAGGTTGGTTCAGTGGCTTGTGTAGCCTTCCTGGCGGAGAGGACTGATGCCTGTGTTCTGGTGGGTGGGGCTGGATCTTGTCTTTCTGGTGGGCAGGGCTGCGTCCAGTGGTGTGTTTTGGGGTGTCTCTGAATTTAGTATGATTTTAGGTAGCCTCTCTGCTAATGGGTGGGGTTGTGTTCCTGTCTTGCTGGTTGTTTGGCGTGGGGCGTCCAGCCCTGGAGTTTGCTGGCCATTGGGTGGAGCTGGATCTTAGCGTTGAGACAGAGATCTCTGGGAGAGCTCTTGCCGGTTGATGTTACATGGAGCCGGGTGGTCTCTGGTGGTCCAGTGTCCTGAACTCGGCTCTCCCACCTCAGAGGCTCAGGCCTGACACCAGGCCGGAGCACCAAGACCAACCATGTCAGCCACACGGTGGGTCTAGGGAGAAACGGAATTTTTCACAATAGCATTTTAAAATAGGAAATGTTCTGTGTTTCTGATTTTCTCCACAGTCTGTTGCCAAGATATGTGCTTCAATATGTATGAGGTGAAACTGTCCAACAAACAAGGGGAAAAAGTAGATAAACTAACAGAGTACATTAAAAGGGAGCAATTGGTAAGAATCATCAGTTTAAAATATTATTATTATGTTTTCCTTAAATTGAGAAATTGATATCTGTTTATTAGTTGGCTCTGCCTAGATTGAATTGTTTTAGCTTGCTCAAAAGGATTTTTTTTTTTTTTTTTTTTTTTGGTCACGCCACACAGCTTGTAGGATCTTAGTTCCCTGACCAGGGGTCAAACCCGGGCCCACAACAATGAAAGTGCCAAGTCCTAACCGCCGGACCGCCAGGAAATTCCCTTAAGAGGATATTTATCATTTAATATTTATTGACATGATATTTATTGGCTAACATGTTCATCCCCTTTGTATCTTAGTTTACTTTTTCTGTGTCTCACTAGTCAGTTCATACTCCTGGTTTTAAGTATAGGAGGACAGTTTTTCTCAAATCCTTTTTTGTTGTTGTTTTTGTTTTATGATGGAAGAATTGAGTAGATCCCTGGTATTTCTGCATTAATCAAAGGAGATTGATTTGTGGGATATTTCTTTAAAAGTGACCCTTGTCAACACATAGGTGTATAAAGAAGAAAAAGTTGCTGCTTCTATTGTTTTCATAGCGTAGAAAAGCACGATTCTACTGAGAAATATGTAACATCCAAAGACCTCTCCACTGTGTTAACCAGGGCTCCTCGGTCTGAGGATAGGAGTAGATGCTGACCTTATAGTGAGTGATTCCCAAACATCCCAAAGGAAACAGTGTGCATGGTGGAAGTGAGCAAACAAGTCTGCTCAGCCCTTTAGTGGCACAACGGACTTATCCCCATAGTAGACAGTATGAAACCGGTAAATTAACAGAATAGATAGGTGAGCTGCCTTGGGGGAAGTGTCAGGTAAGATGCTTGAGTTGCACGTAACAGAAATTCAGACTGGCTTAAACAATAAAGGGTTTTGATAGGCTTACTTTTGAGTTTTAGATGGTAAAGCAAGTTCAAGTGCTGTTTGCTCAGGACTCTTTTTCTTTCAGCTTCTCCCTCCTCTGTGCAATAGTTCTGTCCTAGGCTGCCAGTCAGGGCTGCGTGCTTCCTTTTTGCATGCAGAGAGAACCCGTCCTCCAAACCATGGCTTCTGTCCTTAGACCAGTTCCATCATCTGCATGTCTCTCAGCAGCAACTAGAAAGGGAATGGCCCACACTGATTAGTTCAGGCCACTCAGAGCCCACCTTCCAGAACTGGGTGCGAGGTCAGGGCCCCCATTCTGCAGTAAGGAGGTGCAGTGGCTGACACAGGATGCTGAGCAGGTGACCACCGAGTATCGACGGGGACTACAGGCTATGTGTTTTCGAAGTAGTGTAGTTCATTTTATATTTGGAAATTCAAAGGAAGGAAGGTCAAAGATACTTTGAGAAAATGCATTAGTGAAGGGTCTACTTGTGAGTGCTTCTGGTATTGAACTCAGGAGACTCGGTGCCCAGCTTTACTTCACAGTTTGTGTGTTAATTACTTAACAGAAATTACTTATCACATAAGGTCCTTCGCTCTCAGTGCTCCAGGCTGCTTTTCCTGCCTCATTTTATAATGAATAATCTTTACATATCGGTCTCCCTACCTAGACATCGAGCTCCTTGAGGGTAGGTATCATGTCTTAAGCATCTTTGACACCTTGGTGCCTGGTGTATAGTGGACGAGCAGTAAATGTCCCTTGTACCTACAACACTGGACTTCAAGAACAGTACTGAGGAAGGTCTCTTCTTTAAAAGGTGGTAAAGACATGTATGGCTGGATTTTTCTGTGTGTGAATGGAAAAGGCTAGAAGTAGATATTTCAAAGATTCTATGATTTTTTTCCCCACAGAGGTTAAAATAGGAATTTTATATAGCCCTTTCAGCGCATAATTTGAGAGACTAATAAGATACACTACATATTTGTTTTACGTGCACATATTTTGGAATAAAGAAATGTACAGTTTTAAGCAGATATAGGATTTTACTTTCATCTATATTACAAAACTAAAATTCAGAATAATGTAGCTAATTATTGTCACTTTTACTCTTTACACCGATAAAAAGATAAAACAAGAATTACATCTGTTTGCTGATAAATACCAAAGATATGGGTATATATAACTGTTGATACATTTATTCAGTAATTCTCTCTTGAGTGCTTACTGTGTGCCAGAAGCAAAAAGACAAATTGTCCCTGCCATCAAGGAACTTACAAGACTATAGGAGACAAAAATGTAAACCAACCAATGCATAGGGGCTGTGATAGAAATGTTTGGAGACTCACAATAGTGATTGTTCCTGTGGGTGAAGTTTCAGTCTCATAATTAGTTCCAATAAATAATTAGAAAAGAAGTCTTTTTTTCATACTTGAGTTGTTGAATAATTTATTGATTTATCATATTTGTAGGCTTATGACCTGTCAAGTTTTGAAGTATGTTTTATCACTTTATAAAGTGGTATCTTTTATTCTGTTTTTTTAACTGAGAAATTATTGTATGACATTGAATTTTATCTTCGTTAAGGGTATATAGGCTTTTGAAATGGTGACTAATGGGGAAGAAGAGCTGTTATCTCTGTGATTTAGAATGACAGAAGATGCCACTGAAGACTGTGGTAGAGGGAAAATAGAAGTATTTATTTTCATCTGCATTTCTTATAACCAGGGGACCTAATGATGTTATTTCCTTTTATTACTCATCTCTTAGGAAGCTGTAGAAAGGATTCTTTTAATGGATGGTATCTTCCAGTTTTTCTAGTCCCAGGATTCTGTGATATGTTTTGTATTAAAATGAGCTTAACATGTTAATCATAGGTCTGATTGACCTTGAATTTGTAGTGGCGAAATGGGAACAGAGCGGCTACTTAGCAGTATGAAATGTCCAACATGTCAATGAAAAAAAATGAAAGACGTTGTTTCTGATTGATTTGTTATGTAATTGAACACTATCCTAAAACTAACCCATGATGTTCTAGTTATTTATTATATGTAGCCATAACAAGGCCAAGATTACTTGAATGCTAAGGAGCTTGCAGTTTCTGATACTGGGGACAAAATTGTCCTGATTCCCATAAATACTGACATTTCAAGAATTTTTTTCTTTAACTTTTCATGAGCTTAAAAATCACTGAAGAATGTGGTAGAGGGAGAAGGAGAGAGGAATTGAATCTTCTTTCTTGCTATTTTATGTTTAAGGCAATCGTCAAATGCTTAGAAGATCGAGAATTTTTCATTTTACTTACGTCGTCAGCCTTAATGTCAGAAACAAGTAAGAACAACTTTTTGAATAAATGTTTTTCAGTATGTTTACTTTTATTGTATAAGATCAGCAACCTCACGTTTCTTCTGATTCTCATTCTGTGTAGGTTTTGGAGAGGAGCAGATGGGTCTTCACGGGTTGCATTTATTCCATTCATCCCCGTCAGCAGGTAAGGACCAGGACTGGCAGTTCACTGCACCTGTGGGCCATTTTTCAGTCCTCATCTTAAACTCTCAGCAGCATATGACCCTGGTAACTCTTTTCTTCTCTTAAATAACTTTCTTCCTTTACTCTCCCTGGTTAATCCTTCATCTCCTTTCTTTGTAGGCTTATCCTTTCCTGTCTGCTCCATGCTCAGATATCCACCTGCCTATGGACATTTCTTTCTACTTAAATGTCTCAGATGGTCCTCACATTCAGCATGTCCAAAACTGGATTCATTTGTTATTGAACAACAAGAGCTGGGAGTTGGTTTTATCATAGTCTCCCCGTCAGTAGGACTTAAGGTCCTCACAGAAGCACTTCCCTCTGTCTGGACTACTTGTCTCCTTCCCCCTGATCAGATGATGTTGATCGCCCCCCAAGCCAGAACCAGGAATTGCCTGCTGGGGCAAAAAATATTGCTCCTGCAGTCTGTAAATAGATATACAGTATATCTGTGGTATTAGAATTTCAGAGGGCAGTTAGGAAACAAAGTCTAGAAAGGCTGTCTTTGGTGGGGGTAGATAATGAATAAAATTGGAGGAGAAGTGCTGGTCTAGCCACTTACCCATAGCTGTCAGGTGTCAGTTTAAATATCACTTTATTTATTCCCATCACCACTCTTCTTCCTTCAATGAGGACCCCTAGGCTTTTCACCAATATAATTTAAATATTTATTTTTATAATTATTTAATGCCTGCCTTTCTTGTATTCTACTGCATCCCTACTGCTTAACAATGTCAGGCACCTAAAAAATAATAAATGCTTGCTGAGCAAATAAATAAATTAAAGTAAATGAGTCATTTCTTTTTGTCACATGAGGAAATTTTCCTCATTGTTTTATAATCACACTGTGTATGTTTAAATATGATTTGTATATAGTATTTATAAAGCTACAACCAATCCAAAAAAATTTTTTAATTGATGTTTTTAAATTGTATTCAGCTACTCAAAGCAGAGAACTACTGGCATTACCTGTTTGGAATAAGCAAAATATTACCAGTTATAATAACATAATGGCGATAGCTGCTTGCATTTTTCAAGCATTTACTACATTGATATTCTGCTAGGCACAATTGATTTCACAGCCCTTAATAGGTATTTTTATTGTGACCATTTCAAAGATGAGGAAACTGAAACTTAAACTTGCCCAAGGTCAAACAGCTGAGTCTGAGCTGGCTTCCAGCTCTGTTCCCACACTGCCTCCCTCCGTATGCAGGAGCTCTGCCTTTATTCTTATTTTTAGGTGTACACTACCACCTGAATAAGAAACATTAGTTCCTGTACCATTTGGGGCTGAACAGCACAGGATTTCTTTTTGAGTAAACATTGGATTGTTGTGTTCAATGCTCACAGCCTCCTCTAGTTCGTTAAGACACTTTTCTATTTCTGGTCACTCAGAAATGTTCAGTGCTGTGGTTATTTGTTTTAAATTGAGTGACTCTTCGCTTAGCAGACTTAAAAAGTTCTTTTTCTTAGATTTCATAATAGCCTGTTACAAATCGTTCTGACTTCTGCCTTTCCAAATTCTTGAAATAATGAAGTTGTCTAGAAAACTGCTGCTTTATCGTGAACTGTTAGCAGTACATAAGAACTTTGTCATGTTTTATTTTTCCTTTTACTATCTAAATGAACTGCAGAGAAAGGAATTTTTATTTTAATGGCTAGCCACATTTTCCCATTTATTTTTATTTGCCATTCTTTTCCTGATACCTGCTCAAGTATAAACGTATTCAGCTAGGTGTTTCTTAATTTTGCAGTTACTTTTTCGTTAAAAAGAATGGTATACTTCAGTTTAGTAGGCACCAAAGGTCTTTATTATCTGTGGGTTTTTTATTACTGATAAATTACATTTTCTAGGATTTTATTACCTATTTCTCAGTGACCTGACCTTTTCTCTTTTTTCCTGTACTCTTTTCCTTTAGGTTATTGAGTTGCTGAAAAATTAGCATTTCAGTCAGAGAGTGAACCAGGGAGAGGAAGTAAAATACAGACTAGTCAGTCTAGTTACATAATATTAAAAAATTGCATTTGCTAGAGAAGGTGATGAAATATATACCAGTAGTTACCATGAGAGTTGGGGGTTACTTAGGGTTTACTTTCTTTTAGTTCAACTGGTTTGTGTTGTAACTCTAGTTTCTTCCAGTTTTATTGAGATATTATATAATTGACATACAGCACTATATAAGTTTAGGGTTTACCAGCATAAAGATTTGACTTACATACATTATGAAACAACTACCACAGTAATTCTAGTGAACATCCATCATATCATATAGATACAAAATTAAAGAAAATAGAAAAAACATTTTTTCCCTTGTGATGAGAACTATTAGTATTTCCCTTCTTTTTCCTTCTTTGGCTGCGTTGGGTCCTCGTTGCTGCAGGCTTTCTCTAGTTGCGGCTAGCGGGGGCTACTCTTCATTGCAGTGCACGTGCTTCTCATTGTGGTAGCTTCTATTGTTGCAGAGCACTGGCTCTAGGCACGCGGGCTTCGGTAGTTGTGGCATGCAAGCTCAGTAGTTGTGGCTCGCAGTCTCTAGAGCGCAGGCTCAGTAGTTGTGGTGCACGGGCTTTGTTGCTCCATGGCATGTGGGATCTTCCCAGACCAGAGCTCGAACCCGTGTACCCTGCAAAGGCAGGTGGATTCTCAACCACTGCGCCACCAGGGAAGTCCCAGTATTTACTTTCTTAACTTTCATATGTAACGTCAGCAGTGTTAATTATTTTTTATTATGTTGTACATTACATCTTTAGTACTTATTTATCCTATAACTGAAAGTTTGCACCTGTGACTACCTTCTTAAGAGAATTTGAAGTAGGTCATATAAGGTACAGATTAGATACATTTTAAAAGCAGAAGATGAGAATAGAAAAGTAATTCTGCCAACTCTAAATGCCGGTGCATTGAGCCCACGCTGGGCTCCTGGTCAGATGAGATGGAGCTGCAGGCGGGCCTGCCTTCTTCATTCTCACCTGGTGATCCCATCTGAGTGACTCTTTTTTGGTTCTGTGTGTGCGTGTTTTCATATATATGGAGATAATATATGTTCATTAAGTGCATCCATAAGTCTTCTATTAATTGCTATTTAGATTACCATTTGAAACACTGTATCATATTTAACCATCCTGTAATTTTGTAATCTAAAGCGTTTTTTCCTGCATGTTTTTGAAAAAACAAGAACTTTGGGTTTTTAATACATGTGTATATATTTTAGGGCTGAAAGACTTGAAAGTTGAAGATGACATCTCATTGAAGGTGGTACCTATTTTACCTGCCCTTAATTGTGCCCTGCTGGAAGCAAAGAAATCATTTTCTGAAAAAGGAATCTGTCCAAACACATTAGTAAAGCATAATCTCCAAGAACTGTACAAGGTGGACAAAAGTCCTTCATTGACTGCTGCTTCTCAGGATGGAATTAAAGAGACTGCATTCTTTGGCAAAGTGTCCAGTGGTTTTGACTTGACTCCTCCAGCTGAAAAGTGCCCTTTACAGTCTTTAACTCAGTTGAGATCTTATTCTTCAAATCCTAATGGGTACATTTTGGAAGTATCTACTGCACTAGACTTATTGGCAGGCTGTCCTCAGTCTCCATGTATTTCAGATGGAATTTGTGACGCTGGATTTTCTTTAGTTATGACTCCAAATGCTGAATTTCACGACTCAGCGACAGAAGTAAGAAAAGAAACAGAAACACAAAAGAATTCTGAAGAGATGTTTAAAGCAAGGCAGGGAGCTCTGGTCCCATTAAGTCCCGCATCAAATCTGAGAGTTCAGCGTAAGAGAAAAGCAGGCACGCTGCCCGTGGTACAGAGTAAAAGGGTGAAGTTGTGCCATCCCTTTCCCAGAAGAACTCGTGGTGGAGCAAAGAAGCGTCCAGACTCTCGCACAACTCTCAAGTTCCGTCAGAAAAGAGAAAACGGTAAGCATGGTCTGTATGGATTTTCAGCTGAGCAATTAGTAATAACTGTTGTGTGTTAACCCTGTTCCTGTGTGACCATCCTGGACTGTAGCTTGACAGTGTCCGTTAGCTCTCTCCAGGTGATCTGTGTGCATGCTAAAGTTGGAGAAGCGCTAATCTAGATAACATGAAAATCAAGAAATAGGACAAAAGCCCACCCACCAATAGCTTGTATTTCACTTGTAAAACTGCTCAAATCATCACTCAGTTATTTACTTACCTGTCTAAGAAGTACGGTATTTCAGATGGAATTTATTGATGCTGGATTTTCTTTAGTTATGACTCCAGGTGCTGAATTTCACGACTCAGCGGCAGAAGTAAGAAAAGAAACAGAAACACAAAAGAATTCTGAAGAGATGTTTAAAGCAAGGCAGGGAGCTCTGGTCCCATTAAGTCCGGCATCAAATCTGAGAGTTCAGCGTAAGAGAAAAGCAGGCACGCTGCCCGTGGTACAGAGTAAAAGGGTGAAGTTGTGCCGTCCCCTTCCCAGAAGAACTCGTGGTGGAGCAAAGAAGCGTCCAGACTCTCGCACAACTCTCAAGTTCCGTCAGAAAAGGGAAAACGGTAAGCATGGTCTGTATGGATTTTCAGATGAGCAATTAGTAATAACTGTTGTGTGTTAACCCTGTTCCTGTGTGACCATCCTGGACTGTAGCTTGACAGTGTCCGTTAGCTCTCTCCAGGTGATCTGTGTGCATGCTAAAGTTGGAGAAGCGCTAATCTAGATGACATGAAAATCAAGAAATAGGACAAAAGCCCACCCACCAAAAGCTTGTATTTCACTTGTAAAACTGCTCAGATCATCACTCAGTTATTTACTTACCTGTCCAAGAAATAAGGTATTTCAGATGGAATTTGTGATGCTGGATTTTCTTTAGTTATGACTCCAGGTGCTGAATTTCACAACTCAGCGGCAGAAGTAAGAAAAGAAACAGAAACACAAAAGAATTCTGAAGAGATGTTTAAAACAAGGCAGGGAACTCTGGTCCCATTAAGTCCCGCATCAAATCTGAGAGTTCAGCGTAAGAGAAAAGCAGGCACGCTGCCCGTGGTACAGAGTAAAAGGGTGAAGTTGTGCCGTCCCTTTCCCAGAAGAACTCGTGGTGGAGCAAAGAAGCGTCCAGACTCTCGCACAGCTCTCAAGTTCCGTCAGAAAAGAGAAAACGGTAAGCATGGTCTGTATGGATTTTCAGCTGAGCAATTAGTAATAACTGTTGTGTGTTAACCCTGTTCCTGTGTGACCATCCTGGACTGTAGCTTGACAGTGTCCGTTAGCTCTCTCCAGGTGATCTGTGTGCATGCTAAAGTTGGAGAAGCGCTAATCTAGATGACATGAAAATCAAGAAATAGGACAAAAGCCCACCCACCAAAAGCTTGTATTTCACTTGTAAAACTGCTCAAATCATCACTCAGTTATTTACTTACCTGTCTAAGAAATAAGGTATTTCAGATGGAATTTGTGATGCTGGATTTTCTTTAGTTATGACTCCAGGTGCTGAATTTCACGACTCAGCGGCAGAAGTAAGAAAAGAAACACAAACACAAAAGAATTCTGAAGAGATGTTTAAAGCAAGGCAGGGAGCTCTGGTCCCATTAAGTCCCGCATCAAATCTGAGAGTTCAGCGTAAGAGAAAAGCAGGCACGCTGCCCGTGGTACAGAGTAAAAGGGTGAAGTTGTGCCGTCCCTTTCCCAGAAGAACTCGTGGTGGAGCAAAGAAGCGTCCAGACTCTCGCACAACTCTCAAGTTCCGTCAGAAAAGGGAAAACGGTAAGCATGGTCTGTATGGATTTTCAGATGAGCAATTAGTAATAACTGTTGTGTGTTAACCCTGTTCCTGTGTGACCATCCTGGACTGTAGCTAGACAGTGTCCGTTAGCTCTCTCCAGGTGATCTGTGTGCATGCTAAAGTTGGAGAAGCGCTAATCTAGATGACATGAAAATCAAGAAATAGGACAAAAGCCCACCCACCAAAAGCTTGTATTTCACTTGTAAAACTGCTCAAATCATCACTCAGTTATTTACTTACCTGTCTAAGAAATAAGGTCATTCAGTTTCTGAACTGTCCTCGGACAAATTCGAGTGGAAGAAGAGGATCTGCTAAAATCAGGCACACTAAGAACAGATGGCAAAAACTGATAAGTGATAGCCTGAACATGTTTAAAGAGGGGGGAAAGTGCCTGGACTCTCCCAGAACTAGAGCATCCTGGGGCAGAATTTCTAATCCTTTGTGTGTTTTAAAAGTGGTCGTCTGGATCCTACTACAGACCTACTGAAACAAGGTCCAGTGGCCTCGAGACATATATATTGAAACAGTTCCTCAAGTGGTTTTGTTGCCCCCTGAAAACTGAGGGAGAATCAGCGTCCAGAGCCATTTAATGTTAGTCAAATGCACTTCAGTGAACAGAGCACGACAAATAACACAATTTTGGCTTAGAGTCATCTCAGATTATGTGTGGTGTATTTTGTTTAAAACTAGGGAACTTATGCTCTATGACCCCTTAGCGAAGAGGTGAGCAGACTTGGGCCAAAGGGTCCCTCAGGCATTACCTGTTGTCTCTGTACTTCACTGTGCTGGCACAGGTGGGCGGCTGTGACTGAGGTCTGGCCCTTCACAGAAAAAATTTGCCAACCCTATCTATAGTATTTTGAATTTTAAAATTCTGATGCCTAAAGAAGAAACACTGGAGGTGTGTGGATCCCCAGGATCCTAGATAATTAAGATTTTACCCTGTGGTTTAACAAGTAGTTATTTCTGGCCAATTATAGTTTGAGAAATTGTGTGTGTGTGTGTGTGTTTAGGAGGGTGGTAGAAAGAACGGCAGTATGAAGCAGCAACTCACACTTTACATTTCCTCACAAATTCCAGGCCAACCATATTGGGTTTCTCTCTATATGAACCATTTTAAAGGTATTAAATAAATTACCTATAATTCAACATATATGTTGTCACTGTTTCTCAAGTGTGCTAATTTCATCCACTATAAGAAATATGTTTTAGGGATGTCCCTGGCAGTACAGTGGTTACAACTCCACACTTCCAGTGCACAGGGCACGGGTTTGTCCCTGGTCAGGGAACTAAGACACAACATGCCACAGAGTGTGGCCAAAAAATGAACAACAACAACGATGTGATTAAACCAGCCAAGATGACTAAATATAATACCACAAAAGCTCAAAAAAAATAGAAAAGAAATACATTGTATATTGTAGTCCAGTACACACAAATTCATACATTACTGAAACAGAAATTTCAGGAAGCATTTACCCTAACTATGTGTAATACAATCTGATATCTTCTGTTTCATTTAACAAAGAATTCTGGTTGCAGCCCATTAAGTTTATTTTATAATACACCCATGGGTTATTGCATGCAGCTTGAGAAACATGTCATTGAGTGATGCAAATAAGCAGGGCAGTCCGTGCAGGGTCACCTGTTTCATGTTTCTCCTTTTCCTCGCAGGACCTAGGTTGTGAGAGATGTTCCCCTCCCGCCCGTGCAGATGTTACGCTTCCCCTAGTCTTGATCATCTCATCTTATTTTCTTTCTCTTCTTAATTTAGTCTTAACAGTTTTCCTGCTTGACTTATATTTTGCCTTTTTTTATGCTAAAAATTTTAGAAATTGTAACCAGTATAAAATCAGAAGTCTTACTCTAAAAACAAAACTGCTGCTTTATTGCCTTTGATAGTTTAGTAGGGAAGAAAATAATTAGACCCAGGGAAATGTACAACATTAAGAGAGTCTAAAAGCTTTTTTAAAAAACCGTTTATTTTTCTAACCTTCAAAAGAATAAAATGAAACTGGTCTCTTTTCTACATTTCACTAATAACCATCACATTCTGAAACTGTTTAATATGTTTTCTGTTCTCAATCAATTAGAAATAGTATTTTCCATATAACGTGATTTTAAAATATTTGCAAACATTCACACGTGTGATTATTTTATATCGTCAATGGGGAAAACGTTTTCACAGGGAACATTTATTAACATTTTTTTTAAACTCTTAAAGGATTGAAACACTTTCTGCGTGTGATACAAGCAGGTTGTTAATAGTTTTTTCTCCTCATGTGCCCCCACCTTTAGTTCTTTCCTTCCTTCCCTGCGAGAAGTAAAGCTGAGCATTTTGTAAGAGAAATGAGCAATTATAATAGATTTATAGGAAGTTAAATCAGAAGAGGACTTTCTTCAATGTACCTTCCTCTGTCTTCTCTTAAGAGATGATTTTTCAGGCAGTGTTAAAGCTTTGATATTTAGGTGTAGTGAAGGAAAATATGTAAGATGGCTCTTTGTGAACCTACAGTCTCTTCTCTACAGTGTGATCATGGTTTTAACCATATGGCTTTATGGGAGCTGTGTCGCTTTTGTGTAAATTGAATTATCCGTCACCCTGTGCTGTGAACTAGCATGTTCAGCCTTACCTGCCACATCAGTCAGCAAAGATTATGGAATCTTTTTTAAAAATTAAGTCATGCCTTGTTTCTATAAAGTTATTACTCTGATATTTTTCTCCTAATCCTAATTAGGGATATAGACCAACACTTAGCAAGTTCAAAAATCTTTTAATGAAATACCCCAAATTTTATATTTTATTCCCCATTATTAAAGTTTCCCCCCAAAACAAATCAAAGGAAAGCTATGCTGATAAATATGTGCGCCCCCTACCCCTTAGAAAACGGTGTCTTTTCTGCATAAGGTGCTGAAGTGCTGACTGCACAGTTTGTACAGACAACCAAATTGGATTGGAAAAACCAAGAAGCTCCTATTTCTAAAGATGTTCCAGGGTCAACGAATGCTAAAAGGGCAAGGAAACGAGAGACATCTCCAGTCAAAACTGTTCCAAGGGCTGAGCCACCTGTGAAGAATTCTCCACAAAAACAGAGGGAAAATATAGTAAAAGGCAATCAGAATCCCAGAATCAGAAAGCAGCCACAACCTGGTAAGAAGTCCTCTTCCTGTAAATTTCAGCACCGTAATACAGACTAATCGAGATTATAAAGTAGTATATTGAAACAGTATAAGATCAGTTGAAATCTGTCACGTTCTTGTGGTCTTCTTTAGTTCAGACACTGACAGGACAAGTAACTTGGTTTCCCATTGTGAATAAATAAGAAAGTGCCAAGATTCATACCTTCACTAAATAGACCCTACTTTTCATTCTGCAGAAAGCCTGAACATGAACTGTTTAGCAGAGTTAAAGTATAAATGGCCTTTTTTAATGACTAAATTCACAAGCAGGTAGCATCTGGCAGTATTTTTCTGGACCATAATCAGTTATAGAAGATATTATAAGTTTGTCCAGAGGGAACTGTAAAGACATGGTTCAAAGCAGTCAGTAATCTCGAATCCTGTATTTCACTTGTATTTTTTCTTGTTTTTTTTCGGTACGTGGGCCTCTCACTGCTGTGGCCTCTCCCGTTGCGGAGCACAGGCTCCAGACGCGCAGGCTCAGCAGCCGTGGCTCACGGGCCCAGCCGCTCCGCGGCATGTGGGATCTTCCCGGACCGGGCCACGAACCCGTGTCCCCTGCATCGGCAGGCGGACTCTCAACCACTGCGCCACCAGGGAAGCCCCTGTACTTGGTTTCAAAAGGCATTAAATTAATTTTAAAAGCAGCTTTACTTTTCTACTTCTACTTGTGCGGAAGTGAATAACCAAGTCTCCTTCTGTGAGCCAGCAGCTGACTGCTGGTTCCGTGTTCCACCTGCTGGAACCTCCTCGTTGCTGGCACGTTCCCTCATCACCGCGGACCTCACTTTTCTCCCAGCTCCATGTCCCTCTTCATACCCGTCTCTCTGAGTAGAGTGCAGCTCCACCAAGCTGCAAAATCTATACATTTTACAGTATCTTCGGTATTGAGTCCTACTGTGTTGTATGTGTGGTGGTGTTTTTTGTTTAGAAAAACCTTCATTTCCTCATATCTCTGTATTTCCATCAGTTTTCTGTCTAATCTCATGATTCTACTTTCTCTCATCTACCTTTAGGTTTTTTAAAAGCCTCAAATTTAGTGGAATTCAGGGAAAGAAACTCTTGTTTTGTTGGGGTGATGGTATTATGGATGAGCTTGGTTTTTTCTTTCCTCATTGTTTAAAAAAATTTTTTCGGCCACACCTTGCAGCATGTGGGATCTCGGTTCCCTGACCAGGGATCGAACCCACACTGCCTGCATTGGAAGCGCAGAGTCTTAACCACTGGACCACAGGGAAGTCCCTTTCCTCAGTTTCGCTAATGTTGTTTATGGCTGAAGATTTTTCTGAAAGCTCCTCAGTCATATCACCGTACAGCCTGTAGAGAGTCATACCCAACACAGCCTCTCTGCTTGTCTCCCCAGGCAGTTACGAGGTGGTCTTACCCACGGGTGCACATTTCTCTCCTGCCGTTTCCCAATGCGTGCCTTCCCTGCCAGGCACATGGTGCCACCCACACGAACCACGCCTGTTGTCACTCCTGTGCAGTCCCCTCTGCTCAGCTAAGTCCACCCGGAGTCATTTCCTGATGCTCTGATCTGCACTCATTTCTCCTTTTTTTTCCATTTCTTTTTTGGGTTTTTGAGAACGTTAAAGAGTTAATTCATACTATTTTCCAATCATCTGGTGTGTCTTGGTCCTGTCTTTCCAATTAGTTTGTAAACAGGATGAGTATAGATACATACATAATGCATTGTATTCCCAGCCTTGTCATTAGAATTCCTTGTGCTGAATTGGCTTCTATATACTTGTAGGCTAATCGATTAGTGGGAGGAGGTGTGCAACTGGGCATTGGCAGAAAAGTGAGCCCAGAAAATGAAAAGTTTCCAGAATGGGTATTCAGAAATAGGGCGATTTGTATTGCAAGTGTCTGTATATATTGTGCAGCCACATTCCAAGTTAAAATTTTAAGATTACCACCTTTTAAATAATGTGTTAATTTTTTCTTTTATTTCTTAATCACCCATGCTAATCCACTTCATTTCTTTTACTTGAAATATCAGAGTTTAAGAAGGCTCAATCATTTTGTTACTGAAACTAATGGTTTTCTGTCCTTTTTAAAGTTTTCAATATAGTTTTTATTTACTGAACTCTTTAATTTTTTATAATTTATTTGGCATCATTTTATCTATATTTCTTAAAAGAGATAGATGATCAGTATTGTATTTTTAATTAATTGAAAACCTCTAGCAAGTCAGTTATTAAATGATTTACCTGAAATGACACATATGAAAATGAACCCTTTTTCTTGACTCAATACAGTGTTCTCTAGATTCGACCTTCCTCATAGTGATACTCAGTGTAAGAACCATAGTATTTAAGGACAGAATGAACTTAGTGTCAGTAAACACATCAGATCCTAAAATGAATGTGTTTCCAGTACACCCGGAGGGTTCACGAGACAGCCCTCTTTGGGCCACTTTCTCGTACCTCACCCCGTTGGGCTTTGATATTTTAAATAAAAACTGGGCAGTGGTTGATTAATTTTACCCTCCTCACCATACACACACTCTTGTCATTCTGTTTGATGACCTCATAGGCCAGAGTTTTCTCTGTAAATGTACTGTCATTGGGCTTTGCAGACAGGTTAGTAATTTATTTCAGACCTGCTACTGCTAATTATAAAGAGGAGCACAGTTGGCTTTTCTGTCCATCCAGCCACCTGCTACAGGGACTCACTGCCCAGTATTGTTGAGAACTTTGTCCTTCATGATAATCACATTTTAAAAGGCTGAATCAAAGTCCTGAGAAGGCAAGTAAACCACCTGAGAATGTTAGTTTTCTGACCGAATGCCAGTGGGTAGATTTGAGTACCTGCTGTAAGGAGAATTATCAGTAGATGAGGAGATTTGCTTTTTTGCAGATAGAATAGAGAGGAAATGTTTTTAATGCAGAAACTGAAGTTTTAAAACTTGAAATTAATTGGCGATTCTGAATATTCTTACTTTTCTCATTTTTTATTTGTATCGTAACGTATTATAATTAAACATCAGTACGGTTAAAAATCATCTCTATTTTGAACTTAGGTGGTTTCTCTAATAACTTGCCAAGGGAAATGATTTCTAAGAAAGTACATTAACCTTCTATGATATACACTTTAAACTTAGAAATTCTTAGATTCTCACTAGATTGTAAGCTCTCTGAGGGCAGGAGTCTTGTTTTCTTGTTTTTGTTTTTTTCTCTTTGTATATTTCTTTAGCTGAGCAGTATGCCTTGTGTGTAGGTCAGTACATGCAGGTTTTTTTTTTGTTTTTTTTTTTTTTTTTTTGCGGTACGCGGGCCTCTCACTGTTGTGGCCTCTTCCGTTGCGGAGCACAGGCTCCGGACGCGCAGGCTCAGCGGCCACGGCTCACGGGCCCAGCCGCTCCGTGGCATGTGGGATCTTCCTGGACCGGGGCACGAACCCGTATGTCCTGCATCGGCAGGCAGACTCTTAACCACTGCGCCACCAGGGAAGCCTGAGTACATGCAGTTTTGAAGGGTGATTTCTTTTTAAATTAATATGCACATTCCTTAAGACTTGTTCCTTGGTAAATACATTATAATACATCAGGAAGTTGGACAAGACCTCACTCTGGTAATAAAAATTTAACATACAATTTATGCAACATATCAAGAGGTTTTTCTTGAATATGTTGACTTAACTGTTGATTTTCACTGAACCATAGGAATATGACAAAGAATTAATTCTACGGAAATCAAGTGTTATGTGTCTTTTTTTCTTTTATGCTGAAGCCAAAGGAAAAACTTCTTCACAGCTTCAATCAGAAATTTCAGATGGTCGAGAAGATGTTATTAGCATAAGTACAGCTCAACCAGAAAATATCACAGTGGCTCCAGAAGACCCACCTGAAAACTCCATTGTCAACTGTGACTCCCAGGCCCTAAATATGTTGGCTGATCTTGCATTAAGCGCTGCTACCTCTACCACACCATCCTCTGAGCCCAGAAACTTGCCCTGCTCCTCTGAATTGCCACAGAACGATGTTTTGCTTTCTAAAGAACATTCTTTGCGTGGTACATCAGACCATGAATATCATAGAAGAGTTAAAAGTCAAAAAGGTGGACCGTCATCCAAGCCCTCCTCTGATAAGAGTAATCTGACATCAGACCCCACGGTCAGCCAGGAGGAAGAAAGCTTGGTTGCTGGCATTCAGGCCCCTGCAGAAGCCCAGTCAGCACTGCCCGAGGAAACCCTAGAAAGTTCCGACGCAAGCCAAAGCTCTGTCATTGCTGTGGAGCATTCCTATGCCCTGCTCCTTGCAGAACATTCAAAGAAGCATCTACAGCAGAGAGGGGCCCCAGGCCCTGCGTTTGCCAAGAATGGCACAAAAGGCCCTGAAGCGGGAACCCCAGTGGGGAAAGTGATGCCATTTCGGCATCAGCAGGTCACCTCCCCACTGCAGCAGCTTTCCGAGGCCCCAGCGCTCAGGCGCAGGAGCGGGGTGCTGCCCTCCAGCCTGCAGGACTTCTGCCGCTCTCGTGCCGTATTCAGCTGTGACGGCTCCTTTAAGGTCACTTTCGTATGGGAAGCAGATTACGTGTTCAGCTTAGACGGCAAGTAAGTATAGCAACAACCCCCTGGAGAAGACTGTAGTCAGAGCACTACACGGGTGAGTGGGAGTGACCCTGGATGAAAGTGGATGAACTTTTCTGTTGAGATAAATGTAGCGAGAAGGGATACTTGTGCTAAACCCTGGGGAGGGAGAAGGAAGTGTGTAAGATCCAGTAACTTGGGAATAATACCAAGCAGATTCACTGTAATTATTTGTTATATCAACTTCATTTTTATTTTACTCATTGTTTCATGTTCATGTAATTTTTAAAATAAAAATGAACACAAAAACTAAGGTTAATAATTAAGGCACTTACTTATAAGATAATCAACTAAAACAGTCATTTTCAATGATTTTGGTTTCTTCTTTCTTTAAAATCTCAGGCCTTGGAATACTGATTTACCAGATACCATGGAAGAAGTGAAGCTTTTACTTCATATGTGGGTAGCTCTGTTTTATAGCAATCAAAACAAAGTCATACAATCATCCCGAAAAGTAGTAGAACACAGCAACCCAGCAAAATACGTGTGCATAAATAGCACGTTAGAATCGTTTGAATTCAGTGAAATTGAAGAGTCCTCCGGTGTGGAAAGGTGCTCCGTAGACCCTCTGTTGGAGACTAATGAGGCTCCCAGAGGTCCTACTGCCAAAGTGTCCTTCCCAATCACTGACCCCCTGCTTCCTTTCATGAAACCACCGCCTGTGAGAGGCTTGGAGCTTTGGGTGCAGAATGAACAGAAAGAAATGTTTGCAACAGCAGGTCATCCAGAGACCCCAGAAAGCCAGAATTTCATCTATTCCTGTAATAATGAGGTAGGTAAAGCTGAATACTGTAAATGCTGGTGTTATTTTTGAAGAAATATTTTTTGTACGTAAAATCACATTCATAACAAGGCATTGGTTTCTTTTAGGAAAGTGGATTCTCTAGCTATGTAAAGGATTAGAATGCCAGAAACTTAGTTTACAAAGTCTGGATTGTCTGCAGGTGGAGCTTATCTACCATCCTGATTGAAGAAACAAAAGGAGGAAAAAAATCGTAGGCCTCAGATGATCTGGGAGCCAACCATAATTATGTAGCTTTTTAGTTGTATGATTTGGGGCAAATTACTTGTTCTCTGAGCTTATTATCTTTTAAAAGAGGTGAATAATACTTATTCTGTTTACCTATAATAGTGTTTATGGATCAAATGCAGTAATAATAAATATAAAAAATCTTTGATAAACCTTAAAGGAAACTAAAATTGAATATATTAAAAAATATTTTTAAAAACAAATCCTGAGGGCTTCCCTGGTGGCGCAGTGGTTGAGAGTCCGCCTGCCGATGCAGGGGACACGGGTTCGTGCCCCGGTCTGGGAAGATCCCACATGCCGCGGAGCGGCTGGGCCCGTGAGCCGTGGCCGCTGAGGCTGCGCGTCCGGAGCCTGTGCTCCGCAACGGGAGAGGCCACAACAGTGACAGGCCCGCGTACCACCAAAACAGAAAACAAATCCTGAGACAGTAAATAAAATGCCAGACCTCTCATAGTCTGCAGATAACTGTTTGTAAATATGAAAAATACACTTTGTTTCATTTCACTGTTCTCAACTGATAGGACGGATAATCGAATTTTTTTTTTTTTTTTTTTTTTTTTTTTTGCGGTACGCGGGCCTCTCACTGTTGTGGCCTCTTCCTTTGCGGAGCACAGGCTCCAGATGCGCGGGTTCAGCGGCCACGGCTCACGGGCCCAGCCGCTCCGTGGCATGTGGGATCTTCCCGTACTGGGGCACGAACCTGTATTCCCTGCATCGGCAGGCAGGCTCTTAACCACTGCGCCACCAGGGAAGCCTGATAATCGAATTTTAATTGGAGCAAATTAAAAAGTTGTATCAAGATTCTAAGTAAATGGATTGACAAAATACCTGCCTTTTTAAGCTTTCAGAGCAGATTTATTACAGAATAATTTTACATGGGTTTGGGCACCTTCAGTGCCTGTGTTAACATTGAGTTTCTGTACCTGGGCTTCCGTGGGGATTTGCAGGTCCAGGGGTGAGCCTCAGAGGGTCTGTGAGTGTCTGCAGATGCTCATCTTCATCAGAATGAAGACTGGTGGAACGCTGTGGGCCAGAGACTGGTCTGAGCCCTTCACTCGCATTAGCTCAGTTAATTCTCACACGGCCGGGTGAGGTAAGGACCGTGCCACCCATCTTATAGGTGAGAAGACTGAGGATGGAGAAGTACAGAATGGCCTGGAGGCACATAGTAAATTGTCCGGCCAAGACTCAGATCTGGACACTCTAGCTGTTTCTCAGTGTCTAATTCTGTGGATGTATTTATGTATATATATGCACATATGTGTGTGTTTATATGTGTACACATAAAATATATGTTACGTGTGTATGCGTTCTTTTTCTGAGGATGGGGTTCATAAATTTCATCTTATTCTCAAAGAGATACATAAAATCACTACCTTAGAATAAGAAAGTATTTATGTTTAGTCAGGCAGATTTTAATTATTACATATATATTTATACACACACTAGTTTCTTATAAAGTATTTTCGGTCGTGGTAATATATATTAACTTACTTTAGTAATGTCCAATTAGGAATGATTTTCTTGCAAACATGAAAGAGTATTAAGTAGAAAGTAGAATGTTAAAATTAACGATTCCTAACACTTTCTATAGCATATACTTAGAAATATGTTTCCGTCATCTTCTTGAATACTGTACCCATACTTTAAAGGTGCACACACCTTTAAATCCTGTACCACTCCCTATTCTAGGGCAAACTAGGATTATCAAAGTTTTCATTTCACTAAGAGCACAGGCATGGTGAGATTCTCGACTATGGCCCAACATTATCAGCCACAGTACGATTGGGAGGGTCATAGAACTGTTCTCAGAATGAGTGTGCCATCAAGAGTTTTCTACGCTTTGTATCTGGCCAGTCGTGTCCCCTTAAAACCAAGTCTCAGCTCCTCCCTGCCAATTGCTCAGGTCAGTGTCTTTCTTTGACTAAGGCAGAAATGTTTTTAACAAGAGATTTGAAACACAGGTCCTGACTTACAACACGACTGCTTCAAAATCTGGCAGGAAATCTGTGGCCGTAGTGTTCCAGAGCTACAGGTGTAGGTCAACTGTATGGTCAATCCACTTTACCATATTCTGAACAAGACCATTCTTCAGCCTTTAAAAAAAAGAAGAAAAGAAACAGCCTTTTTATGAGGTTATCAAAATTGTCCAGAGGTATTTCTGTTACTGTTTATGCTAAATCCTTTCTGGTGCTGTTTAAATCAGTCCTTTTAGTTGAGTTTATTAATGCAAGCTGCACTGTGTTTTCTGCTGCTTTGTTGAATAGGGAGGTATTAAAATGAGAGAGAGATTATGTCCAGTTATAAGCTAAGAAGACAGCTAAGGGGTAAGGGACTTTTATTTAACAGGATAGAGATTGATACCTTGGGAAAGCTGCTTATCAGTGTATTCTGAGTACAAGAGATAATAATTAGTGTTTCCTCATGGGAACATTCCAGATGACAGTGCATTTATAGTCTAATTGAAAGCTGGTGTTTAAAATAAGTTATTCTTTGCTTTAAAGATTATCTTTTAATCTTACTAAAAATAATTTAAATTAATTGAGCACTTTTTCCTCTACTGCTGCATTTCTGAATTAAGTGATGCTATTTAGCAAACAGTCTGCATTTTCAAGTCTTTAAATTGCCAGTGGTCTAGCCACTTTTCTTCCCAAAAGTCCATTAAAAAAAAAACAAAAAAAACAAGGCTGTGCAACTAAGAAAGTTTTGGAGTTCTCGTGTGTGTGTGTATTTAGATAAAACAAATTCCTATTTGGGGGGTATTTTAAGCCTAAGAAGAGAGGGATTTGCTTGATCTCTACCCTATGAAGATTCAAAAGAACAGAGCAAACTAAAATTGATCTTTGTCTGTTCTGTTCTTCACATATGTAAATGCTTGAAAAAAAGATCTATTTGGCCCTTGATTTTTTAAATTAATTTATTTCTTTTGCTTTTATCATTTCAGATAATTGGGGGGAAAGCCGAACAAGAGTCATCAGATAAACTAGAGACCTCTAATCTGGTGCTTTCTAGCATTGGAAGTACCCAAACTAATGGATCTTCTATTCCTGCTGAAGATAAAACCTTTGAGCCACTTGATGGCACACAGGTGACATCTTATAATGATACTGTCACACAGTCCACATTCGCCAGGACTTACGATGGGATCAGCAATCCGTCAATGATTTTTCAAAAGTCTGTGTACAGCACCCTTGAAAGCAAAGTTGATGTTTTTCATGCAAAAATGCAAACAAAAACAGGTGCTTTGCAGGGCTTTATCCAGCATAGCAGCCTTATAATCAAAGAATGTCAGTCATCCTTGGAAGGGGAGGATGATACGGAGTATGGAGTGATTAATCTGGAACGAGTTACATTCAGTTTTGAAAAAAATGCCTATGCACCGATACAGACAGAAGTTGTAAACAGAGCTGATAAACCTACACCCTTTAATGTGGAGTTGATTAAACAAGTATCACCTGCTACAAGCCTTAGACATCCTGTGTCCGCATTTGAAAAGACACAGGGTCTTAGGGACGTTCCCTCTCTGGCAATGTCAGGACAACAAGGCGCTAAGTACCTTTGTGCCTTCTCAGTGAGTAGAGAGATACTTGCTAAAGAAATGTGTTCATTACAGAAAGGGCAGGCTGCTGCAGGCTCACCATCGCCGTCTGATAATTGCCTTGTAACAGAGGCATTATCACTAGTTAAAAGTTCTAGTTATTTGTTACCCAGAGAAGAAATGAAGCTCTCTCAAGAATGTTTTCTGTCGAGCCAGAGTCTCTCCAGCATCTCTTCGGAAGACACTGTAGAGTCGTCCCAGCTTGAAGAAGTAGTCTCATCGTCAGCTTCTGATCCCTTGGAAGAAAAAGATTCACTTGACTGCATCCCATCAGTGAGGAATGCTTCGGATGGCTCTTCAGAACTAAAGAATGACAAGAGTGGTCTAAACAGCGAACATATGAGTTTTGAAACATTTAATTCTGCATTTACCAAACAAACCAGCCTATCTGTGAATAGAGAGGAAGTCAGCCTCGAGTTATCAGAGGAGGATTCTGACCTTGACCTCACTCTCACCATATCACCGCCCACGAGTCCCTGGGAAGAAGCATCCGCTGGTGAGATGGAGCAGCAGCAGGAGGCCCCGTTACCCTGCTTAGAGCTTCAGGAGACAGCGGAAGAAATAATTGAGCCTGAAGAGGTGCCTGATGTGAACTCTGCTGATCACACGTCAATGAAACCACGAGAAAGTGAGAGAAAAGGTGATAACTTACAGACAGTGGCTTTCATACTTTCGAAAGAAACCTGTGCCCTTGAGGTTGCAGAGGAAGTTCAAGTTGGTTCAGACTTCTCCTTCAGTTGTTTTTTTTTGTTTGTTTGTTTTTTGTTTGTTTTTGTTTTTGTTTTTGTTTTTTCCCTCCTTCAGTTCTTTAATTAAAGAAGTGTCACCAGCTTCTAGTCCTGACTGCCAGGTACCAGGTGAAGAAGCACAGCCAGCTTGGGCTGTATTTCCAAGTAGTTTTAAACTCTGTGATGCACACTATGAGAAAACTGACAGATCCTCCCAGGTTGAAACAGTAGATTTGGCCATAACAGAAAAAGAAAATTCTTTTGTTGGTCCCACCCATCCAGTGGGACAAGATAACTTAACTCAGATATAGAAGGAAAAATACCAAAATTTAATAACGATGATATTTTGTGGGATTTTAATTTTATTCTTTATGTTTTCCCTGTATTTTCTACAGTCGGAATGACTACTTTTACAGGCAGAAAAAAATAATAATGATTAGTTTTGTTTTTTTTTTAAATCAAAGTAAGAAATCAGCCAGGTTATTACAATTCATTGTCCAACTTCTTACCTCGCCTCAGCCATGTAAAACGGGGGTTGACCGAGACTTGGAAGAACCACCCAGACTGGCAGTGGCAGCATGGCTGTGTGAATGAAATGCAATGACTTTTCTCCGGTAACTTGCGGAGAAGACCTAATAAAAGCATCTTGAATAAGGTCATTACCCCTTCAAAGGAGGAGGAAGGCTGTGTCATAGCCTGACATGCCTATTTCTAGTACTCGCCTTTGTGTGAGAACAGCATGACTGGATTATCAGCAAAAGAATCTTAGGAAAAGGCCCTGCCAATAAGGAGTCAAAGTCATGTGAAAGGGTCAGAGGAAGAAAGACCAAGGACTCAGTGTGGGAGGGACTTCCCAGACATACTGTACAACAGACAGAAAATAGGCACCTTCCTCACCGTCATGAGGAGTAATTCACATCCTGTGACATTGCTTTCTGTCCTTGATTATCTCAAATACAAGAAAATATTATCAATCAGCCTTTCTGAAAAGTACCAATACCAATGATCCACATTTCCTTTTCCTTCATTTGTCTGTTAACAGTGTTGATGTAAACCTTCCTGAAATAGAAGGCAGCACATTTCTTAAAATATGTTTTTGATGAGTGGTGCTCCCCACTTTCCCTTTCCTATTATTTCCCATGCCTCTCACAAGAAAAAGAAAAGAATTCAAAATTTTTTCCCCAATTGATCATGCTTTGGTTAGCGGGGGAGTTTTAAAGCTACCTTTCCCAATTTGGGTTATTTCCATAACAAACAAAAAGAACTATATTGCCAGTATTACTAAGAACATGCATAAAAGGATGCTTAATCCGTTTCGATAAGCTATTCACAGGCATAAAGAAACATTCAGAGAGGTTAGTCATTGTCATGAGAAGCTCAGGAAAACTATCACTTTCAAATGCAGTATTTAGGACACACTCCCGTGCATTGAGTCATCCCTCCAGCATTTGCGGAGCTGCCACTGACTAAGCAGAGGGGGTTGGCCGAAGGAGCTAGCCTTGTGTGACATGCCAGCCCAGGCCTGCCGATGAAAAGCATGTAGAAGGACATCGTGGAAAATTCCTAGGTCCTGAAATCCCAGCGCCAAGTAAGGGGAAGTTGCAGAGGTTGCAGTGCGGGTGCACAAGAAGGAAGGCTACAGAAGTACAGCACAGAAAGACTTCCAGGGCCCACGCTGCCAAAATGAGGCCTGGAGAACATTGATTTGCAGAGCAGCAGGACCGATGCCTTTCGAGATAGGGTACAGTGTTTCTGGATGCTGATGGAGCCTCTTGAAAGGTAGATCAATTTCTGGGGTCCCTTTTAGGGAGACTCTCACCCCGGGCAGGCTGCTGACCATCACCGCTGACCTGAGCACAGCTATATACAGAAGGATGACACCAGGAAGCCTAGGTCTGTGCCTTTGGAAAGAAAAGCATCACACTCAGAGAGTCTGGGGAGCTTTTATTGATATTAAGCAACAGATTCACAGGTGTCAATATAATATAGAAGCCAAACTTCATTTAAAGTCTGTAACTGTAGGAAAGCTTATATATGACTTCCAGATCCTCACAAATCCATTTGTTTCAGAAAAGATTCTAAAGAAGAAGTCTGGAAAATCCTTAATTAAATTTTGGGATTGAGATGATGATGGGATACAGAATAAAGGAGGTCTCACAGATCTTTGGGGTTGATCGGAGGAAGGCCACATGGAGGAAGTGACTTAGGAATTTTCTTGTGAAAGTGTTGGAAACATACCAGCAGAGAGGTCTGAAGACAGTGAGGCTGTCCACAGCAGGCACGGGCTGGAATGCCCACAGGCGGCAGGTCAGTCTGCTTCATGCGCGGGTCTGGAGAAGAGCAGATCTGCTCAGAGCCAACCTTGGAATGAAGACCCCTGGCTGCTCTGGGTTGGCCTAGGGGATGTTCTGAGTATGACTACATTTCCTTTCTGAAGCAGAATCTGCCCTATTCCAGGAACCTAGGGTCTCTCAGAGATAAGGTTGTTCAAGAGAGACAGTAGCCTCCTGGGGATGCCTGGGATTAGGGAGTTCGGTCAGTGTGCCTCAATCTTTAAACTCATATTTGCATGGGTATTAAGTTTGTCCAAAAGGTGGGGATCAGAAGTTGTACAAAATGAATGATCTGCAATGCTCATTAAAAGGTACAGAGAGATGGAATTCCCTGGCAGTCCAGTGGTTAGGACTCTGCAATTTCACTGCTGAGGGACCGGGTTCAATCCCTGGTCGGGGAACTAAGGTCCCACAAGCCACGCGGCATGGCCAAAAAATAGGTAAATAAATAAATAAATAATTTTAAAATAATAATAATAAAATCATTGAAGAGCAATCCGCCTCTTCTTTGGTGGAGTCTGAGAGCACACAGGAATGCTGGTCAAGCCTGGAGGTTGTGCTGAGAACTTAAAAAAAAAGAAAAATGATACAGGGAGAAAAAGGAAAGATATGACAGAGGAAAGCATCTGAAAGAATAGATAAAATAGATTGAGCTAGAATAACAGGATTTAGTTTACTCTTTAAATTGAAGGCAAGCAATTAGCAATGAAGGGTAAATTTTCTAGTCCTTTCTACTCATACATTCAAAAGATGTAGAGTAATCAAAAATGCATGATATGTTCTCTGTTGTAGTTATCAGAGAGAACCAACCCCCGCACACACATTAAATCAGAATAAAGAAAAAAATGCTTCTGTGTGCAGGGAAAAAGAAAAAAAGGTCAATGCCAAGCAGAACAGGGTTACCTGGTGGTCCCAGAGGGGAACCTTTACCATGGCCCATAATTCAAGGTGGCTGATACAGACTAAAGGGGTTTAATTCCAGTGGACCAACATTTAGTGAGCACCTACTAAGCCTAAGGGCTGGAGACTGTGGAAACACAAAGATGAATAAGAAGACACTCCTCCCTTCTCAAGTTCACAGCCATCTTTTGGGAACCAGATCAGAACAGGAATAAGAAAGATATAAGTGAATCCAGTCTTTAGACATGTAATAAACCAACCTTAAAAATGCCAAACCGTTTGTTCAGAAGAACAGCAGTCTGTTCAAATGTAAGCCAAAGGCCGTAAGCTCTAAGGCCTGGCCAGTCTGCCAAATAGACATCACTTGTGATTTTAGGGATTCTGTGTTAAAAACATCAAATCACAACCCCTCTTAGTCCCCTGGAAACTCATAATCCACTGTTCAGCCTCGCTGAAGGTTTTCAGTATCTTGAGCAAGTCGTAATGTCTGAGTGCAGGCTCTGGAGTAAAGCCTGGATTCAAACTATGGCTCCCCTATCTGTTAACTGTGTCCTTGAGTAAGCATCTTCCCCTCTCAGTGCCTCAGTTACCTTATCTGTAAAATGGATACCTTCATCACAATATTGTTGAGAGAATTAAGTGACCGAACACTTGGAAAGCATTTAGAAGCATTTCTGGCACATAGTTAGCACTGAATAAATGTTAGCAACTTTTACTGTAGAGGCCCCTGACTAGGAAGTTCTCACTAATCCTTATCAACCAACACCCAAATAGGAAAGAGCAAGAAGAGCTATAGGTTTAGGAGGCTGGAGGTGAAGAGAAGCGGGGTTAAAAGAGTAGCAGGCTTCCCTGGTGGCGCAGTGGTTGAGAGTCCGCCTGCCGATGCAGGGGACACGGGTTCGTGCCCTGGTCCGGGAAGATCCCACATGCCGCAGAGCGGCTAGGCCCGTAAGCCATGGCCGCTGAGCCTGTGCGTCCGGAGCCTGTGCTCCGCGGTATTATTCATCATAGCCAAGAACTGGAAATAATGCAAATGTCTATCAACAGTAAAATGGATAAAGAAAATGTGCTACACCCACCCCTACATATATAGCAATGAAAATGAAAGAATTGTGTACACAGAAACATGAGTCTCACAGTGTTACTCCAAAGAAACCAGGCACAAACCCATTCAGTTTATATAAAGTTCAAACCACAAGCAAAACTAAATGATAAAGTTTAGGGATGCATATTTAGGCAGCAAACCTACTAAGAAAGGAAAGGAAGAGATTACCATGGAAGTTAGATTCGTTGTTAGGTTTGATGGTAGGTAAGGGGAGTGGGTATTGATCCATAGGTGGCGCAAGAAGGAACTTCTGGGTTTTTGGCAATGTTCTATTTCTTTTTTTTTTTTTTTTTTTTGGTATGCGGGCCTCTCACCGTTGTGGCCTCTCCCGCTGCGGAGCACAGGCTCCAGTTTTAATGTTCTATTTCTTGACCAGGGTGGTGGTTTCATGAATATTTGCTTTGTGATAAGCCAGGGAGTTGTACATACTGGTTTTATGTACTTTGAAAACATCGGCTGTACCTCAGTCTCTGCTTCTACAGCCAACCTTCCTCAGTTCTTGAACACAATTTCATGTCTAGGACTTTTGTACTTACTTTGTCTTCTGCTTGGAAAGTTCTTCCTCCTCATCTTCCAAGAACTAATTTGGTCTGTTTTTATCACTGAGGTTTGACCTCAATGTCCCTTATTCAGTGAGACGTTGTAGCTCTGCCTTTTCTGCTCTGGCCTCCAGCCTCCAACCCCATCCTCAGCATTTCTGGCTTGTTTTCACTGCAGTTATTATTAAGTTCTGTTCTGGTGGTGGTGGTGGTGGTGTTACTTGTTACTGTTTGTCATCCACCTCTAGAATAAGCTCCACTCTGTGCAGGGTCCTTATCTGGCTTATTCATGACTGTAATCTTAGTGCCTAATTCAGCACCTGGCCACAGTAAACAATAAAAGATGCTACTGAATGAGTAAATTATTCTATTCCCATAGTGTGGCCCAGTGTCTGGCTCACGGTTAAGTGCATCACCTAGTATCTCTGATTGGTATAAGTAATGCTATTTGTGGTAACAGCATTGCTATAGTAATGCTATTCCCTTAACTCTGCATGGAATAGAAGCTTCTAGCGGTGTTTTCCTAGGGAACCCACCACATAAACAAATGTTACATGGATCAACGTGATTTCGTAAACGTCGCTTTTGGGCAAGACAAGACAAGCGACGCTGCGGCAGCTGTAGCAGGAGACTCAAGGAGGTAAATACTCCCAACGGTGAGGCGAAAGACGCGCGCCAACACATTCAACGCCGTCGTGGCCGCGCCTCCGCGGTTCTCCTTGCGCGCCTTCCGCTTCCGGTGACGCGTCAGCCCCGCGAGACGCCCAGCTCCGCCCGCCGGGCAACCGCGCCCGCCAGAATCCTTTGTCCAATCCCGGGCCGCGCCGCGGCCTCGCGCCTGCGTAGAGGAGAGAGGTGAGCGCCGCGTGGACGAGGGCCGCAGCTCGCGCCTGCGCGTCGGCTTCTCCCCAGCGATTGGCTCCTGCCTCCTAGGGACGCCACAGTTCAGTTTTCACTTTCTCTTCCCCCCACCTCCGCTTCCTGTGGGCGTGGGGTTTTACTTCCGGGTTCCAGCGTCAGTCACTGAGAAAGTCGACTTGTTACCTCAGGTGGAGCGGAGTTTCAGCGTTCGTGCCTTCCTATGACCCTCTGGGGCAGGAGCAGCGTTTGTTTGGCTGACGAGCGCGGCGAGGCCTGCAGGCTCCGAGCCTGGACGCCGGGTCCGCGTCACTCCCGCCAGCGCCTCGGAGCCGCCCCGCGACGCCCGGGCGGCTTTCTTGGCACAAGGGCGGAGAGGAAGGACTGTTTGCGACGTGGAGGGTCCCGCGCGCCGCTGACGAGCCTGTGCGAACGCGGGCCCTATGGAACCGGGAGGAGGGGAGTCGCTGCAAGGGGCGGCCCGAAGGCTCCCCGGCCCGGGGAGTTGGCCCGGGCGCGGCTGGTTGGCAGGGTCCGACGGGATCTGTCACGCTTGGCCTCGAGGGCCTGAGGGGAGGAAGCGCGTGTGGAGGCGCGGACAGCATTTTAGCATGGAGAGGAAACTGAACGCTTATCTTCGGTCCGCGGGGGCGGCGGCGGCGCACAGGACAGGTGAGACTGCCTCTCGTGGACGCCCACCCAGAGGGCAGGCGAGAGGAGCCCGTCCTCCGGGGCCGAGTGCCCGGCGTGGCCGCTCGGGTTGTGCGGGGTTCGTTGTTGTCATTTTATTTTTTAATGAAAAATTGAGTTCCAGTCGACTTTGCATGCTTCTCCTGGATGCTGAGTTGACTCACGCGTTCTTGCCTGGTAGCGCTGCTCTGGGTGGGAGGGGCGGGGGTCGGAGATTTTCAGAATCGCTTTTGCTTTGCTGCTTCGGCTCTGACTCCACCTGTGGCCGCTCTCAGCTGCTAACACACCGATCTGCACCTGTTTCTAGTCAGTCAGCGTCTTCCAGGTGTGTAAGGCGTCAGAATTCCTGTTTCCCCTTTCGGAGGCGGGAAGTGTAGGGCGGTTCAGCACTTCCTTTGAGTTGCCTGTGAGAGGACCGCTGCATCCTCGTGGACGTTGTTAAGAAGTGGCCAGCTGAAGCTTTCTTTGCTCCTTGGGTTGGGACTGGCAGTGAAGTACTTTTCTAAGGATTCTTGGTTAAGGCCGCACCTCCGCTTTCCTTCTGCATAGACTTCATTGGCCGTGTGTGACCTTTTCTTTTTTAAAGTAGGCATAGAAGAGGTCTTTCCCCAGGGAGGGTCATTTAGCTGAAAACAGAAGTAGCGCGTCATCGTAGGTTGGTCCATTCAACCCAGCAGTTTGTCTGAAGGTGGCACCAAGCAGCATTTGTGGGAGAACGTGGCACATTAACCTCAAAATTGGGGGGAAGATCCTTTGAAAATCCTCAAGTTTCTCTTAATCACCACTTGTCTATTTGAAATCCATATATTTAAATACACCTCTTTTACCCTTTATTCTCCCTGTAAGGTAAAATTAGAACAGTTAGGTTTTTGAAAATATATTCCAGACGTTAAGTGCTGTGCAAGCGTACGGTGTTATTGCAGTAACGTTGGTGATCCAAGGGCCCACGGTGTTCCCCTGAAAAAGCATTAGAAGGGGAAAGGGGTTTGGATATATTTAATAGTATAGGCTCTGAGATTGGTAGTAAGCTTACTCAGGAGGTTTATAACAAAGCTGCTATTCCTTAATAGTGTAAAAATACTTTTCTGTTGAAAAACTGCCTTCTAGAACCAGATAGCTCTATACAGTATACTCAGTACAACAGTAAATAACTCAGACTGGAGAAAAATTAAAAGTGACACAGTGTTCACAACTATTTTAAGGAAGACAAAGAACAGTGTTTGAAATTTTGTGTTTTCAGGACATTTGTCCAAGTGTAACCAGTTCTTTTTTAAAAAGAGCTGTATCAGGAGCATCTCCTGTAATCCAGACATAGTTGCTTAAGTGAATTAAAATCTGCAAAGTGTCTAAAAACTTAACTGAGACGTAGTGTTTGTTAAATAAATGCAGTGTGATATATCTATTTAGTGTAATTAAATAGATATGACATCTGTTTGTCAAATGAGTCTTTCATTCCTCTACTGATGGACGTTTAAATTATTTTCAAGTTTTCCCTTATAACTAAAATGCTGCAGTGATTTTTTTGCCATTATAAGCAGTGTTTCATGCGCTCATCATAGTATTTCTATGAATCGTAGACTTGATTGCTTCTGAGAGTGATGGATAATAACGCTATTAAATTACCCTCAAATGATTGTACCTTTTTATATTCACTTTCTCAAAAGATGTGTTTTGTCTCCCCACTAGCCAGCACCGGATGGTAATATTTTACTAATTTTCTAATAGTTGAAATAACATCTCATTTAAATGTTTATCTTCCTTGGATAGTAGGAAAATTAAGCATTTTTGGCCAGGTCATATACTTTGCTGATTTTTTTTTTTAATTGAGTTCTGAATTTTCTTCTTTTCTTTGACCCATTTATCTACTACCACACTGTTTTAATTATTGTAGCTTTATAATATAGTTTGGTACTTTCTTTTGAAAAAAGTTTTGGGCTCTTCTTTTGCATTTTTCTTCCAGATGAAATTTAAAATCATCTTTTCAAGTTCTGTAGAAAATCTTGCTGGGATAGATATTGTTTGTGATTGCATTGAATTTATAGATTAATTTGAGAAGAGACATTCTTTTGAGTTTTTTCTTCTAAGAGGATAGGTATGCCTCCTTGTTTCTTCTGTTAAAATTTTTGTTGTGAAATATACCATTTGTATATACTGTTTTAAAAAACAAAAACAAAAAACTGTATCTGTGTACTCTGCTTAATAGACCATCACAAGTACCTTAGAAGCCTTTGGTGTGTGCCTTTCTCCAGAAACAAAGGATTCTCTGCCCCCATCACCATGGTCGTCCTGAATTTTGTGTTAATTATCCCTTTGCTTTTCTTTACAGTTTTATCAACCATATATGTATCCTTACCCAACATATTGTTTCCTTTCACCTGTTTTTGAACTTTAAGTAGAATCATATTGTGTACTCTGTGAATTACTTTCGTTAAACGTTATGTTTCTGAGATCCATCCCTGTTGAAGCATGTACCTATAGCTCAATTCAGAAACTTGAGGACTCCTTCACAGTTCTAGGAAGTATTGAGGACCACAAAGATCCTTTGTGGATCATATTGTGGATCAATATTATATTAGATATTGAAACCAACCAATTTTAAACGTAGATATTGGTATATTTACATATACCATTAAGTATATGGTGTATTGCTTATAGAGGTGTATACCTCTAAAAAATACTACTACTAATAATAGTAAACCTACTACATCTTAAACAGCATTTTTAATGAAAAATAACTGTGTTCCAAAACCCAGAATAAGTTAGTGGCAAGAGTGTTTTTGTTTTACGTTTTCGCAAATATATTTAATGACTAGAGTCTCATGTTTGCTTCTGCACTCAGTTAGTTGCAATATACTGTTTTAGTTGAAGTATATGAAAAAATCCGGCCTCACTGAGCTGTATGTTTAGAAGAGGGAGGAATATTTTAATATTCTTTTAAATAGTTATATTTTTCTTTAATACTCATCAAAACCTAATAGTTTCTTAAAGGTTAGCTGAAGTATAGAGTTTGGAATCAATGAACTTCTCAAACTATGCGATATTAAAACCTATTGGTCTAGCTTGCATTTTTTTAAACATCTTTATTGGAGTATAATTGCTTTACAATGGTGTGTTCGTTTCTTCTTTATAACAGAGTGAACCAGCTATACATATACATATATCCCCATATCGCCTCCCTCTTGCATCTCCCTCCCACACTCCCTATCCCACCCCTCTAGGTGGTCACAAAGCACCGAGCTGATCTCCCTGTGCTATGCAGCTGCTTCCCACTAGCTATCTGTGTTACATTTGGTAGTATATATAAGTCCATGCCACTCTTTCACTTCATCCCAGCTTACCCTTTCCCCTCCCCGTGTCCTCAAGTCCATTCTCTACGTCTGCATCTTTATTCCTGTCTTGCCCCTAGGTTCTTCAGAACTTTTTTTTTTTAAAGACTCCATATATATGTGTTATTGCACGGTATTTGTTTTTCTCTTTCTGACTTACTTCACTCTGTATGACAGACTCTAGGTCCATCCACCTCACTACAAATAACTCAGTTTTGTTTCCTTTTAGGGCTAAGTAATATTCCATTGTATATATGTGCCACTTCTTTATCCATTCATCTGTCAGTGGACACTTAGGTTGCTTCCATGTCCTGGCTATTGTAAACAGAGCTGCAGTGAACATTGTGGTACATGACTCTTTTTGAATTATGGTTTTCTCAGGTATATGCCCAGTAGTGGGATTGCTGGGTCGTATGGTAGTTCTAATTTTAGCTTTTGAAGGAACCTCCATACTGTTCTCCATAGTGGCTGTATCAATTTACATTTCCACCAACAGTGCAAGAGGCTTCCCTTTTCTCCACACCCTCTCCAGCATTTATTGTTTGTAGATTCTTTGATGATGGCCATTCTGACTGGTGTGAGGTGATACCTTATTGTAGTTTTGATTTGTATTTCTCTAATGATTAATGATGTTGAGCATCCTTTCATGTGTTTGTTGGCAATCTGTATATCTTCTTTGAGAAATGTCTATTTAGGTCTCGTGTCCACTTTTGGATTGGGTTGTTTGTTTTTTTGATACTGAGCTGCATGAGCTGCTTGTAAATTTTGGAGATTAATCCTTTGTCAGTTGCTTCATTTGCAAATATTTTCTCCCATTCTGAGGGTTGTCTTTTCATCTTGTTTGTGTTTTCCTTTGCTGTGTAAAAGCTTTTAAGTTTCATCAGGTCCCATTTGTTTATTTTTGTTTTTATTTCCATTACTCTAGGAGGTGGGTCAAAAAGGATCTTGCTGTGATGTATGTCATAGAGTGTTCTGCCTATGTTTTCCTCTAAGAGTTTTATAGTGTATGACCTTACATTTAGGTCTTTAATCCATTTTGAGTTTATTTTTGTTTATGTTGTTAGGGAGTGTTCTAATTTCCTTCTTTTACATGTAGCTGTCCAGTTTTTCCCAGCACCACTTATTGAAGAGGCTGTCTTTTCTCCATTGTATATTCTTGCCTCCTTTATCAAAAATAAGGTGACCATATGTGCGTGGGTTTATCTCTGGGCTTTCTGTCCTGTTCCATTGATCTATATTTCTGTTTTTGTGCCAGTACCATACTGTCTTGATTACTGTAGCTTTGTAGTACAGTCTGAAGTCACGGAGCCTGATTCCTCGAGCTCCGTTTTTCTTTCTCAAGATTGCTTTGGCTATTCGGGGTCTTTTGTGTTTCCATACAAATTGTGAAATTTTATGTTCTAGTTCTGTGAAGAATGCCATTGGTAGTTTGATAAGGATTGCATTGAATCTGTAGATTGCTTTGGGTAGTAGAGTCATTTTCACAATGTTGATTCTCCCAATCCAAGAACGTGGTATATCTCTCCATCTGTTGGTATCATCTTTAATTTCTTTCATCAGTGCCTTATAGTTTTCTGCATACAGGTCTTTTGTGTCCTTAGGTAGGTTTATTCCTAGGTATTTTATTCTTTTTGTTGCAGTGGTAAATGTGAGTGTTTCCTTAATTTCTCTTTCAGATTTTTTATCATTAGTTTATAGGAATGCAAGAGATTTCTGTGCATAAATTTTGTATCCTGCTACATTGCCAGATTCACTGATTAGCTCTAGTAGTTTTCTGGTAGAGTGTTTAGGATTCTCTATAGTATTATGTCATCAGCAGACAGTGACAGCTTTGCTTCTACTTTTCTGGTTTGGATTCCTTTTATTTCTTCTTCTTCTCTGATTGCTGTGGCTAAAACTTCCAAAACTGTGTTGAATAATAGTGGTGAGAGTGGGCAACCTTGTTTTGTTACTGATCTTAGAGGAAATGGTTTCAGTTTTTCACCATTGAGAATGATGCTGTCTGTGGGTTTGTCATATATGGCCTTTATTATGTTGAGGTAAGCTCTCTCTGTGCCTACTTTCTGGAGGGTTTTTATCATAAATGGGTGTTGAATTTTTTCAGAAGCTTTTTCTGCATCTCTTGAGATGGTCATATGCTCTTTCTCCTTCAGTTTGTTAATATGGTGTATCACATTGATTGACTTTTGTATATTGAAGAATCCTTGCATTCCTGGGATAAACCCCAGTTGATCATGGTGTATGATCCTTTTAATGTGCTGTTGGATTCTGTTTGCTAGTATTTTGTTGAGGATTTTTGCATCTATGTTCATCAGTGATATTGGCCTGTAGTTTTCTTCCTTTGTGACATGTTTGTCTGGTAGCTTGCACTTTAAAGGGATCTTTCACCCATGCATTGGTCATGAGGAAGATACTAGTTCACTGAATTATGTAGATTTCCCAAATGATGGCACATTTCAATATATAATACCAAAAACTCACTTACATTATCATCACCACTTTGAGAACCACACCTGTGATTCATTCGTTTTTGTTGAAGTATAATAATCTACTCTAAGAATATATTATACGTTGATCCATTTTATTCTTTATGAACATATTGGTTATTACCAACATTTGGGCCATTATAATTAGTGGAGCCATAAATGCTCTCAGTCATCTCCAAGTGCATATACACAGTACTGTTGATCGGGCATATTTGTAGTGGAAGTGCTAGATCCATTGGGAGGATATTTGCATGTTCAATTTCATTAGATAATATCTAACTTTCCCCAGATGGTGATTCTGATTTATACTCCACCAGTTGTGAATGAAACCTCCCTTTGCTCACCATTCTCTCTACATATGGCATTGTCCAACTTTTAAAATCTTTGCTGGTCTGGTAGAAGTGAAATGATATATTACTGTGGTTTTAAACTGCATTTCTCTGATTACTTAAAAGAAACGCAGGGCTGTTTTCTACAGGCTGCTTGTTTTTTCTTACTAATATCTACGAATTAAAATGAAATATGTTATATGTACTAGTTGATGAACTCTTCCTGTTGCTAAAAAAGTTACTAGGATCATTTATTTAAACAATTTAAAAACATGTAAAGGCATACGTTGAAGAAAGTCTTTCTTCCCTGTACCTGTCCAGCTCATTCCCCCAGTGTATTTTTTGATATTCCTCCTTCTTACTGTAATTTCTGCTATTATGCTCCTTTATTTTGCTCCACTTTTCAGCATATTCTAGAAGTCTTCACAAATCAGTATAGAGGAAGCATACTCATTCTATAGAGTAGGAAAAGCAGTTTTCTACTTTGTGGCTGTACCAGTTTTACCTAATCTGTAGTAGATAGAGTATTTGATATTTTTCTAATCTTTTGCTATTAAAAAAAACAAAACAGTGGTGCATGGAGTAACTTTGTAGAGTTGTCATTTTGTATGTGAGATTTCTATACAGTTAATTTCCAAAACTGATTGTTGGGTCAATATGTAAATGCTTTTGAAATTTTGGTAAATATTGCCAAATTGCTTTTCCTTGGATTCTGCACTCTTACCTGCAGTATACCTAAGTGACTATTTTTCCTAAAACCTCGCCTCACGGAATATGCTTATACATTTATAGGTTTTGATAGTGTGATCAGTGAAAAGTGGTATCAGTTTATTTGAATTTACATTTTCTTGGACTGTTTGAGCATCTTTATATATGCTTAAAGGTCTTTCCCCCCTCTTTTTTTGTACTAACTGCTCATATTCTTTGTCCATTTTTCTGTTTTTTATTGGGTTGTTGAACTTTGGGACTTCTTTACATACTCTAGGTACTAATCTTTTGACAGTTAAGTAGGTTGCAAATTCTTTTTCTCTTTGTGGTGCTAGTAATTCTTAATTTTAAACATTCTTATTTCATGTCTGTATATTTAGAATTGTTATTTGTGGGTAGTTTGGAGTATAGCTGTAATTTTAACTTTATTCACATATGGATAACCAGTTGTGGTAGAAATTACCATTGAATCCACTTGGGTTTGAAGTTTTGGTGGTGGCAGATTCTTGACTAGTGATTTAATTTTTTTAATGGTAGCAGGATTACTTAGATTCTTAAAGAAAATTATGTCAGTTTTGGTAGATTAGATTTTTTCTAGGACTCTGTCCATTTTGTCTAAATTTGTAATATTTATTGGTACAGAGTTGTTAAAAGTGCCCTCTTCCTATTTTTAATGTCTGAAGAATGTGTAATTATGTCTCCTTTTTTCATTTCTGATAATGCATATTTCTGTTCCCAACTCCCCTCCTCCTTTTCTATTAATTCATCTTGCCTGTAGTTTATCATCGATCTTAGTCTTTTTAGTGAATCCTGTTTTAGCTTTGTGATTATCTCTATCATGTCTTTGTTTTTATTTTTTAATTCTTTTTTTATTTATTTGTTTATATTTTATACTCAGCTGCGTCGGGTCTTTGTTGCTGTGTGCGGGCTGTCTCTAGTTGCGGTGAGATGGGACTACTCTTCGTTGTGGTGTGCAGGCTTCTCGTTGCGGTGGCTTCTCTTGTTGCGGAGCACAGGCTCTAGGCTCGCAGGCTTCAGTAGTTGTGGCACGTGGGCTCAGTAGTTTGGCTTGCAGACTCAGTAGTTGTGGCACATGGGCTTAGTTGCTCTGCAGCATGTGGGATCTTCCCAGACCAAGGCTTGAACCTGTGTCCCCTGCGTTGGCAGGTAGATTCTTAAGCACTGAGCTACCAGGGAAGTCTTATCATATATTTCTTTTTGTGTTTATTTTTTGTTTTTTCATTTATTAAACTATTTTTGAGATAGCTATAGATTTGTATGCATGTGTATGCTTTAGATATGCTTATTTTAAAGAGCATCAGTTGGAATTTTAATGCAATTTTCAAACATGTTTAGCTGGGATATAGCCTATTTACATTTGCTACAGTTGCTCTTATTTTTGCTTTCTATTTGTCCTGGCTGTTTTATATTTCTTTTTTCTCCTTTTTTGTTATTTTTTTAAAATAGCTATTTAATATCTTATATCATTTCATTTTCCCCGTATATTATTTCAGAAGTTTTATACTTTTTTCTCTTTTTATAGTTATCCTAGAAATATCATGCATCCTTGACTTTTCAAAATCTAAAAATAACCAGTAGGGCTTCCCTGGTGGCGCAGGGGTTGGGGGTCCGCCTGCTGATGCAGGGGACACGGGTTCGTGCGCCGGTCCGGGAGGATCCCACGTGCCGCAGAGCGGCTGGGCCCGTGGGCCATGGCCGCTGGGCCTGCGCGTCCGGGGCCTGTGCTCCGCAACAGTAGAGGCCGCGGTGGTGAGAGGCCCGTGTACCGCAAAAAAAAAAATTTTTTAAATAATAAAAATAACCAATATCTTTACCTTCCTCTTAGATAATACAAGAACCTTAGTAGTTTAATTTTATTCAGCTCCTCATGACTTAACATGTTATTATTATGTAGTTTAATTTTTTTTTAATATTCTTACAAGACAGAAGGAGACCTGTTTAGAATTGTTATTGTGTTTTGCCGTCAGTCCTTTTTTATATTTCCCACATTTTTGCTACTTTCTCTATTATTCATTGATTGTTTTATCTTTTAGACCATCCACCTAGGGCCATTTTCCTTCTGCTTAAAGTCTATCCTTTAGAATAGATGAACTCTCTTAGTTTGTGTTTACCTGAAAGTGTCTTTGTTTCACCATCACTTAAGGGAGATGTTTTTGCTGAATATGGCAGTTTAGGTTGGCAGTTATTTTCTTGTAGCAATTTGAAGATCTCATTCCTCTGTCTTTTGGTTTCCATTATTGCTATTGAAAAGTCACCTGTCAGTCTTTCAGTTCCTTGTCTCTGGCTGCTTTAATATTTTTCCCTTTGTCTTTAGCTTTCTGCTGTTTCACTGTATCTATATTTATCTTGCTTGGGTTTATTTGGCTTTTTTAAGTCTGTAAATTGGAGGTGTTTTGAAATGTGTTTATTGACTTATTCATAATTCCTAAACTGTGAATTTCCATTTTTATGTTCTGTTGATCTGTTTGTCTTAATGTATAAATAAATCTTTTATAACCTTCATAGTAAATATTTTCTCCTGGTCTTTTGCTTTTCTTTTCCTTTGTTTCCCACAGTTTCCCCAACAGACTGCATTGCCAAACTCGTGGATTTTTGATAATCTGATAAGTGAAAAGTGAACCTTGACAATAAAACTCTGGAACTGGTCTTTTGAGAGGAGTAGGACTGCAACTACTCTTTCAGTTTTTTCATCGTAATTGGTCTATTCAGATGTTTCTTCCACTTAGACCAATGTTAGTAAATTATATTTTTATAACTTTCAAATTTATTGGTATAGTGTGTGATAATTTATTATTTTAGAAATTTTTCCCTGTATTTGTGGTTAGCCTCCTTTTGTTGATATTTAATTTTTTCTCTTTATTGATTATATTTGCTAAAGGTTACTTATTCCAAAAGAACCAGTTTGGGGACTTCCCTGGCGGTCCAGTGGTTAGGGCTTCACCTTCCAATGCAGGGGGTGTGGGTTCAACCCCTGGTGGGGGAGCTAAGATCCCACATGCCTCATGGCTGGCGGGGGTGGGGGGGGACAAAAACCATAAAACAGAAGCAATATTGTAACAAATTCAGTAAAGAGTTTTTTAAAGAAATGGTCCACATTAAAAAAAATCTTTTTTTTAAAAAAAAGAACTAGGTTTTGGTTTTTATTGTTTAACTCAATTGGCCTTTTGTTTTTAAATTTGGCCTCTCTTTTTATTTATGAATTTTCTAAGAAGTGTCTGGGGCATACTTTCTGTTTTCTCTTAAGAATTGAGTAACACTTAATTGGATAACTAAATCCCTTGGTAATATTCTGTGTTAAAGACTCTGCCCTCCTTGGTACGGTGAAATAGACCCTGTTTAGAACCTTTGGGTACACCTGCTTCCTCATTAACTATTCAAGACCCCAACTCCTGAGGCCTGTTTTGACCAGTTGAAGCACCTGCTTCACCCTGTGGTTATCCTCCACTTCTCTATGAGCCACCTTTAGTAAATAGGCCTATTCTCTGCCCAGGGCATTTGTGATGGGATATATCTAGGGGTGGTGGTGATTAAAAAAAAATCATTGTTATGGTATGGATTAGATGTCACTTTCCCTTTTGTTATATGTGATAATCAAAATAATCTAAAGCAGGTCTTAAAATGTAATTGACCCTGAGAGAAATTTAGTCTTAGGATTTTCTTGGAAGAAGGACAAAACTACTTAACAGTATCTTTGTAGTGTATAAATACAGTAATGAGTTTAATGCAGCCATTCATTGCAGGCTGATAGTTTAATGCTGAAGCACAAATTAGTAAACGTGGTTTGATGAGCCAGAGCAAAGGCCGGTTCCTTTATACAGATGTCTGAAAATGGCACCATATCAACTTCGAAGTGATTCTAATAAAAAGTGCATAATCTTGAATATGGAAAGTATGTTCTCCAAAGAATCTGTTGACTTTTTACACAGCATAGCAAGAAAGAAAACAAAATATGATATGAGATTATAAGCATCTGTCTGATATATAGAAATCTTTTTTATAGTAGAAATGGATTTTGAAAATGTTCAAACAGTCTTCAAAAATTGAATATTAAGTCTAAAAGTAAGCCACAGTTAAATGAAACAATCATAGTACAAAGGGATTTTTAGCAATGGAAATAATTTTTTTTTACTTTTGAATTTTCTTTATATTTTTATATAGCAGGTTCTTATTAGTTATCCATTTTATACATATTAGTGTATACATGTCAATCCCAATCTCCCAATTCATCACACCACTACCACCCGCAGCCAATTTTCCCCCTAGCAGTGGAAATAATTTTTTAAAGTTTTTAAGAAGAAGGCAGTTGCTCTCCCATTGCATATGTTAAATATGCAAAGTGATTTTGCTATTTTCAATAGTAATTAATCTACGTGATTCTTTATGAATTTAAGTAATTTCCTTTGTGAGTTAAGGTCTTCCTGTATGTTTTCTATTTGTACAATACCATAGCGGCAATGATTCTCTAGGAGCTCCTGATTAGTTTTCCGCTAGCAAGTGCAGATACGGTCCAGGAAATGCATATGGATGTCTTAGATTACTTGGTTAAAACATAAGCCAAAAGGAAAGACGTCCTTAGATCAGGCCAAACACCACACACACACACACACACACACACACACACGCACACACGCACACACACGCACACGCGCACACACGCACACACGCACACACACACTCCAACTTTATTTTTCATGAGTTTTGTTAGGGCTGTGTGGCTTAGTGGGAGGGACAAGCACCCCATCCCAACCCTGGGTGCTGGTATCAGCATCTCCTGGGCATATATGGAGTATCCAAAACCATATTCAGTAGACCTTTTATTTTTGTAAATTACAGAGCAAAGCCCCATGAAACTATAATCAGCGAGTTTACTAGACAATAATGGGAAAGCTTTATAGCAGCGGTGAGTTAGAATAACTTGGGGTCACTGTGGTGAAAAGACATGGATTTCGGTTTAGGTCTAGGATTTGCAATCCAGAATGGTTACTGAATAACCTGCAGGCAAGACCTTCGAGGGAATTGAAGCTTGGAGCGATCGTTGTAAAATAACAATAAAACTGTCCACCTAAGAGTATTGGGAGACGTCAGAAACAGGGAACTGAGGACACTCTGCTTGTCCAGCCCTCGGACCAGACTGCGGCTCCCCGAGCCGGCGCACGGCCAGGTAGCCTGGCTGTGCGCGTGTGCGCGGCTCGCGGTTCGCCACCCGCCCTCGTTGACTTTTAAAGGCACAACCCGCGCCGCCCCCGCCACACTGGCTTTCGCTGGCAGGAGGGGGCCGGAGGGGCCAGCTGGGCAGAGGGACAGCCCCCTCCGCCACACGCCATGAGGTGAGGAGGAGGGGCCGGCCCTAACCCCCACCCAGCCAGGGGCTCCTGGAGACACCTGCGTCTGGGGCCTCCCACCTGGCCGGTGAGCTGCCTGCCAGACAACTGGGTGACGAGGAGACTGGGAGAAGGGACGGACTAGGTGTCCCACCTTCAGGGGGCTTTGGGGAGTGAAGCTTTGGTGGGGCCGCCGAGGTAGGTGGTGAACAAACGGTTGTATGTACTTAAGGGTTTACGGAGCGCCTTTGCCTCCTGACTCATGGGATTCTGCGAGCGTGGAGTGGAGAAACCCTTGCCGAACTGCCAGAGAGATGGCATCACTCTTTACAACTCTTCTGTGTGTGTAGACTTACAGTATTTTAGGAAATCTTTTGAATTGTAAAGCAGTGATTCCAAATGGACTTTTGCACTTCAAATAATAGCAAGGGTATCTTGGTTTTTATTCTTTCTGTGGGTGATTATCTTGACATTAGAAAACATTTAAACTTTTGTACATGGTAGACTTTTTTTAATTTAAGAAATTTTTAAAGTTTAAAAATTTTTAAGAACTTAAAAATTGTTATAAAAATCATACATTTCTCATTCTGTAGTATTTTCTATTTTTTAATAGAGAAGCTTTATCTTATGGGTCTCTTACTGTTTTGGCTTATGGGAAATGCTATTTCCATTCATTTACTTTGTGTTCATTTTAAAAACTAACTTGCTACTACTTAGGGCCATGGAAGATCTTTTTTTCCAAAATGAAAATAGCTTTAGTTCCCCAGATTATATTTATGCTTACGTAAAATTTCAGATAATACGTAAAGCTGTAAAAAGAATGAAACAGGAATTACCTGTACTTGACCTACCCAAAGATAACTTGGTAGAGCGTTGAGTACTGTGGTGCTAGGAGCTCTGCTGGGTACTGAAGGTCTTTGTGAGCAAGACAAAGAGTATCTGCCTCTGTGGACCTTACATTCTGCTGGGGAAGATGGACACACACACACACCCAAAAGTAAATTGACAAAATAGCTGTATGTTGTAATGAGTGATTTAAAGAAAATACCTACTTTAGGTGGGGTGATCAGAGGAGGTTTATCTGAGGGAATAACTTGAGATTTCACTCAAAGAAGAGAGGGAGCTAAGCCGAGGGCAAAACAGGAGAGCGAGCATTTCAGTCAGAAATAACAGCAAGTGCAAAGGCCTGAAAAGAGCAAAGAGCTTGAATGGAAAGACCAGGGTAGCTGGACCGTAGTAGTAAGCCAGAGGAGGGAGGATCAGGTGAGGTGGAGGAAGCAAGCAGGGGTCAGATTTCACAGGGCCATGGCAGGGAGTGTGTGTTGTATTCTGGGGGCAACGAGAAGCCGCGAAGGGTTTAAGTAGAGAAGTGAAGTGATTTGGAATATGGATTGATTCATTCAATACATGAAATGTTTATTGAAACCTTACTGTGTACCAGGCACTGTTCTGGGCACTGGGGTACAGCATGGAAAAGGATAAATTCCTGTATTCATGAAGCTAATAATCTAGTGGTGGGCGCATAATCAAATAAACAAGAAAAACATCAGATAAGCATTATACAGATGATGACCATTGTTTAAATCATAGTATATGTTCTTAAGACTTTGTGTATATATATACATACTTCTCCTTTGTTATCAGCTTTTCTTTCCCCTAAACAACTTATGGTAGGATTTTTTCTGTGTTACATTAAATGAACAGCTTTCTTTTATTTGGAAGCATCAATTTGTTTTGTAGATTAAGTATGGCCAAAATAATACTACATAAATGAAAAAAATACTGTGCAGCAACAAAAACTTATCTAAGTCATCTGTTTGGAAAGAAGTATATAGTAACTTCCTTTGGACAGTCTGACATGTGGCTCTCCTGCCTCATCCCATGTTCCAGCAGCCCCTCATGATAACTTTGACCTGTTAATGTGGTTAGTTAAATTTATGGATTTCCTATTTATTGAACCAATTCATACATTCCTAAAATGTACCTTAATTGACTTCTGTTATTATATTAGTGTCCTGATGGATTCCCTTTGCCAATACATATATTTTAGGATTTTAGTATCAATATTCGTGAGATCTATAGTTTCCTTTCTTAGTATTTTCTTTGTCAGATTTTGGTGTTAGCATTTGACTGCTTTATAAAAAAAATCGGGAAGCTCTTTTTCTGAGTTTTGGAACAGATTAAATTGCATAAGTATTATTCTTTCATTTAATTATCAAATACATATTTACTGAACATTCACTGCGTGCCAGGCATTGGGCTGATGCTGGGTAATCACAAGTAGACAAAACAGACATGATTCCTGTCCTCATAAGGCTTGGTTTATTAGGTAAATAGACATTAGTGAAATAATTATGATTATGTAATTATAAACCATGATAAATACTCTGAAAGAAATCGTTGAAGATCTACTTTGACTGTTCTTTTCATGTATTTGAGTAAATGGTTATTGCGTTAATACACACTAAAAATTAATTCTTTTAAAATTAATATTTGTTGAAGATTTGATATGTAATTAGTTCTGTGATAAATACATAAGTAAATAAAATGAGGTCTTCATAATTATAAAAGTTAAAATAAAAATAATGGTGATAGTAGCTACCATGGTAGGTGGTATATTGCACATTTTTTGATTGAAGAAATTAAGACTTACATTAAGTAGACACTTCAGTTATGTCTGTGACACCTCCAGTTGTACACTCCTCTGGAAATTCCACTAAGATCATAGTAACAGAGTAAAGATATAAATCCACAAAGATCAAGAGAGTGAGAAAGGAGAAGATAAATGAAATCAGTATTTGGGAAACTACAAAAGAAGGTGGTCAATTACTAAATGATTTAGTGGATTAGAGAATGCTGAAGGCTGAAGAGAGGTAAGCCAACAAGAGAAGCAAGCCGATTCCCTCCACAGAATCTGGAAAAGGCTCAGGATTTAGAGGTACCAAGTACTTCTCAGGGCAGGAATATGGGTGGAATAGAAATAGAAGTATCTGTAAACTGTGGTATCTTTTAAAAAGAAAAGAGAAAATACAACTTACGTAAAAGAAGAGATTCTTTTTTTAAAAAAGGGAGAGAAATTATTCAGGAAGCAAGAAAGGATTAGATAATAAAGCTGAAGAACTCTCCTAAAAAATAGAATAGCCACAACAATTAGACAAAAAGAGTGAGAAAGTATTTAGAAAATAAAGGTCCAGTCAAGAAAGTTTTTCATCTAATCCAGTGGCAGGAAGAAAAATCTATAACGAAATCAGTACTATAGATATGTGGGAGAATCTGGAACATGATACAGTGGGTAGCCAGTGATACCAACAGCCAGTGTCATTGAGATGGGATATGCCATGAAAGGTTTCAGAGAGGTACTGATACCTGAAATCTAAGTAAGTATTCAAATGATAAGCCAAAAAAGGGCACTAGTGTATACATTTTCAGGGCAATAGAAATAGCAAATGCAGAGGTGGAAACACGATACACATGAGGAACTGCAAGCAGTTCATTATTTGAGAAATTCAGTATACTTTACAAAAAATAGCATGTATAGTTTTATAATAGTACACCTTTTTTCAAAAAGGATTTGAGGTAGAACTGTGTGAATATATTTAAGATTCTTTAGAAAAAGTAGCAATATTGATTATATCGTTCATTATGTCAAGAGGGGAGAATTAAATTGGGATTCAGGAGACCAGGATTCTAGTGCAGACCTACCACTAACTTGTTGAGACCTTAGTGTGATAATGTTGTTGACTGCCTTCCCAGTAATCACCTCCCTTTTTCTTCCCTTCCCCCAAACCACAATTTTGTCTAGCTTTTGGGGTGATCCCATGCTTCAGGAGCAGCTTGGGCGGGTGAGAGTGGGGGGCTGTGTGACTCTTAGTTACTCTAAGCTCATTATGGTAATTCCACTCTCTTTGGTTAGTGATTGTTTTAGGAATAAACGTGTGACTCAGTTCTGGCCAATGAGTTGAGAATGGGGTGCCTGCAGAGAGAATTCTGGGAAAGCTTTCTCACCGAGGACAAAGGAAAAGATGCCCTCTCCCTGCCTTCATCTTATTCTAGCTCTGAAGATGTGTTTGAGCCCAGTGTACGGATGCAACAGAGCAGTTTTCAGGCTTAAGGGTTCCCTCCTCTGCTCCTGAAGCTGAGGATTGTTTTTAAAAATATGGTGCCTTTGTTGCTACTCCTTTTCTAAGTTGCAAGTGTAATCTGGTTTGGGAGGGTCTTTACTTCCAGCTCTGCTTTCCTCTTTGAGACCACTGTCACCAGGAGATACAGCCCTTGCTTTCCAAAGGTCACACACTCACTCTAGGAGTATTTTGTGAGTGCATTCTAAGATCTCCAGGCCACCGGGACACTTTCATCATAGAGACTTTTTCTCGTTTGTCTTGATAAAATGCAGGGTATAGCATAGTACTAGGCACATAATAGTCATCACTAATAGTTTTGTTTAATGAAGGGTGAATCAAATATTACTTATGTAGGGGTGGGGAGAGGTTTTATTTGTGTTCTATTTGATTTTATTATTTCCAGCCAGTAGAACATGGGTGTGGTTCTATAATCTGTGCATTTTGAAAGGTTTTTTTCAATGAGGCAAAATTGATTCCTGTTTATCTCTGCGAAGAAAATTTTCTTTAGAAATTAAAGAATTGGGGGAAAACCACTTCAATCTATGTGTGTTACTACTTCTTATACAGCAAATTTAGCCTTTAGCTCTGGAGACTTGACAAAGAAGGGAAACATCACAAAATTGTACCTAATGCAAACTAGATGCTCAGTAAACATTTATTTATATAGTAGATATGCCTGAAATAGAACTATTCACTTTATGATTTAATTTTTTCTTTTTTCATTTTAGCATTTATGACATTAGCAGAGAACAGGACTATGTCAAGAAGTCCGGGGGTATACTTGGTGCAAATGAATTAAGACCACCCTCCCAGCTACATTCCCGAGACAAGGTTCATATCAGAGAAGAGTGGGTACTAAACTAAATGCTATAAGCTATTACTAATGAATCCAAAGCTGCACAGTACAGTTTTTTAGATTTTAATTTAGATCATGTAAAATGAAAGGACTTTTTTAAAAATTCTAACTTCCAGTAGCTACAGATTTCTTATAATTATTAGTCCAAAATTGATAGGTGATTAAGTTTGCAAATTGCATCAGAAAAGGTGTGTGTGTTCAAGAGAAATTGTCACACTCCTCTATTTGTATTTCTTTGAAATTATGATTTATTTTACTTGATTTTAAATTGAGATATTTTAAATAGTAGAAGTAATACATGCTTATGTAAGAAAAATCTAAATTGTAGTGATATATATAAGGCAAAAGTATAAGTTCTCCTTTTTGTCCACTCCCCAATCACCATTGGTGTATATACTGTTAACGGTTGGATTTCCCATCTTTTCTACATCTTTTTCTGTATACTTCCAAACACATAATTTTTTATGGTTTTTTTTTTTACCAAAATGACAGATAATACATATTATTCACTCAGTAGTATACAATAGATATCTTTGTACGTCAGTATATACAGATTTACTTTGTTTTTATTTAGTAAGTGCAAGGTGTTTCCCTATTGATGGCAATTTAGGTTGTCTCCAGTGTTTTTGCTGTTATAGGTGTTGGTGCATGGAACACCCTTGGACATATAACCCCTGCACTTATGCTAATATTTCTGAGGAACAGATTCCCAGAAATGGAATGGTTATTTGGTATGCCCATTTAAGTTTTTGTTACTTTCTGCCAAATTGTGTTCTAAAAAAGCTGTATATATCTTAAACTGGCAGTCCTTTGATATCTTAAAGGTAAGGGTAGTACATTTTAGGATTAGGTGATTAAAGAATGGGCTGTTCCTTCAACAACTGTCAAATGACCTACTTAGAGGAGATACAGTATATAGGCATGGAGAGTATTAAAAGGTGTAGGTTGCCTTCTACTAATAAGGGCCTTTAATGGCACATATTGTTGGGTTCTTAGTGTTTCTGTCTCTGATAAGTGCTATTGCTTAATTCACAAACAGGAGTTGTGGTCATGTAAGTCTGGGGGAGATGTAGAAGTGGCTAGATTCTGTTAGATTACTGTGACACCTAAGTTGTTGACGTTTGTTCATCTCATTATTTGCTTTCAGACCAGATGCTTATAGAATGGAAAATAGATACCTGTGGTATAGCATCAGAAGCTGGTTTATAATTTTTTTATCTCTCTTATTAGAAGTTATAAAGAGAGAAAAAAGTGTCCCGAAATCAGACACTCAGTATCCCTGTCATGGATTTTGAGATGGGGGAGATTGATGCAGGGCGCTTTGAGCAGAATCCAACTTGTTGTGTCAAGCTTGACCTAACTTTTTTTTTTTTTTTTTTTTTGCAGTACGCAGGCCTCTCACTGTTGTGGCCTCTCCCATTGCGGAGCACAGGCTCCGGACGCACAGGCTCAGCGGCCATGGCTCACGGGCCCAGCCGCTTCGCGGCATGTGGGATCTTCCCGGACCGGGACACGAACCCGTGTCCCCTGCGTCGGCAGGCGGACTCTCAACCACTGTGCCACCAGGGAAACCCAAGCTTGACCTGACTTTTAAGATCCAATCCACAAATGGCAGAGAAACGTGCCCAAAGCCAGGTGCTACAGGAAAGAATATTAACTGAGTTTTCAGAGCCATTTTGATTCAACTTCAGTTTTTTCCATGTGCTCTTTGTTGATCACTTAAACAGTAAGGGACACTCTTTATGCTTTACAGACAGGTACTTTTCAAGTTACCTTCTTAGATGTTGCTTTAGATTTCTTTGTGGAATAGCCCCCTCTTCTTTCTCTTAATATTCTGATCATCTTGAATGTTAAACTAGAGCATGTGCATTGCTCAGCAAAAAATGAAACTATCCATTTATTTAATGCTCCTCGTTTTGTACGCTTGTTTTAGGCGGTTAAATGAAAGCGCATTGTGTGGGAAGAGACAACGTCAAATGATTTATCAGTAAAATTCTCATTATGTCCTTAATTATAGAGCAGGAAACTTGTGCTTTCTTGAGAGTATAATTGAGGTCATTTATTATGAAGTCATGAAAGATTCAGGGTTTACTGTGGTTTTCCATTAACTTCTCTTTTGATATGCTTTTCCTTCTGCCAACTGTAAAATTATTACTTTTCTAACATATGGCTATTTGGAGAGTGCTGACATAAAAAGGAAGCATTTTTAACCATAAATAAATGGTTTTAGAAGTTACAGTATAAAAGTACAAAATAAGTCATTTCTTACTTGTTCCTCCTTGTTTATTTTAAATCATTACCATTAGTCCTAGCTTTATTGGGAGCAGTACTCCCCACATTGTATTAGATGGGGTCTTTTAAATTGCATTATTTCTCACAGTTTTCAGTTTATTATTGTGCGTTGATGCTCAAAATTGGGGATATATGTAGTATTCAGTACTTGTGAAACTTATAATCTATTAACATCTTGCAGAATTTAGGGAAGTTGATAATCATAGATTGGTCATTTCCAAAGCTATGACAACTTTTATTTCTTTCACTTGTAAGCAACATCTTTCACAAATATTGAGCCTCATGGTATAATTAGATTCTTTAAATATTATATTGCCTTTTAAAAAATTTAAATACTAGGTTTCCAAAATTATAATTTTTAAAGGAATCCTGATTTGCATTTGAGCTAGCTGTACAGATTATTTGTAAAAGGAGTTTGCAAGTGCATAGGCTTCCCAGTTTGTTTTGAGGAAGTAGCTAAAGAAAGCCATAATTTTTAAATTGTTATCACTGGTGTTTTGCTGTTTGAATCTCTTTAGAATATCCATATTTTTCACAGCACTGGTATACCGATATTGAAAGAGAGAAGGTGAAACTGAGGAAAAATCAAAGTCAGATACAATCGATATAGATCAGATGTGCCAACTTCAGAATATTCTTAAGTGTTTCATCCTCTTTTCTTTCTTTCCTTGCTATTTATAATCTTTTATTTTTGATACGATGAAGTATTATTATCAAAATCATTTTTAAATTACCTTGGGAATTGAAGCATTAGGACAGTTTAGTCCAAATGAATTTTACTGAAATGTTTGTTTTGATTTCTGTAATAGTCTAGGGTTTTTTAATCTGTTGTTCATAAATTAATTTTAATTAAAAAGCTTATGTTTTCTTTAACTTTTGAACTCTAGTGTAATTGGCAGAGTCCTGGTATAAGTAGGAAGCCAGATTAATGTACTTATTTATACTGTAAGGCCCAAACTTCCAGTCTTACATAAATTATTCTCTCTATTATTTACAAATAATCAGTGTGTATCCGCCCCCCCAACCTTGTTAAAGAGAATAGAGAGGATGTAAATAGAAAGGAGTAAACAAATCAAATAGTTCAATGTTATGAGAACTCATTAGGCTCAGTTCTTGCTAAGTGAGGACTGGTAAAATCAAAAGACACAAGGGCTCAATCAAGAGAATTACTGGATTGAGTCAGTAGTTCTCAATTAGGAAGCATGCCTCTCATGGGAGGGGTATACCAGCATCTTTGGGATAACACATGGGTATGGTTTGAAGAAAGCACTTTCAAGAAAAGTAATAAAGTTTTATTTTTGTAAAATGATGATTTTATAATACAGCCCATAAGAAGTAAATTTTAATAGACATGTACAGGCTGGTGAGGAAGCCCCAAAGAAACATGATTTCTAATGTGTTTGCTGAGTGTGCAGTAGTAGGCTCCTTCCAAGGAACCTAACAGACTTCCTTGGGGATTTGGTGAGAAGACAGGAAGGGTAAGTTTATCAAAATGTGGCTTAGGTTTAAAAAAATTTAAGAATGAGAAGAATTGGTCTAAGCAGTTGCTGACCACCAACTTGACACTACAGTTGCATCTGCTTTTACCCAGTGTGGCTACAGCGCCCAGCTTGAAACCAAAAGGGATTTATTCTTGCATTAAAAGTCATTCACCCTCAGTTATAATCCATTTAGGTTATTTTCACATGTGAGATCTTTTAAGATAGTCCAGATATGGTAGCCAAAACACATTGTAAATGTCTTAATCATACAGGAAGGAAATAGATGATTATTTCCTATTATCATAGATGATATATTTCCTGTATCAGTATTCAGTGATATTTAGTGTGCCACTTTTCCCCATCCTTTGGTTATCTTAAACAGTTGCATTATTTTTGTTTGTGTTTTGCAGTTTTTGAGACAGTGTCCTTGAGTTCAGACTCTCTCTTCCAGAGGGCAGTTTCAATTCTCCATACTTCTTACTTGGACTCTGCATCTGAGCATGGTTTTCAGTACAGTCAAGTGACTGGTGAAAAATGACATTTTCTTAAATGAGGTGAGGTGCTTGGTACACACTGTGTCTGTTTTATTTTAGTTTTAAAGAAAGAGACCCATTATTTTTGATATATAAGCCTAGTTCTTTTTAGCTATCCCATTTCAGCTGAAATAAAAGATCCTTGGAAATAGTCACTTGAAAGGTAATTATAATATATTCTAGGGAATAGAAAAATAATAAATGTCATTAGTCTTTTAGCAGGAGGAATTCAGATGATGCATTTTTAAAAGTTAATTTTCAAGGCAAAATAACATGTTTATAACATTTGATTATTCTCTCCTTATACGGTACAAAACTCTTTACCAAGAAAAAAAAGCAAGTAACTGTACTCACGAAGAACTTCAAGAAACTTACGGGTTTCTTCTGTTTGAAACTGAAAATCAGGTAAGGGAATTCGATCGTAGAAAAGTAATTTTGTGATGTTAATGTACAAAATTAATTATATCATTAAAGTTAAATATTGGTATTTTAGGTCTATAAAGTTTGTAAGATTACCAGTTCATCAGTCTTTTTTGTTAGTTTGGTGGCAATGTAAATGACAGTGAAAGCTCGTCATGAAAGAGATTGGATTTCTACAACTTTCCATAGGTTTTCTTTAGTTTTATCTTGAATACATTTGTAAGCTCGTGGTGAGATTTTGATTAATACAGATTCCTTAAGTATTAATAATGACTTTTAATGGAGTGAATGGATATTTTCTATTCTCGATCATTGTTTAGATAGATATTTTCTATTTCTTGTGGAGGTTTTTCAAGTTTAAATTACATGATTTTGGGGACAAGATGAACACGTTCAGCATTCTAGTTACTTGGAATTGTTTCATGCCTTATTTTGAAAATTGAACATCCATATTGTTGGTTGTACCTAAATTGTGGAGAAGGAAACTACTGTGTGCAGGTATGTCTCCAGAGATGTGTGTGGCTTCTAGATACAGTTCAGCAATGCTAGAGATCTATAATCCAACTTAAAGTAATTCAAAGGTAGTATTTCGGTTGAGGTCATGATTTTTAAAGAACAGGGATAGATTTGCTAAAGAATAATTAACATTACCATATAACTTATGGATTATATAGTAATACTAGAGAGTTTGTTTAACTTCCAAATAAGATATGTTATGGATTCATACTAAAAAAAAAAAAAAAAAAAAGCATTTGCGGAGAAGACATTTTCAAATTTAGTGATTCCCAAGCTGTAATTGAAAAAGAAATCTTCAAGAGAGGACTTATCTGTGAGCTTGTTTAATTTGGTTTTGCTGGTGACATTTTTGTTAACAGAAATAATAAAATTTCACGAAAAAGTTTGAGCTGTTAATATTAACTAAAACACAATTGCCTTACGTAAGCTTGCTTTGTGCCATGAATGCATAGAACATACAGATTCTGTATTGAAAGTCTGTATATAGATTATAGAGTTATTTCATGGACCCTCCCAAGAACGATATGATAAGCAAAGTACGATCTTTTGTTTAAGGCAAAGTTGGTATGTCAGCGTGGACTCTGTGTTGGCAGCAGTGCTATCAGCACTCTGGGTGACCCAGGGAAAGGTACGTCTGTAAGGAAAAGGAATCTCTTTTACAAGGTGAAGTGGGGTTTAGTTAGTTACATAAGATACCTATGTTAAATGCTAGTTTCATTGATGATAAATAGTGATCTTTGGAAGCAGACCTTTAAACATATAAATGAGCTTTGAGTCTAAGACTTAAGGTTTTCTAATAGGAGTTATCTTTTTTAAAAGGATGGTTGGACTAGAAAAGGTACTGAAGGTATCTTTCAGTGCCAAGAGTTTAGTGCAGTCATCTGGGGCTAGTGAGGATTTCTTCTGAATTATCATAATGGCAGTAGGAACACATAATAGAGGGAACTGACGCACCTTGGCAACTGTGGAATGTGAGGAGTAACAAAGAATCAAATGTAAGGTAACTTACACTGCACTGATATTGTCAGTAGAAGAGAGACACGGAGGAGAGGAAATTGTAGGGAAGCTGTTGAGTTAAAAGAGAAAGGTAATCTTACTGTCAAGAATGTGGATTAGCACTAATTTCTTTAAGCTTCACTTTCCTCATCTGTAAAATAGATGAAACTATCATCTAGATTTGCTGTGAGGATTACATGAGACTGTGTCAAGTGCTTAGCTTGGAGCTTACACCTAAATGAACACTACTACTTCAGTGAGCTAAATTTGAGAAATAATGAGGTGGTCATAAGTGTTTCTGAAAGCTGTCCTGCTGGTGGTAAAAATAGTTGGAAAAGGGATTAGAACTGGAGGTTGGGGTTCAAGGTGGCAGCGGGTGGGTGTTAGCTGAAGCCAAAAACATTGTTACATGGGGCAGCAAAGATGGCAAGAGCAGAACTTTCAGGTGGTTATGGGAGCAAGGGATGGGGCCACGGGGCAAGGCTAGGAAGAGGGAGTTGAGAGCAGTCCAGGGGATGAAGAATCAGGAGGTGGAGTTTCACAGAGAACAGAAGGCTGTAAGGAGGGGTGTTAGCAGTGTCAGATGCTACAGAAGTTGGAGATCAGCACTGAGAAGGATTACTGGGCTCCATGGCTCCATTCCTGCTGACCATTTCTTTTAAATAACAACTTTATTGAGATAACATTCACATACCATTCGTTTCACCTGTTTAAAGTATACAATTTTTTTTAGCATATTCACTAAAATGAATATGCAGCCATCAGCACAATCAATTTTAGACCATTTTCATCAGTCACTCCCCACTCCCACCAGCCTAAGCAACCAGTACTCTACTTTTTGCCCCTATGGATTGGCCTATTCCAGACATTCCATGTAGATGGGATCGTATATGACCTTTTGTGACTAACTGTTTTACTTAGCTTAGTGTTTTTGAGATTCATCCATGTTGTAGCATATACTTCATTCCTTTTTTGACTGAATAATATTCCACTGTACCGCATTTTCTTTATCCATTCAGCACTTGATGGACATTTGGTTGTTTCTACTTTTTGGCTATTATAAAAAAATGGTACTATGTACGTTCTTGTCCAGGTCTTTATGTGGACATGTTTTTTCATTTCTGTTGGGTTTATACCTAGGAGTGGAATTGCTGGCTCATATGGTAACTCTGTGTAAAACAAATGTTTTTTTAAACTTATATTCAGCTCTTCTAAAGGACATGAAAGGGGATAAGTTCATAACCCCAATAACAGTTTACCTAAAACCTTTTTTTCCTTCTCCCCTACTCTTTTTAACCCCCCCTTCTTTTCATTATGAAAAATGCTAACATAGAAAAAGTAGAGAGCATAGTATAATATACCTATCACCTACGTTTAACAGATAATGTTTTGCATTATTCTCTTCATTTGTTTAAAAAAGTTTTTTTTTCTGAAAATTGTGAAAGTGAATTACAAGCAAACACCTCAGCTTACATCTCTAAAAATTAAGGCCATTTTTGCGCTTTACTGCAGTCACATGAGTTTATTGTTGATGTTTGAGAGGCTGGCTTCAGTAGGGTGGTGGAGTAGATAGAGGCTGGATTGCTCCTATAAATACACAATCTTCTTCATCACATGTACTGGGGGTAATAATAAAATAGCACTACTGCCTGTGTGTGTTCTATAGTTTTGGGCTCAAATAGAAATGGATAGTTCTGTGTATGAAAGTAATCCTTTATATTACTGTAGTGTATTATAGTTTTAAAAGTTTATGGATCTTTTTAAATCTTCCTGAGAACCCTGTGATTTATGTATCTATACTCATGCCCACCTTGCCCGCTTAAGTGACATACTCCTCAGTCACATGGTTATTATTAGCAGTAAGTGAAAAACCTGGAACTGGAACCCAATCTCCTGGCCACAAGTTTATTGCTCTGTCTGCTATATCCATGTCCTCACCATTGTCTTTTATGTTTCAAAAGAGATACTTCAGGAATATCTCTGAAATGTGTCCTTTCCTCCTTATTCTCACTGCTGCTGCCGGGTGGGGATCCTCTTCTCCTGTCGTAACTTAAAGGAGTCTCTCCCCTCTTGAGACTCACTTCTCTATTAAGCTGCAGTGGGCTGTGATGTGGCTACAGTGGTGAACAAAACAGATATAACCCCCGCCTCCCTGGAATTCACAGCCCAGCAGAATAAGCTGCTTGAAGGCAGGACCTCGTTGTATTTCCCTTTGTGGCACTGCTGCCTGGCACACAGCTGCAGTGTAGTAGACCTCAGCACACATTCTTAAATATGAGTACTTACTGAGATGTTTTGCAAAAAATAACTTGAGAATCAGATTACTATAGGCCTTTTCACTGAATGATTGCATGGAGAAAAAACAGACTCACGAAGACTTTTCCAAACATGTGACACTCTTATCCCTTTTCACTTACCATACCCAAATAGAAAACTGGTTGTCGAACAGATGTATTGTATCTTAGCTCTAATGTTTCCATACCTTTAGAATATCTCAAATAGTTTTTAAAAGGTAAGCAGTTTCAAAATAGTTTTTTAATGTTAGCATTTATTTGTCTTTTGTGTTGTCTTGTTCAGTTAAAGGTAACCCATGTGTAAATAATCTTTTTAAAGTGTAAATTAATCTATTTTTATACTTTTATAGGTGTATACATTTCCAAATACTCAGACTATCTTCATGCAAGACCTTGGTATCATGGGAAGTCTGGTTATGTTGTAATTTTTAATCTAATTAAGGTAAAGACTAAATGTGCTTCTATGTAATTTTTCTTTTAAAAATGAAAGATTATCAGTCTGTGATAATGTTCTTTGCAGATCATTTGCTACACATAGTCCTTGCCAAAGACAGCTATCTAAAGTCAGAGAAAATAACTGCTTTTTGCTTTCCTTTACGGACAAAGCTTTTTTTAAATTCATTTTATAGATGATCTATGAATATGTTTTTTTAAAAAAAGCTTCAAAATAATACAACAGGTATTCAGTGAAAAGCTTTCCTCTCACCCTGTCCCACAATGCCACTTTTTAAATAGTAAATAACAGAAAACGAGTAGCTGCTTATAAAGCAGTGTGATTTCAGTTATAAGAGATGAATTTAGAAAGCAACATTCATTGATTTAAGTTGTCAAAATGAGAAACCTTTATATATTTTTAACCCCTAAAACATTGAGACCTTGTTCACAGTTTCATGGGGCACCTGCAACTGATGATCTCAGAAATTTTTAAATGCCCTTAAATAGTCCAGTATAAATGAATCACGCAATTAGAATTTTCACTCAAATAGTAGGAAAACTCTAATTTTAGAGGTTGGGGGGCTTTTTGAGGACATATTCTGTGGTCTTGTTTTGGTTTTGCTTTTGTTTTAGCTTTCCTACTATCTTAAGTTCTTTGGTTATAAACCTAACACTACTGATTTTTTTAAGAGTGTGAACTCTTCATATTCCAAAACTTGTCCCCAAGAACTGGAGGGAAAGTAGCATTGCATTGGCTCATAGTCACTGCTTCCCTCCCTTACTCTTCCCTCTCCTGCTCTGTGATAAGTGCTGTAGTTCTGCCGCAGACAACGTGCCTGTCAGCTCAGGTAACAAACATTTTTTGCTTATGTCAGATTGTGCCTCGCCATTGGTTTCGTGCCCCCATATCCCACCCTGTCTGGTGGATACTGCTGTTTAGTTTTTGCCTATGTGCTCTCAGTCTTCCTTACTTTACTGCTTAGAAGGCAGCCCTGCCCAACATCATAAGCTGTTTGATGGGGAGAGAATACAGGTTTTGATTGCTCACTGAAGTACCATTTATATTATTTGTCTTCTTAGTATTGCCTTTGGTGGTCCTGTTGATGAAGAGGCGGGACCTTGACAGCAAACATGTGTATATGTTCTTTATTAGGCTACTTTTAAATAAATCCTAGAGTCAGATTATTGCTATTTGAAAACATTTGATTAGTCTTAATATTTACATTCTAGGGAAGAGTCAAGTTTGTGTCTGAGAATTATACAACTAACTATACCAGCCCATCTTCTGGCTATGATTGCCACGTGGCTGTAAGTACTAACAAGTTTTCTCACAAGACAAGTCAGTTTCGCACCTTTGAACTGAATCAGGTATAGTCACCTGGGAATAAATCATTTCTAAATCTAAGGAGTTAAATTTTGGGGTTGGGTAGGGTTGAAATAAACTTGATGCACGTGGAATTCTGTAGTATTACCCTGATAATACTTATTTTGCTTCTTTCAGTATTACCTCTATGAACTTTCAGGCAGCACTGTTATTGAGCGACCCAGACAGATCTGTCCTTATGTGATTGTAGCTTTTCAGTACAGGGAACCTAAAAAGATGGCAGCACCAGCTCATAATCATAAAAGCAAGTAAGTAATTATGTACATACTTTGTTTTACTGGATTTCTTTCCTTTGCTCTTATAAAATATGCTTCTTTTTTTTCCCCCTAGACTTGAACTCAAAGAAGATGGTAAGAAATTATTTAATTGGTTCTTTTAGCTGTTTCTTTAAGTAAATGTTTTGTTCATAAATAAAATAATCAGTTTCTTTCTTACCCTCATTTCTCACAGTTCTCATCTATCCATGGAAAGGGAAATTAATTATTCAAGGCTGTCTGATGTGTGATATAACTCTTTGGTCCTCTTACGGCACATTGGTTCCAAAACAACTGTAAGTATTGAATAAGTGCCTTTACTGATGCTTGTATAATTTTTTGATTCTCATTTTGAGGTCTTGCTTGTTGGCACTGGTGTGAAATACAGCAACTGTACTTGGTTTTAGATTACTCCTGGGGAGATGTATAGAGCACAGGGCCATGACACAGGAGACCTAAATTCAGATATAAATCTGACCGTTGCCTTGAAATAAGTTAGTTTTATAATCTTTGACAAATCACTTTTTATATTTTAGTATCTTAATCCATTTATGGGAAAATGATCTCTCAGGCTAAATTAATTTACTTGATGCTAGAAGTTTGACTTTCCCCAAGAAACAACTTGGACTTGCCTAGATAACAGATGCAACAGATTCTAGCCACTGAATTCTATTAGAATCTTTATAAGGTTTGCAGTATCTAGCTTTTTAATTTTCACACGATTTTCCTAGACTAGTATTAGAGTAGCCTTTACATGTATTTACATTATGATGAATTACAGTACTTGCTTCTGCAGAGAGAACTGTGAAGGGCATCTTGTGATATCTTTTTGTTTAATCTATTCTTAGTTTGCACCCAAAACTGTTGAAAGTTAGACATGCTTTAATTGAAAAATAAAATGAAAACTGGTGTGCTATTAGAAATCATTTACTTTCTACTGGCCTTTTTTAAGAAGAGAGAGGGAATTTATAGCCCATAGAATAAATTAAGGATTCTGTGAATAAATAAATGGGAGAGAAGGGAAAGTTCTTTCTCACTGTAGAGTGCAACTAATAGGTATAGAAAGAGCGATGGAATTTGGAAATCACATTTTGGCAACATCATAATAATCAGTGGAGGCTTGATGTAGTAGGTGAAAGTTTGATGGTATTTACATATCTCGCAAAGGAAAAAATAAAGACTTTACAATGGAAGAAGCTACAGAGACCATCTTAACTAAGTGGTTAAGTTAATGTCACCAGGAGAGGAATAAACATCATGTGCTTCCTGATACGATGCACAGAGAATAACACGATATCAGTCTGTGGTGCTCCTGCCAATCTAATCAGGAAGAAAGGTTAGACATGCCCAGATTGAGGGACATTCTGCAAAATAAATGGTCTATATTATTCAAAAATATCAAGGTCACTGAAGATAAAGACTCAGAGATTGTTGCAGACTGAAGGAGACTAAAGAGACATACGTAAATGCAATGTGGCATCCTGGATTGGATCCTGAACCAGAAAAAAGTACCTTCTTTTGTTACAAGGGACCTTAGTGAGACAGTTGGCAACATTTGAATGAGGTCTGTAGGTTAAAAAATTGTCCTGTATCATTGTTAATTTGTTGATTTTTGCTAATTGTTTTGTGGTTATATAAGGAAATATTTTTCTTAAGGGTACACATTAAGAAGTATTTGGGGGGAAAGGAGGCATCTGTAAGTCTGCAAGTATTCAAAAATGAGTTTTAAAGAAGGAAAAGGTAGTCAGGGGAAATGATGCAAGTCTGGCTGCGGTTCATCCTGTGGCACTGCATGGTCGGCAGTCCCATATTATCAAAAGTTCTTACGTAGTGTAATTTCTAGAAGATTCTCGTTCCAATATGCATAATTCTTCCACATGTCTGGATATTTTGGTTATAACAGAAATGCATGCATTCAGAAAATGGGAACACATTTGCAGACCATGGTTTATGAGGTCACATACTCAAAAATCTATAATATTTATGAATATGTACATTATTTGATCTGGCGTTTATAGATTTAAGAATTTTTTGTGGTTATAATATTTTTGTTTGCTTTATATTCGAAAGCCAAAACTTATGAAGCTGTAGTTTCAGTGTTTATTACATCACATGATATTGTTATTTTGTTTTTTAGACCACACGAACTAGAGTTTAAGTATGTAATGAAAGTGTCGTCTTTGAAAAACAGACTACCAGAAGCTGCTTTTAGAAAACAGAATTACGTGGAGCACAAAGGTCTGTTCAGATGTCATGGTACACTGCATGTCCTGAGCTCTGTTCCAGTTCTTTTCCACCCTCTCTTTCATACACACATGCACGCGTGCATGTGCACTCTCTCTCTCGCCCTCTTACTTCTGTTTTCCCTTAAGTACTTCTTAAAAGGGTCTTTTGTGAAAGGTGTAGAGTAGCTCTGTGATTCAGTTCTTGGGAGGTTCCGCCTCTACCTACTTTCTGGAGAGTTTATATCGTAAATGGGTGCTGAATTTTCTCAAAAGCTTTTTCTGCATCCATTGAGATCATCATAGGGTTTTTATCCTCCAATTTGTTAATATGGTGTATCACATTGATTGATTTGCGTATATTGAAGAATCCTTGCATTCCTGGGATAAACCCCACTTGATCATGGTGTATGATCCTTTTAATGTGTTCTTGGATTCTGTTTGCTAGTATTTTGTTGAGGATTTTTGCATCTATGTTCATTAGTGATATTGGCCTGTGGTTTTCTTTCTTTGTGACATCTTTGTCTGGTTTTGGTATCAGGATGGTGGTGGCCTCGTAGAATGAGGTTGGCAGTGTTCCTCCCTCTGCTATAATTTGGAAGAGTTTGAGAAGGATAGGTGTTAGCTCTTCTCTAAATGTTTGATAGAATTTGCCTGTGAAGCCATCCGGTCCTGGCCTTTTGTTTGTTGGAAGAATTTTAATCACAGTTTCAATTTCACTGCTTGTGATTGGTCTGTTTATATTTTCTGTTTCTTCCTGGTTCAGTCTCGGAAGGTTGTGCTTTTCTGAGAACTTGTCCATTTCTTCCAGGTTGTCCATTTTATTGGCATATAGTTGCTTGCAGTAGTCTCTTATGATCCTTTGTATTTCTGCAGTGTCAGTTGTTACTTCTCCTTCTTTCATTTCTAATTCTGTTGATTTGAGTCTTCTCCCTTTTTTTCTTGATGAGTCTGGCTAATGGTTTATCAACTTTGTTTATCTTCTCAAAGGACCAGCTTTTAGTTTGATTGATCTTTGCTATTGTTTCCTTCATTTCTTTTTCATTTATTTCTGATCTGATCTTTATGATTTCTTTCCATCTGCTAACTTTGGGGGTTTTTTTGTTCTTCTTTCTCTAATTGCTTTAGGTGTAAGGTTAGGTTGTTTATTTGAGATTTGTCTTGTCTCTTGAGGTAGGATTGTAGTGCTGTAAACTTCCCTCTTAGAACTTTTGCTGCATCCCATAGGTTTTGGGTCGTGTTTTCATTGTCATTTGTCTCTAGGTATTTTTTGATTTCCTCTTTGATTTCTTCAGTGATTTCTTGGTTATTTAGTAGCGTGTTGTTTAGCCTCCATGTGTTTGTATTTTTTACAGTTTTTTTCCTGTAATTGATATCTAGTCTCATAAAGTTGTGGTCAGAAAAGATACTGGATACGATTTCAATTTTCTTAAATTTCCCAAGGCTTGATTTGTGACCCAGGATATGATGTATCCTGGGGAATGTTCCATGAGCACTTGAGAAGAAAGTGTATTCTGTTGTTGTTGGATGGAATGTCCTATAAATATCAGTGAAGTCCATCTTGTTTAAGGTGTTATTTAAAGCTTGTGTTTCCTTATTTATTTTCATTTTAGATGATTTGTCTGTTGGTGAAAGTGGAGTGTTAAAGTCCCCTACTATTATTGTGTTACTATGGATTTCCCCTTTTATGGCTGTTAGCATTTGTCTTGTGTATTGAGGTGCTCCTATGTCAGATGCATAATATTTACAGTTGTTATATCTTCTTGGATTGATCCCTTGATCATTATGTGGTGTCCTTCTTTGTCTCTTGTAATAGTCTTTATTTTAAAGTTTATTTTGTCTGATATGAGAATTGCTGCTCCAGCTTTCTTTCAATTTCCATTTGCATGGAGTATCTTTTTCCATCCCCTCACTTTCAGTCTGTATGTGTCCCTGGGTCTGAAGTGGGTCTCTTGTAGACAGCATGTACACAGGTCTTGTTTTTGTATCCCTTCAGCCAGGCTATGTCTTTTTGTTGGAGCATTTAATCCATTTACAGTTAAGGTAATTATCGCTATGTATGTTCCTAGTACCATTTTCTTAACTGTTTTGGGTTTGTTTTTGTAGGTGTTTTCCTTCTCTTGTGTTCCCTGCCTAGAGAAGTTCCTTTAGCATTTGTTGTAAAGCTGGTTTGGTGGTGCTGAATTCTCTTAGCTTTTGCTTGTCTGTAAAGGTTTTAATTTCTCCATCGAACCTGAATGAGATCCTTGCTGGTAGAGTAATCTTGGTTGTAGGTTTTTCCCTTTCATCACTTTAAATATGTCCTGCCACTCCCTTCTGGCCTGCAGAGTTTCTGCTGAATGATCAGCTGTTAACCTTACGGGGATTCCCTTGTGTGTTATTTGTTGCTTTTCCCTTGCTGCTTTTAGGATTTTTTTCTTTGTATTTAATTTTTGATAGTTTGAGTAATATGTGTCTTGGCATGTTTCTCCTTGGATTTATCCTGTATGGGACTCTCTGCACTTCCTGGACCTGACTGGCTGTTTCTTTTCCCATGTTAGGGAAGTTTTCAACTATAATCTCTTCAGATATTTTCTCAGACCCTTTCTTTTTCTCTTCTTCTTCTGGGATCCTTATAATTCAAACATTGGTGCTTTTAATGTTGTCCCAGAGGTCTCTGAGACTGTCCTCAGTTCTTTTCATTCTTTTTTCTCTATTTTGCTCTGTGGTAGTTACTTCCACTGTTTTATCTTCCCGGTCACTTATCCATTCTTCTGCCTCAGTTATTCTGCTATTGCTTCCTTCCTGAGAATTTTTATTTTCATTTATTGTGTTGTTCGTCATTGTTTGTTTGCTCTTTAGTTCTTCTAGGTCCTTGTTAAACGTTTCTTGTATTTTCTCCATCCTATTTCCAAGATTTTGGATCATCTTTCCTATCATTACTCTGAATTCTTTTTCAGGTAGACTGCCTATTTCCTCTTCGTTTGGTCTGATGGTTTGTTACCTTGCTCCTTCATCTGCTACATATTTCTCTGTTTTCCCATTGTGCTTAACTTACTGTGTTTGGGATCTCCTTTTCGCAGGCTGCAGGTTCGTAGTTCCCTTTGTTTTTGGTGTCTGCCCCCAGTGGGTAAGGTTGGTTCAGTGGCTTGTGTAGCCTTCCTGGCGGAGAGGACTGATGCCTGTGTTCTGGTGGGTGGGGCTGGATCTTGTCTTTCTGGTGGGCAGGGCTGCGTCCAGTGGTGTGTTTTGGGGTGTCTCTGAATTTAGTATGATTTTAGGTAGCCTCTCTGCTAATGGGTGGGGTTGTGTTCCTGTCTTGCTGGTTGTTTGGCGTGGGGCGTCCAGCCCTGGAGTTTGCTGGCCATTGGGTGGAGCTGGATCTTAGCGTTGAGACAGAGATCTCTGGGAGAGCTCTTGCCGGTTGATGTTACATGGAGCCGGGTGGTCTCTGGTGGTCCAGTGTCCTGAACTCGGCTCTCCCACCTCAGAGGCTCAGGCCTGACACCAGGCCGGAGCACCAAGACCAACCATGTCAGCCACACGGTGGGTCTAGGGAGAAACGGAATTTTTCACAATAGCATTTTAAAATAGGAAATGTTCTGTGTTTCTGATTTTCTCCACAGTCTGTTGCCAAGATATGTGCTTCAATATGTATGAGGTGAAACTGTCCAACAAACAAGGGGAAAAAGTAGATAAACTAACAGAGTACATTAAAAGGGAGCAATTGGTAAGAATCATCAGTTTAAAATATTATTATTATGTTTTCCTTAAATTGAGAAATTGATATCTGTTTATTAGTTGGCTCTGCCTAGATTGAATTGTTTTAGCTTGCTCAAAAGGATTTTTTTTTTTTTTTTTTTTTTTTTTGGTCACGCCACACAGCTTGTAGGATCTTAGTTCCCTGACCAGGGGTCAAACCCGGGCCCACAACAATGAAAGTGCCAAGTCCTAACCGCTGGACCGCCAGGAAATTCCCTTAAGAGGATATTTATCATTTAATATTTATTGACATGATATTTATTGGCTAACATGTTCATCCCCTTTGTATCTTAGTTTACTTTTTCTGTGTCTCACTAGTCAGTTCATACTCCTGGTTTTAAGTATAGGAGGACAGTTTTTCTCAAATCCTTTTTTGTTGTTGTTTTTGTTTTATGATGGAAGAATTGAGTAGATCCCTGGTATTTCTGCATTAATCAAAGGAGATTGATTTGTGGGATATTTCTTTAAAAGTGACCCTTGTCAACACATAGGTGTATAAAGAAGAAAAAGTTGCTGCTTCTATTGTTTTCATAGCGTAGAAAAGCACGATTCTACTGAGAAATATGTAACATCCAAAGACCTCTCCACTGTGTTAACCAGGGCTCCTCGGTCTGAGGATAGGAGTAGATGCTGACCTTATAGTGAGTGATTCCCAAACATCCCAAAGGAAACAGTGTGCATGGTGGAAGTGAGCAAACAAGTCTGCTCAGCCCTTTAGTGGCACAACGGACTTATCCCCATAGTAGACAGTATGAAACCGGTAAATTAACAGAATAGATAGGTGAGCTGCCTTGGGGGAAGTGTCAGGTAAGATGCTTGAGTTGCACGTAACAGAAATTCAGACTGGCTTAAACAATAAAGAGTTTTGATAGGCTTACTTTTGAGTTTTAGATGGTAAAGCAAGTTCAAGTGCTGTTTGCTCAGGACTCTTTTTCTTTCAGCTTCTCCCTCCTCTGTGCAATAGTTCTGTCCTAGGCTGCCAGTCAGGGCTGCGTGCTTCCTTTTTGCATGCAGAGAGAACCCGTCCTCCAAACCATGGCTTCTGTCCTTAGACCAGTTCCATCATCTGCATGTCTCTCAGCAGCAACTAGAAAGGGAATGGCCCACACTGATTAGTTCAGGCCACTCAGAGCCCACCTTCCAGAACTGGGTGCGAGGTCAGGGCCCCCATTCTGCAGTAAGGAGGTGCAGTGGCTGACACAGGATGCTGAGCAGGTGACCACCGAGTATCGACGGGGACTACAGGCTATGTGTTTTCGAAGTAGTGTAGTTCATTTTATATTTGGAAATTCAAAGGAAGGAAGGTCAAAGATACTTTGAGAAAATGCATTAGTGAAGGGTCTACTTGTGAGTGCTTCTGGTATTGAACTCAGGAGACTCGGTGCCCAGCTTTACTTCACAGTTTGTGTGTTAATTACTTAACAGAAATTACTTATCACATAAGGTCCTTCGCTCTCAGTGCTCCAGGCTGCTTTTCCTGCCTCATTTTATAATGAATAATCTTTACATATCGGTCTCCCTACCTAGACATCGAGCTCCTTGAGGGTAGGTATCATGTCTTAAGCATCTTTGACACCTTGGTGCCTGGTGTATAGTGGACGAGCAGTAAATGTCCCTTGTACCTACAACACTGGACTTCAAGAACAGTACTGAGGAAGGTCTCTTCTTTAAAAGGTGGTAAAGACATGTATGGCTGGATTTTTCTGTGTGTGAATGGAAAAGGCTAGAAGTAGATATTTCAAAGATTCTATGATTTTTTTCCCCACAGAGGTTAAAATAGGAATTTTATATAGCCCTTTCAGCGCATAATTTGAGAGACTAATAAGATACACTACATATTTGTTTTACGTGCACATATTTTGGAATAAAGAAATGTACAGTTTTAAGCAGATATAGGATTTTACTTTCATCTATATTACAAAACTAAAATTCAGAATAATGTAGCTAATTATTGTCACTTTTACTCTTTACACCGATAAAAAGATAAAACAAGAATTACATCTGTTTGCTGATAAATACCAAAGATATGGGTATATATAACTGTTGATACATTTATTCAGTAATTCTCTCTTGAGTGCTTACTGTGTGCCAGAAGCAAAAAGACAAATTGTCCCTGCCATCAAGGAACTTACAAGACTATAGGAGACAAAAATGTAAACCAACCAATGCATAGGGGCTGTGATAGAAATGTTTGGAGACTCACAATAGTGATTGTTCCTGTGGGTGAAGTTTCAGTCTCATAATTAGTTCCAATAAATAATTAGAAAAGAAGTCTTTTTTTCATACTTGAGTTGTTGAATAATTTATTGATTTATCATATTTGTAGGCTTATGACCTGTCAAGTTTTGAAGTATGTTTTATCACTTTATAAAGTGGTATCTTTTATTCTGTTTTTTTAACTGAGAAATTATTGTATGACATTGAATTTTATCTTCGTTAAGGGTATATAGGCTTTTGAAATGGTGACTAATGGGGAAGAAGAGCTGTTATCTCTGTGATTTAGAATGACAGAAGATGCCACTGAAGACTGTGGTAGAGGGAAAATAGAAGTATTTATTTTCATCTGCATTTCTTATAACCAGGGGACCTAATGATGTTATTTCCTTTTATTACTCATCTCTTAGGAAGCTGTAGAAAGGATTCTTTTAATGGATGGTATCTTCCAGTTTTTCTAGTCCCAGGATTCTGTGATATGTTTTGTATTAAAATGAGCTTAACATGTTAATCATAGGTCTGATTGACCTTGAATTTGTAGTGGCTAAATGGGAACAGAGCGGCTACTTAGCAGTATGAAATGTCCAACATGTCAATGAAAAAAAATGAAAGACGTTGTTTCTGATTGATTTGTTATGTAATTGAACACTATCCTAAAACTAACCCATGATGTTCTAGTTATTTATTATATGTAGCCACAACAAGGCCAAGATTACTTGAATGCTAAGGAGCTTGCAGTTTCTGATACTGGGGACAAAATTGTCCTGATTCCCATAAATACTGACATTTCAAGAATTTTTTTCTTTAACTTTTCATGAGCTTAAAAATCACTGAAGAATGTGGTAGAGGGAGAAGGAGAGAGGAATTGAATCTTCTTTCTTGCTATTTTATGTTTAAGGCAATCGTCAAATGCTTAGAAGATCGAGAATTTTTCATTTTACTTACGTCGTCAGCCTTAATGTCAGAAACAAGTAAGAACAACTTTTTGAATAAATGTTTTTCAGTATGTTTACTTTTATTGTATAAGATCAGCAACCTCACGTTTCTTCTGATTCTCATTCTGTGTAGGTTTTGGAGAGGAGCAGATGGGTCTTCACGGGTTGCATTTATTCCATTCATCCCCGTCAGCAGGTAAGGACCAGGACTGGCAGTTCACTGCACCTGTGGGCCATTTTTCAGTCCTCATCTTAAACTCTCAGCAGCATATGACCCTGGTAACTCTTTTCTTCTCTTAAATAACTTTCTTCCTTTACTCTCCCTGGTTAATCCTTCATCTCCTTTCTTTGTAGGCTTATCCTTTCCTGTCTGCTCCATGCTCAGATATCCACCTGCCTATGGACATTTCTTTCTACTTAAATGTCTCAGATGGTCCTCACATTCAGCATGTCCAAAACTGGATTCATTTGTTATTGAACAGCAAGAGCTGGGAGTTGGTTTTATCATAGTCTCCCCGTCAGTAGGACTTAAGGTCCTCACAGAAGCACTTCCCTCTGTCTGGACTACTTGTCTCCTTCCCCCTGATCAGATGATGTTGATCGCCCCCCAAGCCAGAACCAGGAATTGCCTGCTGGGGCAAAAAATATTGCTCCTGCAGTCTGTAAATAGATATACAGTATATCTGTGGTATTAGAATTTCAGAGGGCAGTTAGGAAACAAAGTCTAGAAAGGCTGTCTTTGGTGGGGGTAGATAATGAATAAAATTGGAGGAGAAGTGCTGGTCTAGCCACTTACCCATAGCTGTCAGGTGTCAGTTTAAATATCACTTTATTTATTCCCATCACCACTCTTCTTCCTTCAATGAGGACCCCTAGGCTTTTCACCAATATAATTTAAATATTTATTTTTATAATTATTTAATGCCTGCCTTTCTTGTATTCTACTGCATCCCTACTGCTTAACAATGTCAGGCACCTAAAAAATAATAAATGCTTGCTGAGCAAATAAATAAATTAAAGTAAATGAGTCATTTCTTTTTGTCACATGAGGAAATTTTCCTCATTGTTTTATAATCACACTGTGTATGTTTAAATATGATTTGTATATAGTATTTATAAAGCTACAACCAATCCAAAAAAATTTTTTAATTGATGTTTTTAAATTGTATTCAGCTACTCAAAGCAGAGAACTACTGGCATTACCTGTTTGGAATAAGCAAAATATTACCAGTTATAATAACATAATGGCGATAGCTGCTTGCATTTTTCAAGCATTTACTACATTGATATTCTGCTAGGCACAATTGATTTCACAGCCCTTAATAGGTATTTTTATTGTGACCATTTCAAAGATGAGGAAACTGAAACTTAAACTTGCCCACGGTCAAACAGCTGAGTCTGAGCTGGCTTCCAGCTCTGTTCCCACACTGCCTCCCTCCGTATGCAGGAGCTCTGCCTTTATTCTTATTTTTAGGTGTACACTACCACCTGAATAAGAAACATTAGTTCCTGTACCATTTGGGGCTGAACAGCACAGGATTTCTTTTTGAGTAAACATTGGATTGTTGTGTTCAATGCTCACAGCCTCCTCTAGTTCGTTAAGACACTTTTCTATTTCTGGTCACTCAGAAATGTTCAGTGCTGTGGTTATTTGTTTTAAATTGAGTGACTCTTCGCTTAGCAGACTTAAAAAGTTCTTTTTCTTAGATTTCATAATAGCCTGTTACAAATCGTTCTGACTTCTGCCTTTCCAAATTCTTGAAATAATGAAGTTGTCTAGAAAACTGCTGCTTTATCGTGAACTGTTAGCAGTACATAAGAACTTTGTCATGTTTTATTTTTCCTTTTACTATCTAAATGAACTGCAGAGAAAGGAATTTTTATTTTAATGGCTAGCCACATTTTCCCATTTATTTTTATTTGCCATTCTTTTCCTGATACCTGCTCAAGTATAAACGTATTCAGCTAGGTGTTTCTTAATTTTGCAGTTACTTTTTCGTTAAAAAGAATGGTATACTTCAGTTTAGTAGGCACCAAAGGTCTTTATTATCTGTGGGTTTTTTATTACTGATAAATTACATTTTCTAGGATTTTATTACCTATTTCTCAGTGACCTGACCTTTTCTCTTTTTTCCTGTACTCTTTTCCTTTAGGTTATTGAGTTGCTGAAAAATTAGCATTTCAGTCAGAGAGTGAACCAGGGAGAGGAAGTAAAATACAGACTAGTCAGTCTAGTTACATAATATTAAAAAATTGCATTTGCTAGAGAAGGTGATGAAATATATACCAGTAGTTACCATGAGAGTTGGGGGTTACTTAGGGTTTACTTTCTTTTAGTTCAACTGGTTTGTGTTGTAACTCTAGTTTCTTCCAGTTTTATTGAGATATTATATAATTGACATACAGCACTATATAAGTTTAGGGTTTACCAGCATAAAGATTTGACTTACATACATTATGAAACAACTACCACAGTAATTCTAGTGAACATCCATCATATCATATAGATACAAAATTAAAGAAAATAGAAAAAACATTTTTTCCCTTGTGATGAGAACTATTAGTATTTCCCTTCTTTTTCCTTCTTTGGCTGCGTTGGGTCCTCGTTGCTGCAGGCTTTCTCTAGTTGCGGCTAGCGGGGGCTACTCTTCATTGCAGTGCACGTGCTTCTCATTGTGGTAGCTTCTATTGTTGCAGAGCACTGGCTCTAGGCACGCGGGCTTCGGTAGTTGTGGCATGCAAGCTCAGTAGTTGTGGCTCGCAGTCTCTAGAGCGCAGGCTCAGTAGTTGTGGTGCACGGGCTTTGTTGCTCCATGGCATGTGGGATCTTCCCAGACCAGAGCTCGAACCCGTGTACCCTGCAAAGGCAGGTGGATTCTCAACCACTGCGCCACCAGGGAAGTCCCAGTATTTACTTTCTTAACTTTCATATGTAACGTCAGCAGTGTTAATTATTTTTTATTATGTTGTACATTACATCTTTAGTACTTATTTATCCTATAACTGAAAGTTTGCACCTGTGACTACCTTCTTAAGAGAATTTGAAGTAGGTCATATAAGGTACAGATTAGATACATTTTAAAAGCAGAAGATGAGAATAGAAAAGTAATTCTGCCAACTCTAAATGCCGGTGCATTGAGCCCACGCTGGGCTCCTGGTCAGATGAGATGGAGCTGCAGGCGGGCCTGCCTTCTTCATTCTCACCTGGTGATCCCATCTGAGTGACTCTTTTTTGGTTCTGTGTGTGCGTGTTTTCATATATATGGAGATAATATATGTTCATTAAGTGCATCCATAAGTCTTCTATTAATTGCTATTTAGATTACCATTTGAAACACTGTATCATATTTAACCATCCTGTAATTTTGTAATCTAAAGCGTTTTTTCCTGCATGTTTTTGAAAAAACAAGAACTTTGGGTTTTTAATACATGTGTATATATTTTAGGGCTGAAAGACTTGAAAGTTGAAGATGACATCTCATTGAAGGTGGTACCTATTTTACCTGCCCTTAATTGTGCCCTGCTGGAAGCAAAGAAATCATTTTCTGAAAAAGGAATCTGTCCAAACACATTAGTAAAGCATAATCTCCAAGAACTGTACAAGGTGGACAAAAGTCCTTCATTGACTGCTGCTTCTCAGGATGGAATTAAAGAGACTGCATTCTTTGGCAAAGTGTCCAGTGGTTTTGACTTGACTCCTCCAGCTGAAAAGTGCCCTTTACAGTCTTTAACTCAGTTGAGATCTTATTCTTCAAATCCTAATGGGTACATTTTGGAAGTATCTACTGCACTAGACTTATTGGCAGGCTGTCCTCAGTCTCCATGTATTTCAGATGGAATTTGTGACGCTGGATTTTCTTTAGTTATGACTCCAAATGCTGAATTTCACGACTCAGCGGCAGAAGTAAGAAAAGAAACAGAAACACAAAAGAGTTCTGAAGAGATGTTTAAAGCAAGGCAGGGAGCTCTGGTCCCATTAAGTCCCGCATCAAATCTGAGAGTTCAGCGTAAGAGAAAAGCAGGCACGCTGCCCGTGGTACAGAGTAAAAGGGTGAAGTTGTGCCATCCCTTTCCCAGAAGAACTCCTGGTGGAGCAAAGAAGCGTCCAGACTCTCGCACAACTCTCAAGTTCCGTCAGAAAAGAGAAAAGGGTAAGCATGGTCTGTATGGATTTTCAGATGAGCAATTAGTAATAACTGTTGTGTGTTAACCCTGTTCCTGTGTGACCATCCTGGACTGTAGCTTGACAGTGTCCGTTAGCTCTCTCCAGGTGATCTGTGTGCATGCTAAAGTTGGAGAAGCGCTAATCTAGATAACATGAAAATCAAGAAATAGGACAAAAGCCCACCCACCAAAAGCTTGTATTTCACTTGTAAAGCTGCTCAAATCATCACTCAGTTATTTACTTACCTGTCTAAGAAGTACGGTATTTCAGATGGAATTTATTGATGCTGGATTTTCTTTAGTTATGACTCCAGGTGCTGAATTTCACGACTCAGCGGCAGAAGTAAGAAAAGAAACAGAAACACAAAAGAATTCTGAAGAGATGTTTAAAGCAAGGCAGGGAGCTCTGGTCCCATTAAGTCCGGCATCAAATCTGAGAGTTCAGCGTAAGAGAAAAGCAGGCACGCTGCCCGTGGTACAGAGTAAAAGGGTGAAGTTGTGCCGTCCCTTTCCCAGAAGAACTCGTGGTGGAGCAAAGAAGCGTCCAGACTCTCGCACAACTCTCAAGTTCCGTCAGAAAAGAGAAAACGGTAAGCATGGTCTGTATGGATTTTCAGATGAGCAAGTAGTAATAACTGTTGTGTGTCAACCCTGTTCCTGTGTGACCATCCTGGACTGTAGCTTGACAGTGTCCGTTAGCTCTCTCCAGGTGATCTGTGTGCATGCTAAAGTTGGAGAAGCGCTAATCTAGATAACATGAAAATCAAGAAATAGGACAAAAGCCCACCCACCAAAAGCTTGTATTTCACTTGTAAAACTGCTCAGATCATCACTCAGTTATTTACTTACCTGTCCAAGAAATAAGGTATTTCAGATGGAATTTGTGATGCTGGATTTTCTTTAGTTATGACTCCAGGTGCTGAATTTCACAACTCAGCGGCAGAAGTAAGAAAAGAAACAGAAACACAAAAGAATTCTGAAGAGATGTTTAAAGCAAGGCAGGGAGCTCTGGTCCCATTAAGTCCCGCATCAAATCTGAGAGTTCAGCGTAAGAGAAAAGCAGGCACGCTGCCCGTGGTACAGAGTAAAAGGGTGAAGTTGTGCCGTCCCTTTCCCAGAAGAATTCGTGGTGGAGCAAAGAAGCGTCCAGACTCTCGCACAACTCTCAAGTTCCGTCAGAAAAGAGAAAACGGTAAGCATGGTCTGTATGGATTTTCAGATGAGCAATTAGTAATAACTGTTGTGTGTTAACCCTGTTCCTGTGTGACCATCCTGGACTGTAGCTTGACAGTGTCCGTTAGCTCTCTCCAGGTGATCTGTGTGCATGCTAAAGTTGGAGAAGCGCTAATCTAGATAACATGAAAATCAAGAAATAGGACAAAAGCCCACCCACCAAAAGCTTGTATTTCACTTGTAAAACTGCTCAGATCATCACTCAGTTATTTACTTACCTGTCCAAGAAATAAGGTATTTCAGATGGAATTTGTGATGCTGGATTTTCTTTAGTTATGACTCCAGGTGCTGAATTTCACAACTCAGCGGCACAAGTAAGACAAGAAACAGAAACACAAAAGAATTCTGAAGAGATGTTTAAAACAAGGCAGGGAACTCTGGTCCCATTAAGTCCCGCATCAAATCTGAGAGTTCAGCGTAAGAGAAAAGCAGGCACGCTGCCCGTGGTACAGAGTAAAAGGGTGAAGTTGTGCCGTCCCTTTCCCAGAAGAACTCGTGGTGGAGCAAAGAAGCGTCCAGACTCTCGCACAACTCTCAAGTTCCGTCAGAAAAGAGAAAACGGTAAGCATGGTCTGTATGGATTTTCAGCTGAGCAATTAGTAATAACTGTTGTGTGTTAACCCTGTTCCTGTGTGACCATCCTGGACTGTAGCTTGACAGTGTCCGTTAGCTCTCTCCAGGTGATCTGTGTGCATGCTAAAGTTGGAGAAGCGCTAATCTAGATAACATGAAAATCAAGAAATAGGACAAAAGCCCACCCACCAAAAGCTTGTATTTCACTTGTAAAACTGCTCAAATCATCACTCAGTTATTTACTTACCTGTCTAAGAAATAAGGTCATTCAGTTTCTGAACTGTCCTCGGACAAATTCGAGTGGAAGAAGAGGATCTGCTAAAATCAGGCACACTAAGAACAGATGGCAAAAACTGATAAGTGATAGCCTGAACGTGTTTAAAGAGGGGGGGAAGTGCCTGGACTCTCCCAGAACTAGAGCATCCTGGGGCAGAATTTCTAATCCTTTGTGTGTTTTAAAAGTGGTCGTCTGGATCCTACTACAGACCTACTGAAACAAGGTCCAGTGGCCTCGAGACATATATATTGAAACAGTTCCTCAAGTGGTTTTGTTGCCCCCTGAAAACTGAGGGAGAATCAGCGTCCAGAGCCATTTAATGTTAGTCAAATGCACTTCAGTGAACAGAGCACGACAAATAACACAATTTTGGCTTAGAGTCATCTCAGATTATGTGTGGTGTATTTTGTTTAAAACTAGGGAACTTATGCTCTATGACCCCTTAGCGAAGAGGTGAGCAGACTTGGGCCAAAGGGTCCCTCAGGCATTACCTGTTGTCTCTGTACTTCACTGTGCTGGCACAGGTGGGCGGCTGTGACTGAGGTCTGGCCCTTCACAGAAAAAATTTGCCAACCCTATCTATAGTATTTTGAATTTTAAAATTCTGATGCCTAAAGAAGAAACACTGGAGGTGTGTGGATCCCCAGGATCCTAGATAATTAAGATTTTACCCTGTGGTTTAACAAGTAGTTATTTCTGGCCAATTATAGTTTGAGAAATTGTGTGTGTGTGTGTGTGTGTGTGTGTTTAGGAGGGTGGTAGAAAGAACGGCAGTATGAAGCAGCAACTCACACTCTACATTTCCTCACAAATTCCAGGCCAACCATATTGGGTTTCTCTCTATATGAACCATTTTAAAGGTATTAAATAAATTACCTATAATTCAACATATATGTTGTCACTGTTTCTCAAGTGTGCTAATTTCATCCACTATAAGAAATATGTTTTAGGGATGTCCCTGGCAGTACAGTGGTTACAACTCCACACTTCCAGTGCACAGGGCACGGGTTTGATCCCTGGTCAGGGAACTAAGACACAACATGCCACAGAGTGTGGCCAAAAAATGAACAACAACAACGATGTGATTAAACCAGCCAAGATGACTAAATATAATACCACAAAAGCTCAAAAAAAAATAGAAAAGAAATACATTGTATATTGTAGTCCAGTACACACAAATTCATACATTACTGAAACAGAAATTTCAGGAAGCATTTACCCTAACTATGTGTAATACAATCTGATATCTTCTGTTTCATTTAACAAAGAATTCTGGTTGCAGCCCATTAAGTTTATTTTATAATACACCCATGGGTTATTGCATGCAGCTTGAGAAACATGTCACTGAGTGATGCAAATAAGCAGGGCAGTCCGTGCAGGGTCACCTGTTTCGTGTTTCTCCTTTTCCTCGCAGGACCTAGGTTGTGAGAGATGTTCCCCTCCCGCCCGTGCAGATGTTACGCTTCCCCTAGTCTTGATCATCTCATCTTATTTTCTTTCTCTTCTTAATTTAGTCTTAACAGTTTTCCTGCTTGACTTATATTTTGCCTTTTTTTATGCTAAAAATTTTAGAAATTGTAACCAGTATAAAATCAGAAGTCTTACTCTAAAAACAAAACTGCTGCTTTATTGCCTTTGATAGTTTAGTAGGGAAGAAAATAATTAGACCCAGGGAAATGTACAACATTAAGAGAGTCTAAAAGCTTTTTTAAAAAACCGTTTATTTTTCTAACCTTCAAAAGAATAAAATGAAACTGGTCTCTTTTCTACATTTCACTAATAACCATCACATTCTGAAACTGTTTAATATGTTTTCTGTTCTCAATCAATTAGAAATAGTATTTTCCATATAACGTGATTTTAAAATATTTGCAAACATTCACACGTGTGATTATTTTATATCGTCAATGGGGAAAACGTTTTCACAGGGAACATTTATTAACATTTTTTTTAAACTCTTAAAGGATTGAAACACTTTCTGCGTGTGATACAAGCAGGTTGTTAATAGTTTTTTCTCCTCATGTGCCCCCACCTTTAGTTCTTTCCTTCCTTCCCTGCGAGAAGTAAAGCTGAGCATTTTGTAAGAGAAATGAGCAATTATAATAGATTTATAGGAAGTTAAATCAGAAGAGGACTTTCTTCAATGTACCTTCCTCTGTCTTCTCTTAAGAGATGATTTTTCAGGCAGTGTTAAAGCTTTGATATTTAGGTGTAGTGAAGGAAAATATGTAAGATGGCTCTTTGTGAACCTACAGTCTCTTCTCTACAGTGTGATCATGGTTTTAACCATATGGCTTTATGGGAGCTGTGTCGCTTTTGTGTAAATTGAATTATCCGTCACCCTGTGCTGTGAACTAGCATGTTCAGCCTTACCTGCCACATCAGTCAGCAAAGATTATGGAATCTTTTTTAAAAATTAAGTCATGCCTTGTTTCTATAAAGTTATTACTCTGATATTTTTCTCCTAATCCTAATTAGGGATATAGACCAACACTTAGCAAGTTCAAAAATCTTTTAATGAAATACCCCCAATTTTATATTTTATTCCCCATTATTAAAGTTTCCCCCCCAAAACAAATCAAAGGAAAGCTATGCTGATAAATATGTGCGCCCCCTACCCCTTAGAAAACGGTGTCTTTTCTGCATAAGGTGCTGAAGTGCTGACTGCACAGTTTGTACAGACAACCAAATTGGATTGGAAAAACCAAGAAGCTCCTATTTCTAAAGCTGTTCCAGGGTCAACGAATGCTAAAAGGGCAAGGAAACGAGAGACATCTCCAGTCAAAACTGTTCCAAGGGCTGAGCCACCTGTGAAGAATTCTCCACAAAAACAGAGGGAAAATATAGTAAAAGGCAATCAGAATCCCAGAATCAGAAAGCAGCCACAACCTGGTAAGAAGTCCTCTTCCTGTAAATTTCAGCACCGTAATACAGACTAATCGAGATTATAAAGTAGTATATTGAAACAGTATAAGATCAGTTGAAATCTGTCACGTTCTTGTGGTCTTCTTTAGTTCAGACACTGACAGGACAAGTAACTTGGTTTCCCATTGTGAATAAGTAAGAAAGTGCCAAGATTCATACCTTCACTAAATAGACCCTACTTTTCATTCTGCAGAAAGCCTGAACATGAACTGTTTAGCAGAGTTAAAGTATAAATGGCCTTTTTTAAGGACTAAATTCACAAGCAAGTAGCATCTGGCAGTATTTTTCTGGACCATAATCAGTTATAGAAGATATTATAAGTTTGTCCAGAGGGAACTGTAAAGACATGGTTCAAAGCAGTCAGTAATCTCGAATCCTGTATTTCACTTGTATTTTTTCTTGTTTTTTTTCGGTACGTGGGCCTCTCACTGCTGTGGCCTCTCCCGTTGCGGAGCACAGGCTCCAGACGCGCAGGCTCAGCAGCCGTGGCTCACGGGCCCAGCCGCTCCGCGGCATGTGGGATCTTCCCGGACCGGGGCACGAACCCGTGTCCCCTGCATCGGCAGGCGGACTCTCAACCACTGCGCCACCAGGGAAGCCCCTGTATTTGGTTTCAAAAGGCATTAAATTAATTTTAAAAGCAGTTTTACTTTTCTACTTCTACTTGTGCGGAAGTGAATAACCAAGTCTCCTTCTGTGAGCCAGCAGCTGACTGCTGGTTCCGTGTTCCACCTGCTGGAACCTCCTCGTTGCTGGCACGTTCCCTCATCACCGCGGACCTCACTTTTCTCCCAGCTCCATGTCCCTCTTCACACCCGTCTCTCTGAGTAGAGTGCAGCTCCACCAAGCTGCAAAATCTATACATTTTACAGTATCTTCGGTATTGAGTCCTACTGTGTTGTATGTGTGGTGGTGTGTTTTGTTTAGAAAAACCTTCATTTCCTCATATCTCTGTATTTCCATCAGTTTTCTGTCTAATCTCATGATTCTACTTTCTCTCATCTACCTTTAGGTTTTTTAAAAGCCTCAAATTTAGTGGAATTCAGGGAAAGAAACTCTTGTTGGGGTGATGGTATTATGGATGAGCTTGGTTTTTTCTTTCCTCATTGTTTAAAAAAATTTTTTCGGCCACACCTTGCAGCATGTGGGATCTCGGTTCCCTGACCAGGGATCGAACCCCCACTGCCTGCATTGGAAGCGCAGAGTCTTAACCACTGGACCACAGGGAAGTCCCTTTCCTCAGTTTCGTTAATGTTGTTTATGGCTGAAGATTTTTCTGAAAGCTCCTCAGTCATATCACCGTACAGCCTGTAGAGAGTCATACCCAACACAGCCTCTCTGCTTGTCTCCCCAGGCAGTTACGAGGTGGTCTTACCCACGGGTGCACATTTCTCTCCTGCCGTTTCCCAATGCGTGCCTTCCCTGCCAGGCACATGGTGCCACCCACACGAACCACGCCTGTTGTCACTCCTGTGCAGTCCCCTCTGCTCAGCTAAGTCCACCCGGAGTCATTTCCTGATGCTCTGATCTGCACTCATTTCTCCTTTTTTTTCCATTTCTTTTTTGGGTTTTTGAGAACGTTAAAGAGTTAATTCATACTATTTTCCAATCATCTGGTGTGTCTTGGTCCTGTCTTTCCAATTAGTTTGTAAACAGGATGAGTATAGATACATACATAATGCATTGTATTCCCAGCCTTGTCATTAGAATTCCTTGTGCTGAATTGGCTTCTATATACTTGTAGGCTAATCGATTAGTGGGAGGAGGTGTGCAACTGGGCATTGGCAGAAAAGTGAGCCCAGAAAATGAAGTTTCCAGAATGGGTATTCAGAAATAGGGCGATTTGTATTGCAAGTGTCTGTATATATTGTGCAGCCACATTCCAAGTTAAAATTTTAAGATTACCACCTTTTAAATAATGTGTTAATTTTTTCTTTTATTTCTTAATCACCCATGCTAATCCACTTCATTTCTTTTACTTGAAATATCAGAGTTTAAGAAGGCTCAATCATTTTGTTACTGAAACTAATGGTTTTCTGTCCTTTTTAAAGTTTTCAATATAGTTTTTATTTACTGAACTCTTTAATTTTTTATAATTTATTTGGCATCATTTTATCTATATTTCTTAAAAGAGATAGATGATCAGTATTGTATTTTTAATTAATTGAAAACCTCTAGCAAGTCAGTTATTAAATGATTTACCTGAAATGACACATATGAAAATGAACCCTTTTTCTTGACTCAATACAGTGTTCTCTAGATTCGACCTTCCTCATAGTGATACTCAGTGTAAGAACCATAGTATTTAAGGATAGAATGAACTTAGTGTCAGTAAACACATCAGATCCTAAAATGAATGTGTTTCCAGTACACCCGGAGGGTTCACGAGACAGCCCTCTTTGGGCCACTTTCTCGTACCTCACCCCGTTGGGCTTTGATATTTTAAATAAAAACTGGGCAGTGGTTGATTAATTTTACCCTCCTCACCATACACACGCTCTTGTCATTCTGTTTGATGACCTCATAGGCCAGAGTTTTCTCTGTAAATGTACTGTCATTGGGCTTTGCAGACAGGTTAGTAATTTATTTCAGACCTGCTACTGCTAATTATAAAGAGGAGCACAGTTGGCTTTTCTGTCCATCCAGCCACCTGCTACAGGGACTCACTGCCCAGTATTGTTGAGAACTTTGTCCTTCACGATAATCACATTTTAAAAGGCTGAATCAAAGTCCTGAGAAGGCAAGTAAACCACCTGAGAATGTTAGTTTTCTGACCGAATGCCAGTGGGTAGATTTGAGTACCTGCTGTAAGGAGAATTATCAGTAGATGAGGAGATTTGCTTTTTTGCAGATAGAATAGAGAGGAAATGTTTTTAATGCAGAAACTGAAGTTTTAAAACTTGAAATTAATTGGCGATTCTGAATATTCTTACTTTTCTCATTTTTTATTTGTATCGTAACGTATTATAATTAAACATCAGTACGGTTAAAAATCATCTCTATTTTGAACTTAGGTGGTTCCTCTAATAACTTGCCAAGGGAAATGATTTCTAAGAAAGTACATTAACCTTCTATAATATACACTTTAAACTTAGAAATTCTTAGATTCTCACGAGATTGTAAGCTCTCTGAGGGCAGGAGTCTTGTTTTCTTGTTTTTGTTTTTTTCTCTTTGTATATTTCTTTAGCTGAGTAGTATGCCTTGTGTGTAGGTCAGTACATGCAGGTTTTTTTTGTTTGTTTGTTTTTGTTTTTTTGCGGTACGCGGGCCTCTCACTGTTGTGGCCTCTTCCGTTGCGGAGCACAGGCTCCGGACGCGCAGGCTCAGTGGCCACGGCTCACGGGCCCAGCCGCTGCGTGGCATGTGGGATCTTCCTGGACCGGGGCACGAACCCGTATGCCCTGCATCGGCAGGCAGACTCTTAACCACTGCGCCACCAGGGAAGCCTGAGTACATGCAGTTTTGAAGGGTGATTTCTTTTTAAATTAATATGCACATTCCTTAAGACTTGTTCCTTGGTAAATACATTATAATACATCAGGAAGTTGGACAAGACCTCACTCTGGTAATAAAAATTTAACATACAATTTATGCAACATATCAAGAGGTTTTTCTTGAATATGTTGACTTAACTGTTGATTTTCACTGAACCATAGGAATATGACAAAGAATTAATTCTATGGAAATCAAGTGTTATGTGTCTTTTTTTCTTTTATGCTGAAGCCAAAGGAGAAACTTCTTCACAGCTTCAATCAGAAATTTCAGATGGTCGAGAAGATGTTATTAGCATAAGTACAGCTCAACCAGAAAATATCACAGTGGCTCCAGAAGACCCACCTGAAAACTCCATTGTCAACTGTGACTCCCAGGCCCTAAATATGTTGGCTGATCTTGCATTAAGCGCTGCTACCTCTACCACACCATCCTCTGCGCCCAGAAACTTGCCCTGCTCCTCTGAATTGCCACAGAACGATGTTTTGCTTTCTAAAGAACATTCTTTGCGTGGTACATCAGACCATGAATATCATAGAGGAGTTAAAAGTCAAAAAGGTGGACCGTTATCCAAGCCCTCCTCTGATAAGGGTAATCTGACATCAGACCCCACGGTCAGCCAGGAGGAAGAAAGCTTGGTTGCTGGCATTCAGGCCCCTGCAGAAGCCCAGTCAGCACTGCCCGAGGAAACCCTAGAAAGTTCCGACGCAAGCCAAAGCTCTGTCGTTGCTGTGGAGCGTTCCTATGCCCTGCTCCTTGCAGAACATTCAAAGAAGCATCTACAGCAGAGAGGGGCCCCAGGCCCTGCGTTTGCCAAGAATGGCACAAAAGGCCCTGAAGCGGGAACCCCAGTGGGGAAAGTGATGCCATTTCGGCATCAGCAGGTCACCTCCCCACTGCAGCAGCTTTCCGAGGCCCCAGCGCTCAGGCGCAGGAGCGGGGTGCTGCCCTCCAGCCTGCAGGACTTCTGCCGCTCTCGTGCCGTATTCAGCTGTGACGGCTCCTTTAAGGTCACTTTCGTATGGGAAGCAGATTACGTGTTCAGCTTAGACGGCAAGTAAGTATAGCAACAACCCCCTGGAGAAGACTGTAGTCAGAGCACTACACGGGTGAGTGGGAGTGACCCTGGATGAAAGTGGATGGACTTTTCTGTTGAGATAAATGTAGCGAGAAGGGATACTTGTGCTAAACCCTGGGGAGGGAGAAGGAAGTGTGTAAGATCCAGTAACTTGGGAATAATACCAAGCAGATTCACTGTAATTATTTGTTATATCAACTTCATTTTTATTTTACTCATTGTTTCATGTTCATGTAATTTTTAAAATAAAAATGAACACAAAAACTAAGGTTAATAATTAAGGCACTTACTTATAAGATAATCAACTAAAATAGTCATTTTCAATGATTTTGGTTTCTTCTTTCTTTAAAATCTCAGGCCTTGGAATACTGATTTACCAGATACCATGGAAGAAGTGAAGCTTTTACTTCATATGTGGGTAGCTCTGTTTTATAGCAATCAAAACAAAGTCATACAATCATCCCGAAAAGTAGTAGAACACAGCAACCCAGCAAAATACGTGTGCATAAATAGCACGTTAGAATCGTTTGAATTCAGTGAAATTGAAGAGTCCTCCGGTGTGGAAAGGTGCTCCGTAGACCCTCTGTTGGAGACTAATGAGGCTCCCAGAGGTCCTACTGCCAAAGTGTCCTTCCCAATCACTGACCCCCTGCTTCCTTTCATGAAACCACCGCCTGTGAGAGGCTTGGAGCTTTGGGTGCAGAATGAACAGAAAGAAATGTTTGCAACAGCAGGTCATCCAGAGACCCCAGAAAGCCAGAATTTCATCTATTCCTGTAATAATGAGGTAGGTAAAGCTGAATACTGTAAATGCTGGTGTTATTTTTGAAGAAATATTTTTTGTACGTAAAATCACATTCATAACAAGGCATTGGTTTCTTTTAGGAAAGTGGATTCTCTAGCTATGTAAAGGATTAGAATGCCAGAAACTTAGTTTACAAAGTCTGGATTGTCTGCAGGTGGAGCTTATCTACCATCCTGATTGAAGAAACAAAAGGAGGAAAAAAATCGTAGGCCTCAGATGATCTGGGAGCCAACCATAATTATGTAGCTTTTTAGTTGTATGATTTGGGGCAAATTACTTGTTCTCTGAGCTTATTATCTTTTAAAAGAGGTGAATAATACTTATTCTGTTTACCTATAATAGTGTTTATGGATCAAATGCAGTAATAATAAATATAAAAAATCTTTGATAAACCTTAAAGGAAACTAAAATTGAATATATTAAAGAATATTTTTAAAAACAAATCCTGAGGGCTTCCCTGGTGGCGCAGTGGTTGAGAGTCCGCCTGCCGATGCAGGGGACACGGGTTCGTGCCCCGGTCTGGGAAGATCCCACATGCCGCGGAGCGGCTGGGCCCGTGAGCCGTGGCCGCTGAGGCTGCGCGTCCGGAGCCTGTGCTCCGCAACGGGAGAGGCCACAACAGCGACAGGCCCGCGTACCACCAAAACAGAAAACAAATCCTGAGACAGTAAATAAAATGCCAGACCTCTCATAGTCTGCAGATAACTGTTTGTAAATATGAAAAATACACTTTGTTTCATTTCACTGTTCTCAACTGATAGGACGGATAATCGAATTTTTTTTTTTTTTTTGCGGTACGCGGGCCTCTCACTGTTGTGGCCTCTTCCTTTGCGGAGCACAGGCTCCAGATGCGCGGGTTCAGCGGCCACGGCTCACGGGCCCAGCTGCTCCGTGGCATGTGGGATCTTCCCGTACTGGGGCACGAACCTGTATTCCCTGCATCGGCAGGCAGGCTCTTAACCACTGCGCCACCAGAGAAGCCTGATAATCGAATTTTAATTGGAGCAAATTAAAAAGTTGTATCAAGGTTCTAAGTAAATGGATTGACAAAATACCTGCCTTTTTAAGCTTTCAGAGCAGATTTATTACAGAATAATTTTACATGGGTTTGGGCACCTTCAGTGCCTGTGTTAACATTGAGTTTCTGTACCTGGGCTTCCGTGGGGATTTGCAGGTCCAGGGGTGAGCCTCAGAGGGTCTGTGAGTGTCTGCAGATGCTCATCTTCATCAGAATGAAGACTGGCGGAACGCTGTGGGCCAGAGACTGGTCTGAGCCCTTCACTCGCATTAGCTCAGTTAATTCTCACACGGCCGGGTGAGGTAAGGACCGTGCCACCCATCTTATAGGTGAGAAGACTGAGGATGGAGAAGTACAGAATGGCCTGGAGGCACATAGTAAATTGTCCGGCCAAGACTCAGATCTGGACACTCTAGCTGTTTCTCAGTGTCTAATTCTGTGGATGTATTTATGTATATATATGCACATATGTGTGTGTTTATATGTGTACACATAAAATATATGTTACGTGTGTATGCGTTCTTTTTCTGAGGATGGGGTTCATAAATTTCATCTTATTCTCAAAGAGATACATAAAATCACTACCTTAGAATAAGAAAGTATTTATGTTTAGTCAGGCAGATTTTAATTATTACATATATATTTATACACACACTAGTTTCTTATAAAGTATTTTCGGTCGTGGTAATATATATTAACTTACTTTAGTAATGTCCAATTAGGAATGATTTTCTTGCAAACATGAAAGAGTATTAAGTAGAAAGTAGAATGTTAAAATTAACGATTCCTAACACTTTCTATAGCATATACTTAGAAATATGTTTCCGTCATCTTCTTGAATACTGTACCCATACTTTAAAGGTGCACACACCTTTAAATCCTGTACCACTCCCTATTCTAGGGCAAACTAGGATTATCAAAGTTTTCATTTCACTAAGAGCACAGGCATGGTGAGATTCACGACTATGGCCCAACATTATCAGCCACAGTACGATTGGGAGGGTCATAGAACTGTTCTCAGAATGAGTGTGCCATCAAGAGTTTTCTACGCTTTGTATCTGGCCAGTCGTGTCCCCTTAAAACCAAGTCTCAGCTCCTCCCTGCCAATTGCTCAGGTCAGTGTCTTTCTTTGACTAAGGCAGAAATGTTTTTAACAAGAGATTTGAAACACAGGTCCTGACTTACAACACGACTGCTTCAAAATCTGGCAGGAAATCTGTGGCCGTAGTGTTCCAGAGCTACAGGTGTAGGTCAACTGTATGGTCAATCCACTTTACCATATTCTGAACAAGACCATTCTTCAGCCTTTAAAAAAAAGAAGAAAAGAAACAGCCTTTTTATGAGGTTATCAAAATTGTCCAGAGGTATTTCTGTTACTGTTTATGCTAAATCCTTTCTGGTACTGTTTAAATCAGTCCTTTTAGTTGAGTTTATTAATGCAAGCTGCACTGTGTTTTCTGCTGCTTTGTTGAATAGGGAGGTATTAAAATGAGAGAGAGATTATGTCCAGTTATAAGCTAAGAAGACAGCTAAGGGGTAAGGGACTTTTATTTAACAGGATAGAGATTGATACCTTGGGAAAGCTGCTTATCAGTGTATTCTGAGTACAAGAGATAATAATTAGTGTTTCCTCATGGGAACATTCCAGATGACAGTGCATTTATAGTCTAATTGAAAGCTGGTGTTTAAAATAAGTTATTCTTTGCTTTAAAGATTATCTTTTAATCTTACTAAAAATAATTTAAATTAATTGAGCACTTTTTCCTCTACTGCTGCATTTCTGAATTAAGTGATGCTATTTAGCAAACAGTCTGCATTTTCAAGTCTTTAAATTGCCAGTGGTCTAGCCACTTTTCTTCCCAAAAGTCCATTAAAAAAAAAAAAAAAACACAAGGCTGTGCAACTAAGAAAGTTTTGGAGTTCTCGTGTGTGTGTATTTAGATAAAACAAATTCCTATTTGGGGGGTATTTTAAGCCTAAGAAGAGAGGGATTTGCTTGATCTCTACCCTATGAAGATTCAAAAGAACAGAGCAAACTAAAATTGATCTTTGTCTGTTCTGTTCTTCACATATGTAAATGCTTGAAAAAAAGATCTATTTGGCCCCTGATTTTTTAAATTAATTTATTTCTTTTGCTTTTATCATTTCAGATAATTGGGGGGAAAGCCGAACAAGAGTCATCAGATAAACTAGAGACCTCTAATCTGGTGCTTTCTAGCATTGGAAGTACCCAAACTAATGGATCTTCTATTCCTGCTGAAGATAAAACCTTTGAGCCACTTGATGGCACACAGGTGACATCTTATAATGATACTGTCACACAGTCCACATTCGCCAGGACTTACGATGGGATCAGCAATCCGTCAATGATTTTTCAAAAGTCTGTGTACAGCACCCTTGAAAGCAAAGTTGATGTTTTTCATGCAAAAATGCAAACAAAAACAGGTGCTTTGCAGGGCTTTATCCAGCATAGCAGCCTTATAATCAAAGAATGTCAGTCATCCTTGGAAGGGGAGGATGATACGGAGTATGTAGTGATTAATCTGGAACGAGTTACATTCAGTTTTGAAAAAAATGCCTATGCACCAATACAGACAGAAGTTGTAAACAGAGCTGATAAACCTACACCCTTTAATGTGGAGTTGATTAAACAAGTATCACCTGCTACAAGCCTTAGACATCCTGTGTCCGCATTTGAAAAGACACAGGGTCTTAGGGACGTTCCCTCTCTGGCAATGTCAGGACAACAAGGCGCTAAGTACCTTTGTGCCTTCTCAGTGAGTAGAGAGATACTTGCTAAAGAAATGTGTTCATTACAGAAAGGGCAGGCTGCTGCAGGCTCACCATCGCCGTCTGATAATTGCCTTGTAACAGAGGCATTATCACTAGTTAAAAGTTCTAGTTATTTGTTACCCAGAGAAGAAATGAAGCTCTCTCAAGAATGTTTTCTGTCGAGCCAGAGTCTCTCCAGCATCTCTTCGGAAGACACTGTAGAGTCGTCCCAGCTTGAAGAAGTAGTCTCATCGTCAGCTTCTGATCCCTTGGAAGAAAAAGATTCACTTGACTGCGTCCCATCAGTGAGGAATGCTTCGGATGGCTCTTCAGAACTACAGAATGACAAGAGTGGTCTAAACAGTGAACACATGAGTTTTGAAACATTTAATTCTGCATTTACCAAACAAACCAGCCTATCTGTGAATAGAGAGGAAGTCAGCCTCGAGTTATCAGAGGAGGATTCTGACCTTGACCTCACTCTCACCATATCACCGCCCACGAGTCCCTGGGAAGAAGCATCCGCTGGTGAGATGGAGCAGCAGCAGGAGGCCCCGTTACCCTGCTTAGAGCTTCAGGAGACAGCGGAAGAAATAATTGAGCCTGAAGAGGTGCCTGATGTGAACTCTGCTGATCACACGTCAATGAAACCACGAGAAAGTGAGAGAAAAGGTGATAACTTACAGACAGTGGCTTTCATACTTTCGAAAGAAACCTGTGCCCTTGAGGTTGCAGAGGAAGTTCAAGTTGGTTCAGACTTCTCCTTCAGTTGTTTTTTTTTGTTTGTTTGTTTTTTGTTTGTTTTTGTTTTTGTTTTTCCCCTCCTTCAGTTCTTTAATTAAAGAAGTGTCACCAGCTTCTAGTCCTGACTGCCAGGTACCAGGTGAAGAAGCACAGCCAGCTTGGGCTGTATTTCCAAGTAGTTTTAAACTCTGTGATGCACACTATGAGAAAACTGACAGATCCTCCCAGGTTGAAACAGTAGATTTGGCCATAACAGAAAAAGAAAATTCTTTTGTTGGTCCCACCCATCCAGTGGGACAAGATAACTTAACTCAGATATAGAAGGAAAAATACCAAAATTTAATAACGATGATATTTTGTGGGATTTTAATTTTATTCTTTATGTTTTCCCTGTATTTTCTACAGTCGGAATGACTACTTTTACAGGCAGAAAAAAATAATAATGATTAGTTTTGTTTTTTTTTTAAATCAAAGTAAGAAATCAGCCAGGTTATTACAATTCATTGTCCAACTTCTTACCTCGCCTCAGCCATGTAAAACGGGGGTTGACCGAGACTTGGAAGAACCACCCAGACTGGCAGTGGCAGCATGGTTGTGTGAATGAAATGCAATGACTTTTCTCCGGTAACTTGCAGAGGAGACCTAATAAAAGCATCTTGAATAAGGTCATTACCCCTTCAAAGGAGGAGGAAGGCTGTGTCATAGCCTGACATGCCTATTTCTAGTACTCGCCTTTGTGTGAGAACAGCATGACTGGATTATCAGCAAAAGAATCTTAGGAAAAGGCCCTGCCAATAAGGAGTCAAAGTCATGTGAAAGGGTCAGAGGAAGAAAGACCAAGGACTCAGTGTGGGAGGGACTTCCCAGACATACTGTACAACAGACAGAAAATAGGCACCTTCCTCACCGTCACGAGGAGTAATTCACATCCTGTGACATTGCTTTCTGTCCTTGATTATCTCAAATACAAGAAAATATTATCAATCAGCCTTTCTGAAAAGTACCAATACCAATGATCCACATTTCCTTTTCCTTCATTTGTCTGTTAACAGTGTTGATGTAAACCTTCCTGAAATAGAAGCCAGCACATTTCTTAAAATATGTTTTTGATGAGTGGTGCTCCCCACTTTCCCTTTCCTATTATTTCCCATGCCTCTCACAAGAAAAAGAAAAGAATTCAAAATTTTTTCCCCAATTGATCATGCTTTGGTTAGCGGGGGAGTTTTAAAGCTACCTTTCCCAATTTGGGTTATTTCCATAACAAACAAAAAGAACTATATTGCCAGTATTACTAAGAACATGCATAAAAGGATGCTTAATCCGTTTCGATAAGCTATTCACAGGCATAAAGAAACATTCAGAGAGGTTAGTCATTGTCATGAGAAGCTCAGGAAAACTATCACTTTCAAATGCAGTATTTAGGACACACTCCCGTGCATTGAGTCATCCCTCCAGCATTTGCGGAGCTGCCACTGACTAAGCAGAGGGGGTTGGCCGAAGGAGCTAGCCTTGTGTGACATGCCAGCCCAGGCCTGCCGATGAAAAGCATGTAGAAGGACATCGTGGAAAATTCCTAGGTCCTGAAATCCCAGCGCCAAGTAAGGGGAAGTTGCAGAGGTTGCAGTGCGGGTGCACAAGAAGGAAGGCTACAGAAGTACAGCACAGAAAGACTTCCAGGGCCCACGCTGCCAAAATGAGGCCTGGAGAACATTGATTTGCAGAGCAGCAGGACCGATGCCTTTCGAGATAGGGTACAGTGTTTCTGGATGCTGATGGAGCCTCTTGAAAGGTAGATCAATTTCTGGGGTCCCTTTTAGGGAGACTCTCACCCCGGGCAGGCTGCTGACCATCACCGCTGACCTGAGCACAGCTATATACAGAAGGATGACACCAGGAAGCCTAGGTCTGTGCCTTTGGAAAGAAAAGCATCACACTCAGAGAGTCTGGGGAGCTTTTATTGATATTAAGCAACAGATTCACAGGTGTCAATATAATATAGAAGCCAAACTTCATTTAAAGTCTATAACTGTAGGAAAGCTTATATATGACTTCCAGATCCTCACAAATCCATTTGTTTCAGAAAAGATTCTAAAGAAGAAGTCTGGAAAATCCTTAATTAAATTTTGGGATTTAGATGATGATGGGATACAGAATAAAGGAGGTCTCACAGATCTTTGGGGTTGATCGGAGGAAGGCCACATGGAGGAAGTGACTTAGGAATTTTCTTGTGAAAGTTTTGTTTATTTAGGGGCGCTGCTGGTTTGGCATAAATGGGACTTTCTCAAGTATCACTAATGAAATAACTAACCTCCATTCTATGAGTGTTTTCACCTGCAGTCCATCTGCTGCCAGGACGGAAGACAATGTAGCCTACATGCATAGCCATTTTCCCCAGTAGGTAGCATCCTATTTATGGAATAGTTCTTGGTTATTTTATTTTAAAGACGGAATTATCAATTTTGTATTTGTCCGGGTGATTTAACTACAGCTTACCTAGACATCGGTGATGCCAACAACAAATGAGTATTTTCCCTTTTCTTTGAAAACCTTTGATTTATATGAGAAGACTGTTCTGTGTACCTCAGTGTTCTACAACTTGGGGGAACATTTTTCTTCGTGTTTTACACATTGCCAGAATGTCTGACTTTGTTGTCTGGCTTTGTTCACAGCAGCACTGTAGTTTTCCATTAGTTTTGGGTTACAGTGTTCAATATTATTGTTTTAAATTATTCTCATTTTAAGCAGAATAGCTTCAAAGCTATTCATTGAAATTAATGATAAAAATAAGGATTTTACAAGTGTGCTCAGTTGTAGCAAAAATAAGTCTATTTTAACCAGTAGCTTTGTTTTTGCACGTTAAGGTCAGAAATGCACATGTAATGCATGTTGGAGTCTGTTTTAAAGGTTTTACCACCTGTGTAAAAACTAACATCTTCAATGGTTTTATCTGCTGTTATTCATGCTACACTACATAAACATTTTTTTCCTAAATGGTACAAATTTATAAACTGTCATTTTCACTTACTCAGTTTTTGTAAACAGCGTACTACAAAAATCAACCCTCTGAGGAAGAAATAATCATTTGTTTATATTAGAAATAATTTCTACACCAATCTTTAAAACTCAAAACCAAGCAAAAACATTGGTAAGATACATAGTATCTATTTGGAACAAAGGTTTTTGTACCTAATTTGTTTCATTTTAATAAAGACAACTAAAAATCATTCAACTGCTTCTGCAATGATTTTATAGCAAATATTAAATTTGTAAGAGAATGTTTTACAGCACTTTAAATTTTTTAGGCCATTTAGCAGAATAAGTAGCTTCCAAAAGAATCCTACCACTTACCTCACTTTGGCCGCCATCTGTCAAGCCTCATCCCCGCAGGCCTGCCCGGTGCTTTCCCCTCCCTCGTGCGGTGCCGAGCAGCAGGCTCCAGCAAGAGGACACCTCACAACTCTCCAGTTGGCCCTTCCAGGGGGTCATGTCAGCCTGCACAGGAACTTCCCTCAAAAGCCATTTATCTGCTTTTAAACTCCCCCTACAGAACCGAAAGTGTTCCTTTCCCCTCGGTATGTTCTTAGGAGGAGGAAGAATGACTGAGTTTTAATTCTTACCCTAGCTCTTGCTTAGAGACCCACTCAGCTGATCTTTACCCCAGGGATAAGAATCTAATAGGACCATAACTGTATTCGGTACACTGAATTAATCTGAAATTACTACGGAAAAGGAAAGTACAGCGCACCTGCCAGCCGTGCTCCTCCCCTGAAGGACCTTCCAGCACCCACGAGGCCGCCCGTTCTGTAACTGAAGGCTTAGCCAGGCCACAGAGGAGCAGGCGCCTCCAGACTGAGCTTCTGCAGAGACTCTGCCCTCATCACCTTTGTGCCCCGTTGACCTGGCACAGAAATGTTGGTTGTTCCCATAAATATGCCGAATGCAGAATATGAAGGCATCCTGGTACTTCCTTCGTACTACTAACCCAGCTTGTGCCTCCACCTGCGTTAACGGCTCACAATGTGAAATATTGCAGGAAAAGAGGGGAAAGGCCTGCTGGAATTTTAGATAATCTTATGAAAAGGAAGCAGTTGTTTTCAACCGGGGTGATCTGGGGTTGTCACGCCAGGGAGGTGCATACAATGTGCGGGACAGCCCACCTACAACAAAAAATTCTTTGGCCAAAAATGGACAGTATGAGATTGAGAAAGCTAAAGTAATCACTTGGATAATCGAAGTTATTATTACCCTAAATCCTTTAACAGATTGCCTACCTTAGTCTATGTCCTTCAGACTCAACTTTAAAAGAGAATACAGTTACAATGTCCTCATTCCTCCGACATAAATGACAGACTCAACTATAAAAGAGAATACAATGTCCTCGATGTAAATGACAGCACATACAGTGAGGCTTGTAACAATCAAGGGGAAAGGAGTTACCACTAAAAACTGTCTGTCTACAATCTGAATTAAATGAAAATACTGGGACTTCCCTCGTGGCACAGTGGTTAAGAATCCACCTGCCAATGCAGGGGACACGGGTTCGATCCCTGGTCCGGGAAGATCCCACATGCCACAGAGCAACTAAGCCCGTGTGCCACAACTACTGAGCCCACGTGCCACAACTACTGAAGACCACGTGCCTAGGGTCCATGCTCCGCAACAAGAAGCCCAGACACCACAACGAAGAGTAGCCCCCACTCACCACAACGAGAGAAAGCCCGTGAACAGCAAGGAAGACCCAACACAGCCAAAAATAAAATTAATTAACTTATTAAATAAATAAATATATTAACGCACCCATTCCACCAGATGTCACTTACTCCCTGATGGGAACGAATCCTTGTTCTACACCACTACTAAGGATATCTAAGAGAGTCTAATAATTATATTGTACCAAGAAGTAATTCGGGGCCTACTCACAGTGAAGCCAGATGGCAGCACTCCACCAACCACTAGGGTCTTCAGCACTCTTCCCCAGCATCCGTTTTCAGCTCTAGTGAAGGAAATGAGCAGCTGTGTCAAGGCCAGTACAATACTTACTAGCTCTGAATTGTCAGGACACAAAAGACCAACAAGAGGGAGCTGGTTTCCAGAGTTTGGCTTTATTTTGCAGTACAGAAATCATCTGGAGCCATTGTGAGACAGACATCATTGAAGCAGAGGCTCTGTCAAATCAATACTGCGTTGCAGCAGCTTGGTCCATTGAAGAAGCCCCACCTGGGATACAAAAGAAGCTTCTACGTTTACCTGCTTTATGATAGTTTCTTTCCCCTCCGCTCTCATCAAATTTATTAGATTAAAACACCGCACACAGGCTTCCTCCAAAATGACTCTCAAAGTCTGGAGTTCGGTTAGACTTGGAGGCCCACATAAACCCAGCTTGTGGCTATGCTGCCTGGGCACTGTTCTAACACTTGATGTAAATGTAAAGGGGTGGGGAGGAGTGAGGGATACTGTCCCCAACGATGGAACATTCGATTCCGTATCTCCTTAATGTCAAGAGGACAGATGGCACGCAAACTGTACTGACACAGCTCTTGAGCAGTAGAAGCTCATAACTGCAAAGGCTACACTGATTAAAAGATACAAATACTGTATCAAGTTCTCTGTATCAGTATCACAATGTTTTAAAACTGATCCTTCACTAGAAAAAGCAAGCCAGTATTGGTTAAATTGAACAGAATGTGGGAACCTGCCAATTCTGAAGAGCCACTCCATGAAAACAAGTTAATACATGATATTAGAAAGGGGAAGAATATTTACTGGTACAGTGCTCTGCAATCTCTCAGCTTTGATTACAAAAGCGGGCCTTACAATATTGATTTCATACAATATGCATCATTTGCCAAATTTTAAGTTTGTCCTAATTCTATATACAGACAATCAATCATGCATGAAGACAAAGACATTTTCAGACACGGGGAGACTTAGAAATTTTACCTTCCACAGATTCTTTCTGAAAAAGTACTTGAAATTGCATTTTGGGGGGTGGGGAAAAAAGAAGAATTCTTGAAATAAGAGGACCAGCACCCAACACACAGTTGGATCCAAAATTTCAATAATTTGAAAATAGTTCCATGATAGTTATTCTGCAGAAGACCTAAAGCAATTTGTACAAATTATGGGACTCCAAGAAGCATGTCTTCAACAAAAATGTAAATTTTCTTTAACAAACGATTGATTAAGAAGTTGGATGATCTTAGAAATAAGAAAACATAGGGTTTCTTTTTATTTCTTTAACGTGAAGAGAAAAGCAATTGGCAGCTGCATGGAGGGAAAATAGGTGAAAAGTCTCCATGCAGACATGCACAAACTAAAGGTAACATGGTTTTGTGCAACTGATCTAAAAAAAAGGGAGAGAAAATCCATTGGTCCTTGAAATTTGGAACATTCTAAAAATGGCATAGATTCAGATATTCAGATTTTAATTTTTAGAAGCAACTAATGGACAAAACAGAAGTGGGTTTTGGGTTTTTTTTTTTTACTGCAGTGACAGACTGAAAATGTTACCATCTTGAATTACCTAAAAATACTGGAATAAGAGTAGGAGCATAAAGAAAGAAAAGAATAGAAGATACTATTTTAAATTGATGGATATAAAAGTCAAGGTAACCAATAGAGAAATTTTAAATATAATTAATAAAACAATGGAGAGAGTAGAGAAAGGAAAAGTGAAATATAAAGAAGCTAAGTTTCACATTTGTCGTATCAGAGAAGCTGATCATCGTATCATCATCAGTGTATCATGGTGATGATTTTAATCCCCAAAATTCATAATCCCAATTTTCCATAGATAATGCTCTTCATTAGAGATGTACTTCTGCCTATACTTCCTTTCCTATGGTACAAAGTCTGCTTCCTCCAAATTCATGTCCAAATGTTTGTGGTGTCCCTTCTGGCTTTTCCAGTCTCACTTCTGTATCTTGTGCCTCTCACTGGCACTTTCTGAGGCAGCCCCTAACCAGACATCTTAGTCCTCACCATGAAAGACAACAGAGTGAGGCGGGAAATGCCAAACGACAAGACCTGCCCGCCGCAAGCTTGAGAGAGGTAGGGGACCCGCTGCATGTCATCTCAGGCATGCTGGTGAGGGAGAAAAGTGTTTTGCCCCTGAGTTTGCCTGCTGTGCCTCTGCCTTTAGTCTCCTGCTGTTTGTGTTTGGAAAGGGTTTCACCGTACAGGTTTAAGCCAGGGAGCAAGAAAAGTACCCAGCTGATTTTTGCAAGAAATTCTAGATTTTCAATCTCTACCTCCCTTACCACTCAACTCTTTCCGTGTATTCATTCACAGCCAAGAATGGAGCAGCTGTAAATAGCTTCTTTGACTGAGATCTCATCAGAGAAGCTGGAAAGCCCACGCTCTCAGAGCTAAGGGAGGCACTGGGCAGGAAGGCCAAGACAGAAAGGAGGAAAGAAAAATGGAAAGCAAAGAAAACGAAAATACATCCACAATCTACATAGTACTGCAGGGCTAGACATTTGTAGAGCCCTTAACATGTTTCTATATTTTAACCACTTACTGAGCCCCTTCTACATCCCTTACTCTCATTTTCTATGTCAACCCCCCCCCACTACATTCCAGCAACATTGACTTTCTTTCTGCTTTTAGAGCATTTGAAGCTCATTCCTATCTCAAGGCCTTTGTTCTCGCTGTGCCCTATCTCAAGCATGATTCCTAAGCTTAAGCTTGTTTCATGGCTGTCTCCTCATCCTTCATTTCTTAACTCAGAGTCACATCTTCAGAGAGGTTTTCCTTAATCACCCTATTTACTGCAACACGCCTTACCTCTCAGCCATTCTTTACCACATCATATTTATTTTCTTATAGCATTTGTTTGTATCAAGAATTATATTTATCTTGCTTGTTTGTCATCTATATTCCCCCACCCACCAAAAAAATCCACAGGTACAGGGATTTTTATCTGTCATTTTCACTGTTATATCCTCAGTACCCATACTCCTAGCCAGGCGCATGTTATATACGTTATTATTTTATTTTTATTTTATTTATTTATTTTTTTTTTTTTTGCGGTACGCGGGCCTCTCACTGCCGTGGCCTCTCCCGTTGCGGAGCACAGGCTCCGGACACGCAGGCTCAGCGGCCATGGCTCACGGGCCTAGCCGCTCCGCGGCATGTGGGATCCTCCCGGACCGGGGCACGAACCCGTGTCTCCTGCGTCGGCAGGCGGACTCTCAACCACTGTGCCACCAGGGAAGCCCACGTTATTTTTTTAAATAACACATTCCATACATTATGCTAAGCTCTTTACATAGGTAAGATTGTTTACTCTTTACAGTGTAATCTGTACTCTTTGCAGATAAAGAAATTGAGTCACAGAAGGAAATAACTTGCCCAGTATCACACAGTAAGTGAAAGTGGAAGCTCATAGATTCAAATCTAGGTTTTTAATCCTAAAACCCTTCTTCTTAGACACTATTCCATACTTCCTGAAATATGCAAGGCACTTTCAAGAGGCAGTGAATATGGGAAGCCATGAAATGTGGTCCTTGCATTTGAAGGACCTGTAGAACTGGTTGGGGAAATATTATGTTTACATAAAGAGACAAATTATAACAACCAGAGGCAGCTGCTCTCATGATAGTCTCTGTGATCCCCCTGCCTTCATAACCTTCTAGTCATTCTGCCCTTGCCAGTAGGGTCATGGCCGGCAGCCAAAGTTTTTGGACGACTACAGCTGAAGCTGCCAAGTATTTACAACTCTTAATTCTTACTCTTAAAATCGTTTAAAAGGAATTTTATGTGTTTCAAGCTTATCAGATACTGTTTAATTTTTCCCAAGTTTGTGTTTAAGGACCAGCTCCTTGTGAATTATGGAGACTTTGGTTTTTGTTTTGTTTTGTTTTTTTGAAATTTACTTTATTTTTATTTATTTTTGGCTGCGTTGGGTCTTCGTTGCTGCACGTGGGCTTTCTCTAGTTGTGGCGAGCGGGTCTACTCTTAGGTGCGGTGCGCGGGCTTCTCATTGCAGTGGCTTCTCTTGTTGTGGAGCACGGGCTCTAGGTGCGCTGGCTTCAGTAGCTGTGGCACACGAGCTCAGTAGCTGTGGCACACGAGCTCAGTAGTTGTGGCACACAGGCTTAGTTGCTCCGCGGCATGTGGGATCTTCCCGGACCAAGGCTCGAACCTGTGTCCCCTGCATTGGCAGGTGGATTCTTAACCACTGCGCCACCAGGGAAGCCCCAAGACTTTGTTTTTGATACAGACTTCTGAAGCTGTCCCCACATGTCTTCTTCACAGGGTCTGAAAGGGCCTAGGAATGTAGTATCAGGCTTTTCAGGTGATCCTGATACCCAGCTAAGTTTGTAATCAGTGAATAATGACCGTAAATTAACGTTTACTTGATGACTCAGCGTCTTTTTATCTGTGCCTGTTATTAAACTACAAGTTCACTGCAGCCATAGCCAGTGCAAGTGATGGTCACCACTTCCCTGGGTCTCAATTTCCTCATGTGTAAAAGTAAAAATAAGTTGGATTACATGATCTCTAAAATCCTTTTTACTTCTAAAATTCTAATTCTTCAAAAAGGAGCTTTCCCAGGATGTTTACTAGAACATTGTTTCTTTCAGGAATGCCCCAGTTGTTATTTGCTTCTTTCTCAAAAAAGTGGAAAGACAAATAGATTTCTAAATAACTTTCAGAGGGCTGTAATATGAGGGCCTTCCCACAAATCTAATTATTAAGTTAGTACCTGAAACAGCTTTCTGAAGTGTGCCTTATCCAGATAAATAGTAATCTTCATCTTTCTCTTCATGAGCTTTGGTCTCATCTCTTAACATTCACAACATCATCTCTCATTTCTCTGTAATCAACACAGTATACAGCAGCACGCTCCTCGTTTCTTGCCCCTGAAGCTCACATGTACTACATGTTTATGGATGGCACAGGAGGAAGTAGGCATGCATCAGTTTGTGCTATGGTAATTTGTAAAGCCTAAACATTCTTTTCCATCATGTAGCCATTGTTATTTTTTAAGGTTTCTTCTGACAGGATTCTAAACATAGTAATGTTAAAAACTGTCTTTAAACATGTTAAAGCCTTAAATAATGTCTATATAATATGTCATTTTAATTATTTCTTCTAGGAAATTTCATTTATAATATGTTCAAATTATGAACAGCTTCTAGTTGAATCAATAAAGGTAAAGTGGCAAACAGAGCATTTTAGGGAATTCCCTGGTGGTCCAGCTGTTAGGGTCCGAGCTTCCACTGTAGGGGTCCTGGGTTGGATCCCTGGTCGGGGAACTAAGATCCTGCAAGCCATGCAGCGCAGCCAAAAAACAAAAAATCATTAAAAAAACCAGAGCATTTTAAGAATATATATTGTAAGGTATTAATATTCCTTTAATGGGATAAGCTCTGCATCAGCCTGTTTATAGCTTTGACTTCCTGAGATAAAGTTCTGAAATGCAAGCACAGCCAACCTATCTTTATAATGATTAAATCGTCAGGAACTTGATTCCTCACTACTTGCTAGAAAAGAATAATTCAGTTTCATCAGAACTATGAAAGTGCTCAGTGGTAAACAGAGCTTCATGAAAAAGTAAAACACTATCATAGATTGCTAACTGTTTTTCGTTTCATTCATCTCCATTTGTTCCCTGTCCACACTCCTCTCTACCCCCTACTTTCTCCCTCTCTCCTCTTTGTCCCCACAGAGGTTCGCACACACACACGCACACACACACGCACACACACACACAGACACACACACATTTTCTTTTCCAAATGCATCCTTTAATGGGAAATCTTAAAAATGAGACATTTAGCTATATAAGTAGCAAATCCATGCTTAGCAACAAGTTCTGGAAATAATTTGGCCAGATGTTCTTTTTGAGCCTTAATGACATCTAAATGTGAATTAATATTCCATCGATTCATCAAAATTTTCTAGTTCTCATTCATGTCAGATTCTATATATGCAGTGATCTTATGTTCCAGACAAACAAATAGAAATGTGATCTGACAAACTCACACACACACACACACACACACTCTCACACACACACACACACACACACACACACACACACATAGATACATATAGAACTCTTGAAATAGGATAGCCACAGAATAGCATTTTTATATGTGTTCCCTCTACACCAGCTGCTTTCAACCAGAGACATTTTTACCCCTTAGGTGATACTTGGCAATGTTTGTAGACATTTTTGATTGTCACACTGGGCAGGGAGGTTGCTACTGGCATCCTGTGGGTAGAGTCAGGGGTGCTGCTAAACATCTTACAGCAAAAAAGCCCCCACAGAAAAGGGTTATCTGGCCCCAAATGTCGATAGTTCTGAGGTTGAGACACCCTGCTCTACACAGTGGTCTAAGGCATCAAATAAGGGGACAGCCAAACTCTTCATTCCATTCCCGGCAACTGACTAGAAAAGAAAGAGAAAAAACACATACCTCCACAATTCCATTTAAATCTCTTTAACCAAAACTAGTTACACGGCTACACCACAAAGCTTTTATTTCCACCCTGAAACCTCTAAGCACTTTAGAAAGGAAAGACAGATCTAGTCCCTCTATTTTTAGTTTATAAGTGGTCTTGTATTCTCACTGTCCTATCCATCTCCCCACAGTGTGAGTGAAACTCTTTGCCAGATGGTGTAGGAAAGATTTTGATAATCCTTACCTCACCTATTCTGAAAATAAGTTTCTGCAGCTTCTGGCCCGATGTTTTGTGTATTTCACATATATTAAAAAGACAGTGTGGTTACATGTTTTAGTATAGCTTGTCTTGTTTTAAAAATTATTATGAAGACAAATAGCAATCTGATATACAGCAGTAAGGTCTACGTTTTTTGTTTCCATGTAGGCATATTTTGCTGCATATTGATAGCTTATAGATGATAGTAGAACTTTATAGTTGGAGAGACCATGGAATTTAATTTCCCATTTTCTAATATCACAGTTCATCAAATATAAGATGCCATTAATTGTAAGATATGCTATTACATTCTGTACCACTAAAAGAAAAGTGTATGCCAATTGGAAATGACATGACCCCAATCATTAAGACACATCTCAGTTTGAGAGACATCAAAATGTGGAAAAGGTACATCTTAGAATTGATAAAATACATTATTTTGTACTACAATACCTTTTCCTCTTTCTGAGATAAAAGCCATGTGTCTTGTTATTCCATAAAAATCCTTCCACGATAATGTAATAAGGCATACACGTTGGAAAACACATAAGTGGTGAGAAAACCAGGTTAAGAAAGTAAACCAACATCTTATGTAATTCTAAGTTCCCTTTTAGGTTATAAGTGCACTGGGTACTTTGCTAACTGGACAGGATTTTTTTTTAATCCTGTTTTGTCTTATTCTAAATGGGGGAAAGTTACAAGAGATATTATAATGAATAAAAATTAACTGGATTTCAATTAATTATAAGTATCAGTTAACTATAAAAGAGAAAGAGACTGCCTTCTTTAATAAAAAGGAAGGAAACTGTTTTTTGGAGAAAATGATCTTGGGGTCAGATCACATTTAAGCTAATCTCTGTTTTCTATAAATTCTACCTATAATGAAGGTAATAAAACTAGGTGACTCCTGTGATTGCTTTGAGACACTATAATATCCTTTGGTGTAAAAGAGAAAGTCAGTCATGGTTCCTACACTAAGTTTGGTATTGTAGAAAATGGGGCTGGGGGGGTGGGTACCTGAGAAAGACTTTTAGCCAAGAGCATTAATTTTTTCCTAAACTGAAGAAGTATTTTATAGAACAGCCTATCCACCTAAATCTTTTCATAGGTCAAGTTTTAGGAAGAAAGACTTGTTAGATGAGTAAATGCCCAGCCAAAGTAGAAATTACACCAGAAAAGGTTTCTTGCTAAAACTTGAAAAACGAATAATACTAAAAGACCAGCAAAACAAGCCAATGTACGTATGTGCCATAGCTGTGCTGGGCAAGAGCCTAATGATGCTGTTGTCTGCAAAGTGTCCGAAACATAGTCCCAAGACCGCTGAACTGCCTGTTTGCACATAGTGGCCATCAAGCTGCTAAAGTTATCAAAATTCCAATGTACTGTTTCAGTAATTCTGTTTAAATAACCCTGTGAACATCAATCCAGAGCTGAATAGAGAAGACAAACAAGGCCCTAATGCTTCTGTACCAACCAAGTACAAATAACACCAACAGCATACTTCTTGGCATCCCAGTATATTACAATATAATCATAAAACACGGTGCATCTTGGAAAAAGGTAGCCTTAAAACCCTGAACAGTGAACAAAAACTGATGCTTTTATGAAGTTGAAAGTAAAATTTGACTTAGCCAGCAATTGAGGCCATAAAATCAGTCTTGTGAGGCATGAGTTCTCTCCCCAGAGGGGAGGCCCAAACTCCTGTCATTTATTTAGCAGTCTTGAAATCCCATTTCAGCTTCCGAATGCGTGTTCTAGAAGGTGGCAAGATAATGCTGTACCACTGCTACACCACACTAAATAGCCTCCTTTGAAGTATTAACACCAACTACAGAGTTAAGTCAGAGACAGGTTGTTTTTAAACAGTAAGTAGGAGCTTCAGGATGCCTAAACATTGATTACCTTGGGGGAAATTACACAAGTGTACTGAGGCCCTTGGTTTAGAAATCTGTGAAACAGCTTCTTGTTGACTTTAAGTAAATTTCAGGTGATCTTTCAAGATCTAGAAACTCAGATCATGCTTATTCTTATTTTGAAATGGAGTTCTCATTTCCCTTAGTATGTATACTTAATCCAGTGTACACCGAGAGGGCTTTCTCTAAATAGCCTGTGAGTAAATGACCATGATAAAGTTAAACACTGAACATATATGAACATGATCTGCATTCAGGTGAGGATACATTAACTGGTTTCAGCACAACCATCGAAACTTCACAAGTTAAAGTGACACATTTAGTTATGTACATAATCATAGGCTTTTAGATTATAAGGAGCCCAACAGGTCACCTAGTCCAGCCCCCTTTAACTTACAGATGAGGAAACAGGATTAGAAAGGCAACTGCTGCCCATGGGAGCACCATAGCCAAGGATGTGGTCCAGGCTGGGGTCAATGTCTCCTGTCTCCAAGGCCAGTATTTCCCCCGTGATCCACTGTAATTACAAGCCTTCGCAATAATAGGAATGAAACTAAGTCATTATATAAATTATAAATTACTATAAATCATGTGACTTTAATACAACTAAAAGTGTTCAGTATTTAGGAAGACAGACGCTGTGACACAAAATATTTACTGAACTTCCTGTGTGATAACAGTTCTTCATTTAGTCTTTACAAAATCCCAAAGATACACTTTACTATTCACAGCTTAAAGATGAAATAATTGAGACTCAAAAGCCTCAATAGCAGAAGTCCATCTAAAAACTCTGATCCATTACCCAGGTAGACAGCTCTGTCGTGTTCCTGTAGGTAACCTCTTCACCACTACCAGTACCCACAAGAGAGACAGGGTATGTTTGGCCTAGAGCAAGATGGTCATTTCTCTAATACTATGTAAATTGCCATCTGCAGAGATCTATACCAGAATCTCTGATGGAGGTGTGTGGGCACATGTTTGTGAAGGAGAGAGGAGTAACCCCTCAGGAGTCAGTGACTCAGTGACACCAATGTTACTTATGTAAGTTTCTAAAAAGGCGTTTCCACACTATTGTGGAAAAATGCACACCTGACATTCATTTGGTGTCCTCTTCTTCTGCACGTTCCTCCCCCATCAATATCATTTCCACAAGGTACTGCATTTATGTGTATCAGTCCTGTTTCCAAAGCCTCCTTGTTGCCCGTTGGATAGGTCGCTTAAGAACTCATAGAACAAAGAGTTATAAAGGTATATGGATATCGCCAAGTCTCTTTCCACGTTTTAATTGTGCAGAAACTGATTTTCAGACAGGTAATACAGCCAGTCAGAGACAAAACTGGGACTTAGGGCAAAGTTCTGACTCAAGTCTAATACTCTTCTCTCTATACAACATGCTTGATTATATGATTGGCCCAAAAAACAAGTGTCTGTCACGTATTTGGCCAAATATATTAATTATTTCAAGCCAATACCGTGTTACATTTTTAATAACAAGGTGAAAACAAAATTGGTAATTAAGAGATAGCGTCATAGGGTAGTAGAAAGACAATACAAGCCTCATAGCTAGATAGATCTAAATTTAATTCACGCTCCCTAATTTACTAGCTGTGTTGCCCTGGGCAAGTTGCTCAACTTTCCTGAAGTTGTAACTACCTGAGAATACTAAGAACTACATGCAGTGGGATATTTATAAAACATCTGACACATAGTAGATGCTCAATATATATTGGTTCCCATTAATTCTAACCCACCACAAAAGAGCTGTGCCACTCTTAGCAAATTCCTTTAGCCCTCTGGGTCTTACTTTCCTCCACTGTACAATGAGAAGAGGAAAGAAACCAAATGAATTCCAAAATCCCTTACGGCTCATCAAGTAAGAATTCCCAAAGGTTCCTTTACCTTAATTTAAATTCAACAAACACTTAGGTACCTTATATTCATCCTAGGCACTAAACAGCTCCAACCACCACCAGGAATATGTCTATGAGTTCATTAGAATGGGCTCAAACTCCATAGTACTTTAAGTTCCACACAGAAAAATTAGTATACAAAAGCAAAGGACTTAACTTTGAAGAAAACTCTGCAAGGACATCACAAACCTAAGATGATAAATAAAAATAATTTAGAGTATACCTTAAATTGTTAGTCTCTCTTTTTTTTTTTGCTGGGATAGAAGATGAGAACTTAAGTGTTTATACTATAGGTCTATAACAAGACTCAGGAGCCATTTAGGTAAAACACTAATGCCATTTTGGGGGGGAAAAAAAAGAGCAATAAACTTCTCTTCACATGTGAGTCTTACACTAGGCCTTAAAATGTAAGAAACCTGTGTCATTCTGAAGCAGAGGGGAATAAAATTTATTCTGAGAGGTGTTTTACAGTGATAAGCATTAATATAAGAAGGTAGTTGACCATGTTTTCCACATTACTTTTGAATTTCATATTTCAGATTTGAATTCTCTAAAAATAAAATATAATTTAAATCTTGAACCTTGTAAGACCTGGCGAAATATTAGCTGAAATAGTAACTGAAGTTAAATGAAAGTCTTAACTACAAAGTTTATCCTCCTCTTCTCTTCCATGAGGAAATCATTAGCAAATTTTTTTTATTACAGATAAGGCTTTTTGCAAATAACACTCTATAGATTCAAAATAGATTTAAAATCATGATTAGAGCCTAGTCATGGTTTCTCAGAAATTCATTTGAGGTTTACCTGTTACCATACCTGTACAATATTATTCACTTACGTTATAAAAGTTTAGAATACACATCTTAGGTGATAAAACATCAACAACATCAAAAACATTTGCCTTTTATGAGTATGAAGAGACAGAAAAGGCCCGTTGAAATTTATATATATATATGGCATAGTGTGAACCAGAGGCAGAAGGCCTGGATCCTATTTCTGCTGTTGTTAAAAGCTCGATATGTGATTCTTGGACAAGTCACTTCACCTTTCTTATCTGTTTCTTTATGAAACAGGAAGAACCATCTGATCTAAGATTTCTTCCAGTTCCTATAATTAACATCTGTGCGAATCCTCAATACAGTACTTGAGGAGCTTGGGACATGGGGCAAAAGTACTCACAGGAGAGCACTTATTCTGCTCTTCATGCGTGCTGCTAGGAGGAGCCAGATTCTGTAGAGAGCCACACACTAAATGGCCTGGCTTCGTGCCTTGGCTAAAGAACACCATCGATGACTAGGAAGGCACTTAAAGAGACTCAGCCAGAGGAAACAATCTATTTTCTGAACATAGTCCAAAAATTAGATCGGGTCGTGTGAGCCTACACAACATGACCCCTGGTGTCTCAGCCTTTTATCTTGGCCTGCGGAAGGCCTGAGTTCATGTAGGTGACCTGTGGTTTCTGAGCCTTATGAGAAATACTTCTGAAAATGAATGGTTCTCATCCCCAGTCTCACATCTGACCCTTGAAAATACATATATTTTTATGCAGCAGCTGCAATACATGCAGCATTCTTAGGACACCTTCATGAGACAGAGTTTAGCATAGTGGTTAAAAGTGTGAGTCGAGCTCAAATCCCGACTCTGCTGCTTAACTGCTGCGTGATCTTAGGAAAGAAGCTTAATCTCTCTGTGCTTCAGGTTCCTTTTCTGTAAAACGGGGAAACTAATAAAACCTAACTCAGGTTTGTCGTGAGGCTTAATCAAGATAATACATGCAAAGCAGTTAGCACAGAGCCTAACATAAAGTATCAATACACGTTAGTAAGCTGGATGAATGGATAGATCAATCGATCGATTGATCAACTGATCTTTCAGTCCTGGGCCCTGGGACTCCCTGAAAAGGCTTATGCGAAGGCCAAAAGCAATTTTCTAGCAGTGAATGGCATCTGCAGATCTTTTCTGAGCAAATAATATAGCAAAGACTCAAAGCTGGGCTCAGCTTTTACTAATAGGATCCTACAGAAGTCAGGAGGAAGTAAGATTATCCTTAAAGTAGGAAAGAGTTACGCTGGTTTAAGACAAGATCCTTTAAAGAGATAGACACACACAAAAAACATTTAATATGGTCATACAGAATTAGAGAAAGGAGGTTACTTTTCATTTATACCTTCTCAAGTGTTGCCAGCATTAAAAGCCACAGAGTTTTATAACTGGATGGCTCCCTAGAGACCATCTAGTTCAACTCCCTTACTTGATAGGTAAGTTGTTGAGGCCCAGAGAGATTAAGCAACTTTCTCGAGGTCATTCAGCAGTAAATAACAGTGCCAAGACATATAAGCTTTCTGACTCCTCCCATTTGCCCACCCAGTACTCCCCCTGGTAACTTTCACCAGGTCATCATCCTGTCCTTGTTGTACCAAAAGGGCATTAAAACACACACAGGTTTCTCACTTTTGCCCAGTTTCCCAAAAAGTACAGAAGCAACCTCAACCCCCAAGACCTTCTTCCCATTGGGAATTGGGGAGGATACCAGTCAATCTGTGGCCTTCTCCCAGGCCTTCTGTGGAGTTTCCACTCTTTCCTTTCTGTTCCTCATGTTCACTCAACAGGGCTACTTCTAAAAGTCCCTCACCCCAAAAATCAGGCACGTCCCAGGGCACAAGTTACCACCTGCTAATCTGCAAATTCTCATCTTCCCACAAATGCTACACCGTGAGGCAGGAAATACAGAACTGTTACTAAATTTTCTCTGAGCTCCCTGAGTGCATTCAGTGAGAACTGATCCCTCCCTCCCTAGGATGACTCAACCAGGTTCATTTATAAAGTGTGTGTATGTGAAGGGCCAGAGAACCCCTAGGTGTGCCTAACACAGAAAACAGGAGAAAGAGGGGACCAAGGAATGGGAGATGGGTTGAGGGAAGGAGGGAGACAAGTAGAAGGAGCGCACCTGTCAAACTGCAAAGTATGGATCCTAGAGACAGCTGTGCTGCTGGGACTGACTCACTGCTGAAGGGACAGAACTGCCCAGGGGATTGCAGCGTTTTCATTAGGCGCTCTGGTAACTGACTAACAACAGACTGGCGCCTCAAACTACACACGTAGGAGGAAGTAGGTAGAGGCTATCCCGAAGTAGCGGGAATAACGAACTCTTTTCTTCCCACTCCCTTTCCTACTCTTGTGAGTTGGCACGCCACTCTGTGCCTGGCTGGCATGCCCTGAGCTTGCCAGGGTGCAGTGCATCACCCCTGACCGGGAACTCCCCTCCCTGCTCTCCCGAGGGCTAGAGAGAAACATAGGGCATCTCTCAGCTCTACCAAGAGCTCCCGTCCCTTGCCCCTTGCAGGGGAACTGATTTGAGAGAAAAGCTTTTGCTGAGTGTCTGAAGCTGACAAATGCGGGGCACTTCTTGTCCCTAAGCACTTGCGCCTGCGTGGGGTGTCCCTCAGCCTGGGTCTCTGCTTTGAAGGTGGGAGGCCTAAATGTCACAGCCACAGTGTTCCTTCCCCACACGCGCACCTACCCATGAACCCGGAAGGAAGGCTTTGCTTTGATCTTTTTTCCCTCCCTACCTGAATTCCGGGACCAGGTTAGGCTGCAACCCGTAGAAAGCAGCGGAGAGAGTGACCAACCACCCGGGCTTGTAACTGCCGTTCTCGCACTCCAGGTAAGGCGGAGACCACTTGACGTGGCTCTTGTCCCCGCTAAGACCGTCCCTGCGCCGCCAGCTGTGGCCCAGGCCCCGGGGCCCCTGATTGGAGCCGCGGCGGTGCAAGTGAGTCCTCCACTTGCGCCGGAGGCCGCGGAACCACTCGGTCTCCAGCGTGGCGTTGGCCAGGTGGTGTGCTGAGGAGGACAGGTCCTGGAGCAGGATGCGACTCTCCTCGCGCGTGGCCTGGAGGAAGACCTGCGGGGCTGGGGCGGACAGCGACTCGGTGCTGAAGGTGATGGCCGCCCGGGAGATGCTGGGCTCACCCTCCAGGAGGCTCCGCACCAGTGCCCGGTACCACTCCAGGTCGTCCTGCGAGTTCTGCTCCCGCGACTTATTGCTCTACAGCATCATGTTGAGGAAGTTGGTGGCGTGTGTCAGCGTGTCCAGCGCCCCGTGCAAGGAGGAATGGGAGCTGGCTAGGGCAGGCGACTTCCCCGGCAGGCCCGCCAACTCGTAGCGGCTGGAGCAGTTGGCTCGCTTCAGCTGGTGGGAGTCCCCGGTGTAGAGGTAAGAGGCCACGTCCATGGGCACCTCCTCGGCGATTTTCTGCGCCAAGATGGTGCCGTCGGTGGAGCGGCTCCAGGGAGCCGAGGGGTCCGAGGCAGAGGCTCGAGCCGGCTGCTGGGCGTGCTGCTTCGCCCTCAGGGCCTTCTCTCGAGAGGAATCCGTCCGACTTGGAGGGTCGCGGCTGGCGCCGGCAGCTCCCAATCCCAGGTGAACGAGCAGGAGGCAGCAGAGTAAGGGGTTAGCCATGGCTCCCATCTGCCTCGCAGCAAGGAGAGGAGGTAACGGAGGGAGTCACTTTTTAAATTTTGGTCGTCAATCTATCAGCACTAAGACTTTTTCTAGGAGTCTTCCCCCTTTTCAGCTGGCACCCAGTCCAAAAGGACTTTAAAGTAGGGATGTTCTGACATACGCGCGGCTGACTGAGCTACCGTCGCAGGAGATCAGATCACCTGTGGCAACGCCGGCTGCTCCTGCTCCACCATGGGTCTGCTCGGGATTGCGCACCTCGCAGCCTGGAGCCCGGCACCTTACATCCCCTCTCGCCGCCGGCAGCTATAGTTGGCCTGCTTACGTCTTTCTGCTTAGCAGCTTCCACCGCCGCTCTCATTGAGGTGTGTTCAGGAGCTGCTGCTGCTGCTGCTGCTGCTGCTGCTGCCGCCGCCGCCGCGGCCGCCAAAGACACTGCTCCATCGTCTCGCCCGTGGCAGGTCGTTCCCGCCTCCCGGCTCAGGCTCCTCCTCGTCCGCTTCGCCCCGAGGCGCGGAGCGCGCGCGCCCAGACCCGCACCGCGAGCGTAGCAGCTAGGGTTTCTTTTAAGGCGTTTGTCTTTCCGGAACCACGAGGGCTAGGCAGCTGGTTAATTGGAGTCTTTAAGTTTGGCCACAAACCACACTCCTGCCTCTCCCTGCTCTCGGGAGGAAAGCCGGTTTAAAGAGGCGGCTTGGCCGCAACCAAACCCTGGTAGGGCGGCTTCAAGTCGTCTTGTGCCCTGTTTGGCCGGCTCCTCTGTCAATCAGCCGACTGCCGTTTGTTGGGCTGGTGCGGGAGCTGTCCAGTGCTGAACCCGAGGCGCAGGAGGAGGCGGTGGCGCGGAATGCAGCTTCGCTGAGTCCTTTCACCCGCTCGCGTTCCCTGATGACTCGGGAACCTGAGGGGGTGAGAGGTGGGGTGGGCGGAGTGAAGGGAGAAGCAGACTTGTGGTGGCTCAGAGCGAAGGAAACTTGGATGTACCGAGGAGGAGGGTGTTGGCATCTTGCATGCTTAGTTAAATCAGCCTTTCCTTTTGCCTGGTAAAGAGGGAGAAAGTAGTTTTCATTTGTGGCTTAAATCGGAGGGAAGGGACGTAGGATGGAGACGTGTCCTCCCGAGCATCTGCTCATTTTGGGCAAATTATCAAATCTTCTTCCTTGTTGTCGGTTAAAGAAATGATTAAACCCTACTTGCCGAGGTCTTCGCTATAAGGGAGTAATGGAGACATCTACCGGCTGAACTTTAAGGGGAAAATGCCATATTAAAGGAGCCTCTCTGCTTGAAAGGGATGAAGGGGAACCTGTGGAAGTGTAAGCAAGTGAATATGTGGAAGGGAGAGAATATGTGCCGGGGCAGGACTCGGACTGTGAGAGAATGAGAATGAGTCTGTTGGGCGGGAAGGGAAGCCATTCTGACTGGGAGTTCCTAGAATTAATGGATGTAAGAACTAAGACATCTGGTTAACTATAGGTTGGGATGTCCCAGCAGAAGAAAGAAGACCTGAATAAGTATGCCAAGACCCCCCAGAATGATTGGAAAATCCCCTAACACAGTCTAATGGTTTTATTTGAAGCTTTAATAGGGTCTTCTGACATTTTCATTCTGAAAATACTAATTAGTACTTTGGATAGGTATGGTTTTATGCACCTCCACCTTCCATATGCACCTCCACTTTCAAATTCCCCAAGAAAGACACAGGATAGAAAGTCTCAAATTCACTTCGATTCCCAACTTAAAAAAAAAAAAAAAGTTACCTGTGGCATTCTAAGGTAGCACTGCTTAGATTTGCTTTATCCTTTCATTTTATTCTTCCTGTTGAGAAAATACCTAAGCACAAAAATTTAAGCTCCAAAGAGCAAAAGTTTGTCTGCATTGGTCACTGTAGCATCTTGAGCACCTAGAACACACAGATGCCTGGCACATAGTTGGTTCCCACTAAATATTTGCTAAACTAATGAATGAACCAGAAGATAATGATGATGAAGCTAATTATTTAGGAATCCATCTCCTTACCTAAGAAGAGAAGTCTGCCTGATGTGTCAGTGGTGAGGGCTTTTGGAATAAGACATAGCAACCAGTTTTCCAAACTGCAGTGTATGGTCTCCAAGGGAGTTTTTATAGCTTTGCAAAGAATGGTTATTAGATTTGTGTTTATTTACAAGTAGAGTTCATGTTCATATCTGACTTGTTTAAATTTTGCTTTGCAGTGTATACGCTTTTGCCAAATAAAGGTCATCCCAGTTTAATCCTCTACTATAGCACACGTGGCAATAATAGGAGTTTCTGTTTGTTTAATTTATCAGAGTATACAATATGATTTTCTATTTAGTTGTCTAAAGACTGGTGTAATTTCATCATTAATTGATTTTTTTAAAGAAAACCTGTATAACTAATTAACAATCCTTTAAAATTTTCTAGTATTGCATTTTAAAAGGAAGATATAATTTTATTAGTCAGTCCTTCTATAAGTAATTCAATGACTTAGCATAATTGAAAGATCTGGGTTCTGGTCCTATCATTATTTTAAGCAAGATATATGGACACTAACAATATATTTGAAGTTTCTGTGTCTCGGGATGCAAACTGTATGTGGGCCTCGTGATTTGACACTGAGGGAGTACTGAAATGACACCTGAGCCACTCTCCTGGAGTGCCAGTTCTTCCCCTAGTGCACAGCTAACAAGAATGGAGCAGGCTATGAGAGGCTCTTGCAATTTGGGCATTCCCTTCAGGGGATCACCTTCAGTCCACACTGCCAAACAACAGAGGTGAACTAGTTAGGTCTAGAACAACACTGCCCAATAGAAATATAATGTGAGTCACAAATGTGATCCACATATATAATCTCAAATGTTCCAGTAGCACTTTTTAAGAGTAAAAAGAAAAAAAGTGAAATTAAATGTAATAATATATTTTATTTAGCCCAATAGACCCAAAATGTTATTCAATAAGTAAACAGTATGACAGGTATTAATGAGATATTCTACATTTTTATACTAAATCCTCAGAATCCAATGTGTATTTTACACTCACAGCATATGGAACTTCATACTAGCTACATTTCAAGTGCTCAATAACCACCTGTGACCAGAGGCTACCATAGAATACAAGCTCTGGAAGATAGTACATCGTGGTCTAGAATGATCTAGAAAACCTAGGTTTACTCACGATAAGGTACCATGGTCCAAATGGTCTAGGAGGCCTGTCCATTTAATAGATCTGGAGTCAAGGAAACTAACTGAGTAGATAGACAACCCTACGTCTATGTCAGTGTCTGTCACTGAAGGAGATCATCCAAAAGAAGTTATCATAGGGGACCAAGATATAACACATACTCATACCCCTCTAAGCAGACTACAAAATTCCACAGCAACTCACAGACATATTCATTCAACAAATGTTGGCTTAGCCTCTGCTGTGTATCAGGCATCATGCTTAGTACTCGGGCAGACACCTGCATGATGGACACATGGACCTCACAGTCAAGTGTATAGAGAGAGAAACAATAAAAAAGCAAACAAATAAATTTTAAAATTACATATTGTGATCAGTGCCATGAAGAAATAAACGCTGTAAAGTTACAAAGAGTGCATGGTATGGGGGCAGGGAGATTCTTATAGAGAGAGAGAAAGAAAAGGAAGACTTCTATGAGGAGGTAACAGTTGAGCTAAGATGTAAAAATGAGGAGTAGTTAACTAGGTAGTAAGTAGTAGTGAACTAGCTAAGGGTAAGATGAAAAGAAACTTAGCAGGAAAGAGAAGTGGGAAAAGATGACTGCATTAAGATGAAGTTCATATATAATATAAAAAATACAAACAATTGAGACAAAAAGAAAATCATTTTATAGGATAATCAAGTGATCCTGGCATGAATAGCACCTCTGTCCCACCAATTACACGAGCGTGATTTGTAGAGGAGATAAATATCCCTGTGTAGCCTCAAGTTAAGAGCTAAGTTATCTAAATGCATATTAATACTGTGTGGGAGCTTGACTGTAATAGGTCAGTGTATACAAGACCTGTAGGCCCTGTGTGACAAGGCCCAAAGCGTTTTCATCACAGCCTGAAAAGTCAATCTAACTGCTTTAGAACAGTCAAATTTGCACTGATGAAAAAGCATTATGCAGTGGAGCTTTGAGTTATTAGTTGTCAGTATATTATTGATTTATCATTACTGTAAAAAGGAAGATGTGATATTAGCATATCTTTAAGTAAAAGGAATTAAAGGAGGTTAAAAAAAACTGCTGAGACCAGATTTTATGTGAGCAGTATAGGTAAAGTTGTTTCTAAAATTTAAGTGCTCCTTTAAATCATTTAAATCAGCAAGGATTAGGACAGTGGGATATGGCGAAAGGACACTGGATTGGCAGTTGGGAGACCAAGCTCTGATTTCCACACTGCTGATGTCTAGTCATGTGACTTTTGACAGTTTCCTCAACCTCTCTGAGCCCTTTTAGTTCATCTTTAACATAAGAGTGATGTATTAGGGACTTCCCTGGTGGTGCAGTGGTTAAGAATCCACCTGCCAGGGCTTCCCTGGTGGCACAGTGGTTGAGAGTCCACCTGCCGATGCAGGGGACACAGGTTCGTGCCCCGGTCTGGGAAGATCCCACATGCTGCCGAGCAGCTAGGCCCGTGAGCCATGGCCACTGAGCCTGCGCGTCCAGAGCCTGTGCTCCGCAACGGAAGAGGCCACAACAGTGAGAGGCCCGCATACCGCAAAAAAAAAAAAGAATCCACCTGCCAGCGTAGGGCCCATGGGTTCGAGCCCTGGTCCAGGAAGATCCCACCTGCTGCGGAGCAACTAAGCCCGTGCGCTACAACTACTGAGCCTGCGCTCTAGAGCCCACGAGGCACAACTACTGAAGCCTGTGCGCCTACAGCCCATGCTCCGCAACAAGAGAAGCCACCGCAAGGAGAAGCCCACACACCGCAACGAAGAGTAGCCCCCACTGTCCGCAACTAGAGAAAGCCCAGGCACAGCAACGAA